>NW_027466505.1:165000-555000 GCF_050575085.1 Anarhichas minor
ACAGTCAGCATGCTAACGATTAGCATTAGCATCGGATAATTAATAGGGTAACAGTAAGTTAAAAATAGTAAACCTCTGTCCCGTCTGTTCATGTGGTGACTTTGATGTTCTGTAACTGTAGCAGAATATAAAAAGCACAAGATGATCATGGTGAAGCTAGCTAGCCGCTAAATTATTAAAATTTAACAACTTAAAGCTTCATCCACACACTCGATACACACTCTCGATACCGATACACACTCTCGATACACACTCTTTAGGGTTTAGTTCCTCTTTAACATTAAGCTTCAAAGTTCAGAGCATTTGACAAAGTAATAAAGATTTAAACTGTTAAACTGACATCAGATTCATATTTAATTCAGGAACTTGTTCTAATTTTAAAGCATATTTATATAAGTTATTAAACACTTTCACATGTTTTTAAATAGAAAAAATAGTTTATTATGAATGTTTTTCAGTATTCTATTCAAACATTTCATTTTAAATATTACTAATCATATGTGGAGTCGGATCATCGATGATGTGACGTCATTAATAACAAAGAAACAGTTTGTTTTAAAGATGGCCGACACGTGGTTACATCTATCTTTAGAGCGATAATAAAGATAAAGATAAAGATAATAAAGATAAAGATAATAACGTGTTTCTCTGTGTCAAGAGGCTTGACAGAAAAACCTCAAACATGTGTTTTGTTTCCAGATTATTGCTTTCACTCAGTGAGTCTCAGTAGAGTGAGTCTCAGTAGAGTGAGCCTCGGTAGAGTGAGCCTCGGTAGAGTGAGCCTCGGTAGAGTGAGCCTCGGTAGAGTGAGCCTCGGTAGAGTGAGCCTCAGTAGAGTGAGTCTCAGTAGAGTGAGCCTCGGTAGAGTGAGCCTCGGTAGAGTGAGCCTCGGTAGAGTGAGCCTCAGTAGAGTGAGCCTCAGTAGAGTGAGCCTCAGTAGAGTGAGTCTCGGTAGAGTGAGCCTCGGTAGAGTGAGCCTCGGTAGAGTGAGCCTCGGTAGAGTGAGTCTCGGTAGAGTGAGCCTCGGTAGAGTGAGCCTCGGTAGAGTGAGCCTCAGTAGAGTGAGCCTCAGTAGAGTGAGCCTCAGTAGAGTGAGTCTCGGTAGAGTGAGCCTCGGTAGAGTGAGCCTCGGTAGAGTGAGCCTCGGTAGAGTGAGTCTCGGTAGAGTGAGCCTCGGTAGAGTGAGCCTCGGTAGAGTGAGCCTCGGTAGAGTGAGCCTCGGTAGAGTGAGCCTCGGTAGAGTGAGCCTCGGTAGAGTGAGTCTCACAGGAAGCTAAAGGGTTGTGCTGTTTATATTGCAGAAGGCTTTTTCCAGCAGCCATCGTCGTGTCTTTGGTTTCAAACCAGACGGTCCACATCCGACGTGTCTCCTCCTCTGGTCCGCTGTGAACTGACCCCACAGACATCGCTCACTCCAAAACCACAAGACCGGTCCACCATCAGACATCGCCCACGTCGAAGGCCCTCATCAGCAGGTCCAGGTCCCCGACGTTGGCGGCCTGGACCAGCTCGGGTCGGTCCACCGTGGAGACGGCGATTCGCAGCGCGGCCCAGATGTTGGCCGACATCTGCTGATGGCTGCAGCGCTGACTCTGCCTCTGCTGGTTCAGAGCCGTCAGGAAGTTACTGACCGCCTCCCTGCAGGACCAGGACCAGGTTAGACCAGGACCACATAACATCTACTGTAATCACACGAGGAAGTCAGACTGAATGCATAACACAACAATAGATAATTAGTGTTTTAACCCACGTTTGGTCCTGTGTTCTCTAGTGTTTTAACCCACGTTTGGTCCTGTGTTCTCTAGTGTTTTAACCCACATTTGGTCCTGTGTTCTCCAGTGTTTTAACCCACGTTTGGTCCTGTGTTCTCCAGTGTTTTAACCCACATTTGGTCCTGTGTTCTCTAGTGTTTTAACCCACATTTGGTCCTGTGTCCTCTAGTGTTTTAACCCACGTTTGGTCCTGTGTTCTCTAGTGTTTTAACCCACGTTTGGTCCTGTGTTCTCTAGTGTTTTAACCCACATTTGGTCCTGTGTTCTCCAGTGTTTTAACCCACGTTTGGTCCTGTGTTCTCTAGTATTTTAACCCACATTTGGTCCTGTGTTCTCTAGTGTTTTAACCCACTTTTGGTCCTGTGTTCTCTAGCGTTTTAACCCACGTTTGGTCCTGTGTTCTCTAGCGTTTTAACCCACGTTTGGTCCTGTGTTCTCTCGTGTTTTAACCCACGTTTGGTCCTGTGTTCTCTAGTGTTTTAACCCACGTTTGGTCCTGTGTTCTCTAGTGTTTTAACCCACGTTTGGTCCTGTGTTCTCTAGTGTTTTAACCCACGTTTGGTCCTGTGTTCTCTAGTGTTTTAACCCACGTTTGGTCCTGTGTTCTCTAGCGTTTTAACCCACGTTTGGTCCTGTGTTCTCTAGTGTTTTAACCCACGTTTGGTCCTGTGTTCTCTAGTGTTTTAACCCACGTTTGGTCCTGTGTTCTCTAGTGTTTTAACCCACGTTTGGTCCTGTGTTCTCTAGCGTTTTAACCCACGTTTGGTCCTGTGTTCTCTAGTGTTTTAACCCACATTGGGTCCGGTGTTCTGTGTGAGCCTCAGGTAAGACAGCTGATGTGTTTACCTGTGGGCCCCCAGGTTGATGCAGCTGATCCCCAGGTTGTATCTGGACCGGATGAATCCCGGCTGCAGCTCCAGAGCTCTGGTATACGCCTCTACAGCTTCCTCACTACGGTCTCCGTTTGCCAACGTAGCACCCAGACGGTTCCACAGCAGGTAGTCCTGAAGAGGAACACAGGACATTAACGATGTCATGACATCATCAAAGTCATGTCATCAGTGATACATTTTTTTGACATTTTAAGACGCACTATATTATGAGGTTTTTATTGACATTCAATACTACATATTTTTTTTTTTTTTACAACAATCTTCACGACATGCTAAACTATTATTGCAATATCTATCGTATCGTATCGCGATATATCGTGAGGTGCTTGTCAACAAACGGCCATAGTAACCAGAGAGATAGCTCCACACACTGTTTATGTAAGTGTGTGTGTGTGTGTGTTTGTCTGTGTGTGTCCGTGTGTGTCCGTGTGTGTCCGTGTGTGTCTGTGTGTGTCCGTGCGTGTGTGTCCGTGTGTGTCTGTGTGTGTCCGCGTGTGTGTGTTTGTGTCCGTGTGTGTCTGTGTGTTTGTCCATGTGTGTGTTTGTGTTTGTCCGTGTGTGTGTGTTTGTCCGTGTGTGTGTGTCCGTGTGTGTGTGTTTGTCCGTGCGTGTGTGTGTGTGTCCGTGTGTCCGTGTGTGTGTGTCCGTGTGTGTGTGTGTCCGTGTGTGTGTGTGTCCGTGTGTGTCCGTGTGTGTGTCCGTGCGTGTGTGTGTCCGTGTGTGTCTGTGTGTTTGTCCGTGTGTGTGTTTGTCCGTGTGTGTGTTCGTGTGTGTGTGTTTGTCCGTGCGTGTGTGTGTGTGTCCGTGTGTGTGTGTGTGTGTGTGTGTGTGTTTGTCCATGTGTCTGTGTGTGTCTGTGCGTGTGTGTGTGTCCGTGTGTGTGTGTGTGTCCGTGTGTGTCCATGTGTGTGTGTGTTTGTCCGTGCGTGTGTGTGTGTGTCCGTGTGTGTGTGTGTGTGTGTGTGTGTGTGTCCGTGTGTGTGTGTGTTTGTCCATGTGTCTGTGTGTGTCTGTGCGTGTTTGTCCGTGTGTGTGTTTGTCCGTGTGTGTGTTTGTCTGTGTTTGTGTTTGTCCGTGTGTGTGTGTTCGTGTGTGTGTGTTTGTCCGTGCGTGTGTGTGTGTGTCCGTGTGTGTGTGTGTGTGTGTGTGTGTGTGTCCGTGTGTGTGTGTGTTTGTCCATGTGTCTGTGTGTGTCTGTGCGTGTTTGTCCGTGTGTGTGTTTGTCCGTGTGTGTGTTTGTCTGTGTTTGTGTTTGTCCGTGTGTGTGTGTTCGTGTGTGTGTGTTTGTCCGTGCGTGTGTGTGTGTGTCCGTGTGTGTGTGTGTGTGTGTGTCCGTGTGTGTGTGTGTTTGTCCATGTGTCTGTGTGTGTCTGTGCGTGTGTGTGTGTCCGTGTGTGTGTGTGTGTCCGTGTGTGTCCATGTGTGTGTGTGTTTGTCCGTGCGTGTGTGTCCGTGTGTGTGTGTGTGTGTGTGTGTGTGTGTCCGTGTGTGTGTGTGTTTGTCCATGTGTCTGTGTGTGTCTGTGCGTGTGTGTGTGTGTCCGTGTGTGTCCATGTGTGTGTGTGTTTGTCCGTGTGTGTTCGTGTGTGTGTGTTTGTCCGTGCGTGTGTGTGTGTGTCCGTGTGTGTGTGTTTGTCCATGTGTCTGTGTGTGTCTGTGCGTGTGTGTGTGTCCGTGTGTGTGTGTGTGTCCGTGTGTGTCCATGTGCGTGTGTGTTTGTCCGTGTGTCTGTGTGTGTCTGTGCATGTGTGTGTGTCCGTGTGTGTGTCCGTGTGTGTCCATGTGTGTTTGTCCGTGTGTGTGTGTGTGTGTGTGTTACCTGTGGTCTGACGGACAGCGCTGCAGTGAAAGCCTCCACCGCTCTGTTGAAGTCGGAGCTGAGGTTGAAGAGGACCCCGAGTCCGGTCTGCAGGTCTGGATCCACACAGTCCAGATTCAACAGAGCCGCATCCTGGAAGAGAAGCAGGACGTCCTGCAGCTCAGCCCTGAAGGCGCACACACACACACACACACACACACACACACACACACACACACACACACACACACACACACACACACACACACACACACACACACACACACACACACACACACACACACACACACACACACACACACACACACACACACACACACACACACACACACACACACACAGCGCTGATGTCACAGCTCTTGATGGATGGCAGCTGAGACTTATGGGTAATGTAGTATTTAGAGCAAACTGATCTAACGTCCCCTCAGGTGTTTGTACCTGGCCGGTGTGGAGGTGCGGGGGCCCCTGCGAGGCGTGGCCGGGGAGCCCCGTAGCGGACTCCTGTGGTCCAGGACCAGGTGCTTGTATCGGGGGTTGTGGCTGATCCAGCGGCTCAGAGCGTCGCAGGCCTCCCGCTGCATGCCGCTGTTAGTGAAGCTGACGGCAAGCGCCATCAGAGCCGGCAGGTTGTTGGGGCGGAGCTCCAGACACCTGCAGCAGGTGAGACACGTGTTAGCTTAGCAACGGTTAGCACAGGTATCACTTTAGCACAACATGTTTAATTGATTAACTCAGTATTTACAGGCCAAATATCTAATTATAATAATTTTGATGAAGCAATAACAAAACAATTCAAACAATAATGAACAATAATCGGTAATCAGAGCTGATTATGACAATTGATTATATATTGATTGATATTTATATTTTGTGTTTCCATCTCAAACAAATCAAAACTGAAAGAGGAAGTAAAAGTAAAATGGGAAGTAAACGTAAAATGGGAAGTAACTGTAAAACGGGAAGTAACTGTAAAACGGGAAGTAACTGTAAAACGGGAAGTGAACGTAAAACGGGAAGTAACTGTAAAACGGGAAGTAAACGTAAAACGGGAAGTAACTGTAAAACGGGAAGTAACAGTAAAACGGGAAGTGAACGTAAAACGAGAAGTCTGACCTCTGCAGCGCCGCGATGGCGGCCTGTTCGTTCTCGTTCTCGGCTTGAGTCGTTCCTAAAACCTGCCAGGCCTGAAAATACAGGAAGAAGAGTTTAACTTCACTGCAGTGACGTTAAAGTTCGGTCTCGTTAATAAATCATTGGCGGTCAGCGAGACCTCAGAGTCCTGCGGGTCCTGCAGGATGGCGGCCTCCAGCAGCAGGACGGCGGCGTTCAGGTCTCCCTCCCGAGCTTTCTCCTGACCCTCGGCGAAGGCGCTCGGCCAGTCTCTGTACGGGTTGTTAGTGCTGAAGAAGTAAACCTGAACAAGACAAAACCACATCAGAGCACATCAGAGCACATCAGACCAGCTGACCCGTGTGAGGTCACATGGTTCCATCAGAGACACTTTTGTCTTTTTTCTTTGTGTTGTTTTTAACATTTTATGAAAGAAAACATTCATAAAAACATCATGTTTGCATTCTTAAAGATGTCCAGTATTATAATAAACACATATTAATGACATACATTACACTAAACTAAATGTTTGTGCAGAAGAAGAAACGAAGAAGAAGAGCTGAACATCTGCTGTCGTGTCGACGCGGTGATGTAACACCTGAGAGGAGGCGGGATTACTGCGGGATTACTGGTGCAGTTCAGAGGATTAAAGTACAGAATAATGCTGACAAACAGTAATAATCTCTCATTATTAATAACTCCAGTCTGGACAAATAGTGTGCAAGTTAAACAGGAAGTGAACCGTTAACGGAATGTTTTTAAATACGGAGACATTTATCTGTATTTATATATATTAAATAAGATATATTTATCACCACGATCACCAACAAACATGAATCTACAGGAACGTCCTTTAGAGACATAACAACAGCTGCAGAAAGAAAGTATAGTTTAAAGGTTACAGGGACCGGGTCTGTGGAGCAGATTCTGGACGTACCTTCTCCACAGGTGTGACCGTGGGCGGGACCGGACCCTGACCCTCAGAATCCTCCAGCCAGTTCCTCCGAGCCAGTTCCTCCCACTCGGCCTGCATCTTGTCCCAGAACTCTGTGTCCGACTGAAAGACCACAACAGTTCAGAGTCTCCCCGCGGACACAAGGTCCTAGACTAGATCCTAGACTGGATCCTAGACTAAGTCCTCCACTGGATCTTAGACTAGATCAGGGTCGGCAACCTGCGGCTCGCGAGCCGCATGCAGCTCGCGAGCCGCATGCAGCTCTTCAGCCCCTCCGTTGCGGCTCCCTGAGTCTACATCAGTGGTCCCCAACTGGCGGACCGGATCCAGACCCAGGACCTAAATCCGATAGATAATTCGGAATTATACACATTGAGCAATGAGTTTATACTTTAACCGGCGCCTCTTATTCAGCCGTTACGGCACTTGTTCGGCGGTGCAGGAAACACACCGACCAATGCGTTGTAAATCACATCACGTGATGCAGCTCAGTATTCTGACAAGTTTCCTGCCTCGAGCGAGGTTTACACACACGTGACACACAGGGCTGAGACGAGGAAATAGAAAGAAGAGCAGGAGAATTGCGCTGATAGAAGAAGTTATTTCACACGACGTTCTCCAAAAAGAGAAACGTGTTCAGAGAGAATATAATTTATAAGCAAGAATGAACAGAATCTTATATGTTAATTATTCCCACAGGCAGTTAAATCCTCTACCTCTGTCAAGAGCTTTTCCCTGCAGGTGGCTGATCATGATTTTCAGACCCCCGCCCTCTGTAAACTATCAATGGATGAATCCAAAAAAAGAAAAGTCACGGAGGAAAATAGAGAGTTTAACTCTGCGTGGACGTCTTCATTAGCTTTCACTGCCAACGATGCTGACTTACTGTCTGCTTCCACAACAAGCACACAGCATGTGCTGAACAGTGTCACGCTGGAGATGATTCCTCAGCTGCTGCAGCAAACTCTCCTCTTCATAAGAGTTTGATATTGTTATATCAGGTAAAATTGCAATAAAATGTCAAGAATTGTCTTTATTCTTGTTCTATATTTTCATAAATACAACAAACTATAGTTTTTGTATATATAATATATCTATATATAACACTTTATAAGCTGTGATATGAAATAGCTTTTGCGGCTCCAGACACATTTTATTTGGTGGAAAATAGAGCAAACTGGCTCTTTGGATAGAAAAGGTTGCCGACCCCTGGACTAGATCATAGACTGGATCTTAGACTAAGTCCTACACTGGATCTTAGACTAGATCCTAGACTAGATCCTAGACTAAGAGCCACATCTTTAAACTCCACATGAATGAAAGTGAATGTTTAAAGTCTGTTTGAAGTAGTTTTCTTCAACAGAACATGAAGCTATGTGATTAGCTGTTTGTTAGTGAAATGCACCCTGGGATTCGTAGTTTTTAGTTATATTTTTAATGTTACAGTATAACTATTAAAACTAATCCTGGAGCCTGCTGGGTTCCTGGTTTAAGGAACATCAAGATTATTAATAAAACATAACTTTACTGATGGATAAATACAAAATGCACAATTTTATTTTGAAACTTTAGTCATGAGGTCACATTTAAAACAGTGTGCTGTTAATCCGTCAGCGGTGACCTCTGGATTAAAATACCTGCAGCTAAATCCACAAACTGTCAGCTGACATGAGGAAATGCTTTTAATCAGACGAGACGCTGCGATTGGTTCACTGAGCCGAACTGACGGGATGAAGAGCAGGAACGCTTCGACACCAGAGTCTCAAATTGATCTCCACTTTAATCACTTTAATAACTGAGCTGTTAGTTCACTTCACCTCCTCCGGACTGGATCAAACCATTATGTAAACCACAATCGCCCAACCTGAACCGCTTGAACCATTCTGAACCATCCTAAACATCCTGAACCATCCCCAACCTCCTGAACCATCCTAAACCTCCGAGCCATCCTAAACCTCCTGAACCATCCCCAACCTCCTGAGCCATCCTAAACCTCCTGAGCCATCCTAAACCTCCTGAACCATCCTCAACCTCCTGAGCCATCCTAAACCTCCTGAACCATCCTAAACCTCCTGAACGTCCTCAACCTCCTGAGCCATCCTCAACCTCCTGAACCATCCTAAACCTCCTGAGTCATCCTAAACCTCCTGAACCATCCTCAACCTCCTGAACCTCCTGAGCCATCCTCAACCTCCTGAATCATCCTAAACCTCCTGAACCGGCCTTAATCCCTCGGGGGCGATATCGACTAAATTTATATTATGCCGGCCGGACAGATCGGTGAATTTTCAGCTAAACCTACGGGGTATAAGGAGCGCCCTTAAAAATAGTGAGACCCCTAGGGCGCATGTGATCTTTGCCCACGTTGTACCTGGGAAAAGGGCGCTCCCTTCGGACCGTCGGTCGCCGAGGAATGATTTTCCAAAGTTTCGGAAGAGTTTTCCCAATTGGCCCTTTACCGCTTGTGGCCACCAGAGGGCAAAACCCCAGGGATGTTCGGGACAAAAACTGCCATTTGAAAATTACATTTGGGAGCCCCACAAAATGATGTCCCTTAAATTTCCCTTTTTCGCCCAAACCTCCAGGGACAAAAGTGCGATTTGGTGGGGACAAATAAGCCGAAAAGTGCCATTTGGTGGGATGTTTGGGAGGAAAAGTGCCATTTGCTGGTACGAATGGCAAGATTAGGGACGATTCATGGCCACCTCGGAGGGATTCAGGATTGACATTTTAAACTGCCGTATCTTCTCAACCGTTCAATATCCCGCCCTCAAACGTAGATATCTTGGATCAGCGTTCAATTGTACGGAAACAATGTTTTGGGACAAAAGTTGCCATTTGGTCAGTATGGTTGGGCCACATGAAAATTGCATTATAATGTGGTCGGAATGACACTTTTTGAGTTGTAAATAAACTGACATTTGACCTAGAAGATCTCCACAACTCTTTAGGCTAGGAAGCTGACATTTGGACTGTACTATCATCTTAAAGTATAGATCCACTGGTATGAAAATGATTGCCCCAACTCAAATGCTTTGAAATCTCAGGCAAAGTAAGGCAATGGCATTGATTTTGCCCAAAAGTCAAATTTGATTGAAACTTTGCACACCTGGTGGGCTGTTTCCAGGTATGCCCCCTCATAAGTTTCAGCCTCCTAGCCCAAAGCAATTTGAGATATGTTTTGGGAGAGATGGGTGGCTTTTATGTCATATCGGTTGGGATGATTGGCCTACATGGTCAGCCCACCTGTAGTTGAAATGGCCCTTTTTCAGTTATAAGGACTATAAGTTCCCTTATAATTCAAAAAGGGCCATTTCAAGGAGCTTTTTGTCTTGGAAATGGCAGTTCCCTTATAACTAAAAGGGCCATTTCAACTACGTTTGATTGGGCTCTCGTTTCAGCCAAAAATCCCAACCCAAAAGGCAGTAATTGTCCCGGTTTTGCCATTTTAGCATCTTCACCATATATGGTGCAATTTGATCTAAATGAGCTAAAGCCACCAAACTTAATACACAGGGTCTGTGGCTTCATAGCAACACACACAGCAAGTGGTGTGGGATTAGCACCTCAAATTGTGCCATTTTGGCATCTTCACCACATATGGTGCAATTTGATCTAAATGAGCTAAAGCCACCAAAATTCATACACAGGGTCTATGGCTTCATAGCAACACACACAGCAAGTTTATTGGGGCTAGCACCTCAAATTGTGACATTTTGGCATCTTAGGCAAAGTAAGGCAATGACATTGATTTTACTCAAAAATCAAACTCATCCGATTTGCTTGAAACTTTGCGCACCTGTTTGGCTGTTCCCAGGTATGCCCCCTCTTAGGTTTCATTCTCCTAGCCCAGAGCATACTGTAGACATTGTATGGGAGGAATGAGAACAAATGGCCCACTCGGGTTGGGATTTTTGGCTGAAATGGGAGCCCAATCAAATGTACTTGAAATGGCCCTTTTTGAGTTATAAGGGAACTTCCCTTATAATTCAAAAAGGGCCATTTCACGTACCTTTTTCTCCGCGAAATGGCAGTTCGTACCCTACCCTCCACTACATGACCCATTCTGCACAGCTTCTCCAGTTTTCTTTTTTTTACCAAAATGTTCTGTTTGTTTTGTTTGCTCCTCTGTCTTTCTTTTTTTTTCTTTTTTGTTTGTTCTGTTTGTCTCTGCCCTTTGTAAAGTGCCTTTGGGTATTTAGAAAAGCACTATATAAAATTAAAGTATTATTATTATTATTATAAACCTCCTGAACCATATTAAACCTCCTGAACATCCTAACAATCCTAAACCTCCTGAACCATGTTAAACCTTCTGAACCATCCTAACAATCCTAAACCTCCTGAACCATCCTAAACCTCCTGAACCATATTAAACCATCCTAAATCTCCTGAACCATCCTAAACCTCCTGAACCATATTAAACCTCCTGAACCATCCTAACAATCCTAAACCTCCTGAACCATATTAAACCATCCTAAACCATATTAAACCCCCTGAACCATCCTAACAATCCTAAACCTCCTGAACCATCCTAAACCTCCTGAACCATATTAAACCATCCTAAACCTCCTGAACCATATTAAACCTCCTAAACCAGTGGTTCCCAAAGTGGGGGTCGCGACCCCTAGGGGGGGCGCGGTGGTACTACAGGGGGGTCGCGGCTTCATCACCAACCCACACACACAGACGCACACATACACCGGTAAAACAATATAAAATAACCGACGTGACATGCACTGTGTTCCAACCACGCCACCAGAGCGGCTCATGTCACAGACCGACTGTGGCAAAACCAGCGAGAGCGAGAGCGCGCGAGCGAGAGAGCGAGCGCGCGCCCGAGCGAGAGAGCGCGAACGAGCGAGGGAGAGAGAGAGTGAGGGAGCGCGAACGAGAGAGAGACACAGCGACACAGAGCGAGAAAGATACGGAGCGACAGAGAAAGATAAAGATAAGATTAAGATTAATAAAGATATCTCCAACCAGCAACCCCGCTTTGACAAAATCTGTAAAGCAAAGCAAGCCCACACCAGTCACTGATTGATATATATGAATAGGAATATACATAGGAATATGATCACAAAATAATATGGTCCATGTAGACCTGCACACCTTGTTCATAATTGTGTTATTTTATTGTTTGAGAAAACCTGCTGTTCAATGTGAGGAAATACAGTATATGTTGTTTGCACTTTGTTTGAAATTAAGTTAATTGTATTTACAAATTATTTTATATATTTTTTATTTTATATATATTTTATTATTGCTATTTTTTTTCCCAGTTAAACAAACTGAAGAATAAACTGTGAAGTGATATGTACTTATTTTAGAAAGAAATAAAAATATTTTATACAGTTCATGCATTATAATGCAATTCATTATTCGTCCAATGTTCCTATATCATCAAAGGGGGTCTTGACAGAAAAAGTTTGGGAACCACTGTCCTAAACCATCCTAAACCTCCTAAACCATCCTAAACCTCCTGAACCATCCTAGACCATCTTAAACCGTCCTCAACCCGCCCTCGTTTCTCAAATTGACTCTTTGACTCAACGTGTTCACGCCCTACAGCGTCATCTAGAGGCCACGAGTCGTCAAAGCAGTTTATTTGGAGACCAGAACTGCACGAGGGTCTATGAATTTCAGTGAATCAGTTCCTTCATCACATCAGAACTCCTCATCCTCCTACAGACAATGTGTGATGTGTAGTGGCGGAAAGCACATTTCTTCTAGTACTGTACTTCACTTTTTAAGTTACTTGTACTTTACTTTTGCGTTTCCTTCTACTTTCCACTTCTCTTCCAGAGGTACATGTTGTACTTTTTACTCCACTTTTATCTGAAAGCTTTAGTTACTTTACAGATTCAGATTCTTAATATCAAATATAATCAACTAATCAATGCTGAAGTATTATTATAGATTATATAAAGACATTAAAAACACATGAATGTATCAATAATATAATATATATATATATATTATTCTGCATAATGAGTAACTTTTATTTTTGCTACTTTAAGTACACTTTGATGCCGATACTTGTATTTGTTCACTGTGGTATTATTACTTTTACTTCCTCAGGTTATATCTGTTTCTGGGAAACAAGATTTCATGAAGAGAAGAAGCTTAACGTCTTTAACATGTATCATCAAATAAAAATACAAAAATAAACCACAAATATGAGTCAGATCAGCTGTGTGGTCTGATAACAAATATAGAAATATATATTTCTTCAGTGTCGGATATGAAAACTGACCCTGAGTCTGCTGGTCTGAGTGCAGCCTCATCTATCTGAATGTTTGCTGAGTCAGAGTTCTCAGATGACGATAAGAACAGACCTGAGATCAGGTTTCTGAAGATCAGCTGATATCTGATATTTAACAGTGAGAGCTGCTGCAGCTTTAAAGGACAAAGCTGGACATGTTCTACAGATTTATGACTTTTGTAGAGAGAATTATGTTCTTAAAGAAAGGACACGTTCTCAAAGAAAGGACACGTTCTCAAAGAAAGGACACGTTCTCAAAGAAAGGACACGTTCTCAAAGAAAGGACACGTTCTCAAAGAAAGGACATTTTGTCACTATGTGTATTTTACCTCCACAGCAGCTTTTGCTCTGACAAACTCGTCCTCAAGAGACTCGTTTCTGGTCAGAAGGGAACGAGTCCGTCTGTGCTGTCTGGAAGCAGCACAGTCCTGAAAACACACACGCACGCACGCACGCACGCACGCACGCACGCACGCACGCACGCACGCACGCACGCACGCACGCACGCACGCACGCACGCACGCACGCACGCACGCACGCACGCACGCACGCACGCACGCACGCACGCACGCACGCACGCACGCACGCACGCACGCACGCACGCACACACACACACACACACACACACACACACACACACACACACACACACACACACACACACACACACACACACACACACACACACACACACACACACACACACACACACACACACACACACACACACACACACACACACACACACACACACACACACACACACACACACACACACACACACACACACAGAGAGAGAGAGGTCAGAAAAGACAAAACACCAGAAAACTTTAACGGTCTTCAAAGTCATATTTAAAGAGACAGTAACCGCTGAAGTATCTGCAGGTAACGATCTGTTATCCCACGCTCCCTGAACTACTCACTGTATTTGGTTCAGCTTGTACTTTTATATTTTACTTTCTGTCAGGAGGAAGTACTACAGTATAAATACTGGCAGGATGAAGTGCTCTGGTCAGGATGAAGTACTACAGTATACATACTGTCAGGATGAAGTACTCTGGTCAGGAGGAAGTACTACAGTATAAATACTGTCAGGATGAAGTACTACAGTATAAATACCAGCAGCTGACCTGTGGTGAAGACGTGAAGTCCAGGTCATCGAAGCTGTGGATGTCAAAGGAGTTCTTTGTTCGAGGATCCGTTTTAAACTCTGCAGACCTAAAGGGACCAGAAGAGACCAGAAGAGACCAGGTATCAGCTGAGGTGAGAGCTGCATAGCGCCCCCTTCAGGCTCACTACATTCTGACAATACTGTATTGTTCTCAAGTAAAAGTAGTTAAATTAAAGTAAAAAGCAGGTCGGTTCATGAGTTACATGTTAAACAGGTTATGATGACACATGATAATATTGTTAAACAGTAAAGGAACAACATGAACATGATAAAAAGTGTATGGACTTGTGAATAACATGAATAACACTTGATTTACCACAGCAGTTCACTGGAGGAGTGCTGGGAGGTACATCTCTTCTCGTGTCTCCTCCTGAGTCCTCCGTCCTCCACGTCCAGGTTCACCTCGTCCCATTTGTCCAGAGGAGACGACAGACTGACTGAGAACACACGGGAGAACATCATTGTGATAACGACATCATTGTGATGAAGGTAACATGATGATGATGTCACCGTAGTTTAAACTGAAGTTTGTTTTTTAAGAAAACACAAAAAAACTGGAGGCTGCAGCTAAAGATTATTTTCGATTATTATTTTTGATTGTCCAACACTGGATCCTAGACCAGATCCTAGACCAGATCCTTCACTAGATCCTTCACTGGATCCTAGACCAGATCCTTCACTAGATCCTAGACCAGATCCCCCACTGGATCCGAGACCAGATCCTTCACTGGATCCTAGACCGGATCCAATTTGGTTGTTTAGATGATAGAATGTGAGAAAATGACGATCAGTCGTCGTCTGAAGTCTCGTTTTGTTCACAACTCAAAGAAGAAGAAAGAAACCAGATCATTTAGACATTTAAGTTTTCAATCAGATAATTTGGGCTTTTATTTTCTTAAAAAATGACTCAAACCGATTAACGGAATATTAAAATCGTTACAACTAATCAATAAATCATTGCAGCTGTAAATGGAAACATTTGTCTCCGGATCACATGAATGTTTATGAACCAATGAGAGAAGAAGCAGCCCGTATCCATCACAACCTGTGTGCTGGTTTAGTCTGCAGTACCTGAGTCCAGGGAGACCCTCTCAGGTGTTCTGGGGCTGGCGGGCAGGTGTTCCACCTCCACCTGGATCAGCTCCGTCTCATCCGGTCTTGTCCGGCGCCGAGGGCTCCTGGAGCTGCCCTTCCTCCTCAGAGGACTCCTCCTCTGGTCCTTGTTACTGCTGCTACCACTAACACCACCAACACCACCATTGCTGCCCCCGGTGCTGTCCGCCGGCTCACTGAGGTCCACGAGGTCCAGAGCTGTGGACAGAACTACAGGACGACAGGATGGAGGGTTAACGGATCAAACTTCAGTCCAACTGTCCACATATTTATGTCTCCATCACTCCTTTTATCTTAATATATATGAATCTTTCATACTTGTGTTTGTAAACAGTCAGAGTGTGTCTTTGATCTCCTGTATATTCTGTATTAACCTCTACATGTCACCATCACACTCTGAAACACGCTCAGTTTGAACAGAAAACATTTCAGCTGTCGTCAGTTTGTATGAAAATAGAAACAAAGAGATTCTGTTCTAGACTCTTAATGAATGTGAGGAGGAGGATGGAGGTCACAGGTGTTCATTAACGGGAGGTGTACCTACTGAGTCGCAGGGGACAGATGGTCACAGGAAGGACGACAGCCAAGGACGCAAAGTTAGAGAGAGAAGAAGAAGAAGAGAGGAGGTCAGAGGAAGAATAAAAGAGGGTGACAAAGACTGAATAGGTTCATAGAAGAAGAGCAAAGGAGAGGAGGGGGGGGGGGGGGGGGGTAAACCTGAGGACCTGAGGAGGACAGGTGAGACGGGGGGGTTAATTAGCAGGAGTCTACCTGCTGTGTTGGATGTGAGCGGTCGAGTGGAGGGGGCGTCGCTCCGGCTCTCTGACAGGAAGTCATCGATGGAGGGACTCAGCAGGGGTCGACTCTCCTGCTGCTCCCGGACCAGCTGGAGACCACAAGCACCATTTAGACACCCATTAGACACCCGTTAGACACCGGTTAGACACCCGTTAGACACCCGTTAGACACCGGTTAGACACCGGTTAGACACCCGTTAGACACCCGTTAGACACCCGTTAGACACCCGTTAGACACCCGTTAGACACCGGTTAGACACAACGGTTAGACACAACGGTTAGACACAACGGTTAGACACAAGTTAGACACCCGTTAGACACCGGTTAGACACCGGTTAGACACCGGTTAGACACCGGTTAGACACCGGTTAGACACCCTTTAGACACCGGTTAGACACCGGTTAGACACCGGTTAGACACCGGTTAGACACCCTTTAGACACCAGTTAGACACCAGTTAGACACCCGTTAGACACCCGTTAGACACCGGTTAGACACAACGGTTAGACACCGGTTAGACACCGGTTAGACACCGGTTAGACACCCTTTAGACACCAGTTAGACACCCGTTAGACACCGGTTAGACACCCGTTAGACACCCGTTAGACACCCGTTAGACACCCGTTAGACACCGGTTAGACACAACGGTTAGACACAACGGTTAGACACAACGGTTAGACACCCGTTAGACACCCGTTAGACACCCGTTAGACACAACGGTTTGACACAACGGTTAGACACAAGTTAGACACCCGTTAGACACCCGTTAGACACCAGTTAGACACCCGTTAGACACCCGTTAGACACCCGTTAGACACCCGTTAGACACAACGGTTAGACACAACGGTTAGACACAAGTTAGACACCCTTTAGACACCAGTTAGACACCAGTTAGACACCCGTTAGACACCCGTTAGACACCCGTTAGACACCCGTCAGACACAAGTTAGACACAAGTTAGACACCGGTTAGACACCCTTTAGACACCCGTTAGACACCCGTTAGACACCGGTTAGGTCTAACACGTTAAATTACCAGATTTAAATTGAGGTAAAAACCTGCAGGTTTGACTCAGCAAATGACAGAACAACTCAAACAGGTGCAATACCATGAATGTCTTTGAGGAGAGACTCGGGTTTACGGGTCAAAAACCAGACAGACTGAAGCCTGCAGGGACTTTTTCTACACTATTCAAGTCCCAAAATGTCAGAAAGTGTCTTTAAGGATACTTATATTCCAGTATTTCCCTTATTCTGAAAAAGCCAATATTCCTGTTTAAATGCAGCCTTTTATACTCTGATCAACATAAAACACCTTCATGATGCTCGTCCTTCAAACAACTTTAACTTCTATCCTTTTTGTCATGTTGCTAATTCTGAACATCCAAACTCAATGCTGCTCTCCTAGCGCTGCCGAAAGGCATTCTGGGAAATGCAGGACAACATTTAATTCAGTGGTTCAGCCTGAGGCCTGATTCAATCTGAACACAGAACTCTGTGTGTGTGTGTGTGTGTGTGTGTGTGTGTGTGTGTGTGTGTGTGTGTGTGTGTGTGTGTGTGGCCTCCTAATCCTAATCCACACAGTTGAGTATGTCCACATGTCAACGTGAATATGTTTGACTTTAACCCTGTGAAAGAGCACCACTGTCCACTAAAAGACACCCGGACTCACATCTCACTTCATGCTTCACTTACAAGTAGGAAACATGTCTGTTTACATTCTGACTTCAGCTGATCAATGACAAACAATAAGAGAATAAACAGGTGGAATAAAAAAGTAAAGATACAAATTCAAAATACATGACATGAATAAGATGTGTGATTAAATGATAATTACAGACGTAGTAAATTTCTTTACTGCGTTTCTTTACTGCGTTTCTTCACTGCGTTTCTTCACTGCGTTTCTTCACTACGTTTCTTTACTGCGTTTCTTCACTGCGTTTCTTCACTGCGTTTCTTTACTGCGTTTCTTCACTGCGTTTCTTCACTGCGTTTCTTCACTGCGTTTCTTCACTGCGTTTCTTTACTGCGTTTCTTCACTACGCGTTTCTTCACTGCGTTTCTTCACTGCGTTTCTTTACTGCGTTTCTTTACTGCGTTTCTTCACTACGCGTTTCTTCACTACGCGTTTCTTCACTGCGTTTCTTCACTACGCGTTTCTTCACTACGCGTTTCTTCACTACGCGTTTCTTCACTACGCGTTTCTTCACTGCGTTTCTTCACTGCGTTTCTTCACTACGCGTTTCTTCACTGCGTTTCTTTACTACGCGTTTCTTCATTGCGTTTCTTCATTGCGTTTCTTCACTGCGTTTCTTCACTGCGTTTCTTCACTGCGTTTCTTCACTGCGTTTCTTTACTGCGTTTCTTTACTGCGTTTCTTTACTGCGTTTCTTTACTGCGTTTCTTTACTGCGTTTCTTTACTGCGTTTCTTCACTGCGTTTCTTCACTGCGTTTCTTTACTGCGTTTCTTCACTGCGTTTCTTCACTGCGTTTCTTTACTGCGTTTCTTTACTGCGTTTCTTCACTGCGTTTCTTCACTGCGTTTCTTTACTGCGTTTCTTTACTGCGTTTCTTTACTGCGTTTCTTTACTATGTTTCTTTACTGCGTTTCTTTACTGCGTTTCTTTACTATGTTTCTTTACTGCGTTTCTTTACTGCGTTTCTTTACTACGTTTCTTTACTGCGTTTCTTTACTACGTTTCTTTACTGCGTTTCTTTAGAAGTATGTGTTACATACCCTACAGATTACAGATAAGTGGTTTAGTGTAGATTTCTTAAAATAAAAATAAAACTTTTCTTTGAGGCTGCACAAAGTCTTCGTCCAATGAATAAAGTTTCACTTAATTAAATTTTCTATTTTATTTGCCAAATATTTCAAATTCTTAGCCCAATATCACAAATCTCCTCTTTCCTTGAACCTTCACATCGGAAAAGAAAAAGCTCCCCAAAGAAAACTTTAAACCTTTAAGATAAGGAGTAAAGAGTTCACAGTTCACAGTTTGACTACTTTCTTACTCAGAATCACCTCATAATGAAACTTAACACGAAGCTACAGGCAAACAAGCAAGAAAAGTTACAAATCGAAATAACAAAACAAGCGAGGTCATCATGCCAACCTTGGTTGTCACGGTGAGGGGGGGGTTTCCTTCTGAGGACTTTTTAGCAGGAAGCTCCTTCAGCACCATGGCAACGACCCTTTCCCCTACAACAGGCAGATCGACAGGTTCATTCAGTCAGACAGCCGTCTCACACCCTCACACACACACACACCTCTCCTTTATCCACAGGAACACACAACCATCACAGATACAGACTCATGAAGTGTAAATGATGAAAGAAAAGATGCTGATGATGGTTGATCCTGTTATCAGATGTTGAGTTTAAATATTACAGAAGGATACGTCGACCTTTTGTTTGAATATCTCACAGGATTAATGTTTAGTTCTGTTTATTTCAGATAGTGAAGCTTTGAGGGAAATCACGACCTGGACGGAAAACATGGAACGCTGTTACGTAACGAGGACACGAGAAAAAAGTAACTGTACCGAAGAAATAGAAGTAATCAGATTACTGATACATTTAGTAAAATGAAGACTGTTGGCAGGATAACAATATTAAAATACATTTTAAAACAAACAACTATATACGATGCGCACACACACACACTACAACACAAGCCTCTCACCATCAGGACCTATATATATATATATATATATATATATATATATATATATATATATATATATATATATATATATATATATATATATATATATATATATATATATTAGTGCTGGGCAACGATTAAAATATTTAAATCGTGATTAATCGCATGGATTTTTTGCGATTAATCGCGATTAATCTCATTGTTATGGCAAAGTTCAATAATGAATTCAAAAGTAGTGTATTGCGCACTTTTATTTTAAAAGTACTGCTATATGAACAAAAGGGCAATAACATTTGGTTCACGAGATGCAGGTAGCATGTTTTATACTTAATGTGAATATAATTCATACTTTGTTGGCATCTTATTCTGAAAACCGGATGTTCGTCTGAAGAAACCGGATGTTGTCTCACGTTAATCTTTCCGCTAACTTTCAAAGTCCTTCGCTCGCTCCCGATCTGTGCCGTTTAAATGCGTTTACGGTGCATTTCAGCATATAGGTGCACTAACATGTAAGTGTCTGCTGAGTTGACCGCAGCGATGTCCAGTAGTCTCCAGGGAGAGCAACAGCTGGTGCAGCTTCTCTCTTTATTTCTCTGTTGTTTTTTAATTATTATTATTGTTATTTTTTTTCCCATCTCAAAAGGCTCAAGGACACACACACACACACACACACACACACACACACACACACACACACACACACACACACACACACTGATGCTGTACCGTAGAGTACTATAGGATGTTTGCTGGCATTTATCCCACTGTTCTTGTCATCCTCTTGTTGTTATGTATATGTATTGTCTCTTGTCTTTCAATAAAAAAATAAAAATTTAATTTAAAAAAATGCGCACAAAATGCGTTAATGCATAAAATAATTGTTGGCGTTAATTAATGAATGCGTTAACACGAAATGAATGCGTTAACGCATTGCCCAGCACTAATATATATGTATATATATATATATATATATACAGTATATATACAGTATATATACATATATATACTGTATATATATATACAGTATATATATATACTGTATATATACATATCTAAAGTTCTGTAAGCGGTGACGTGTGTCTGTTAACAGAGGAAGACGAGCTGATGGAGTAAACCTTCCAGGTTAATCAATAAAACATGATCCAGTTTTAATATTAGACCAGCTCACATCGGTCCTGATGGAGGATCAGAGCAGAACCAGGATCCTGAGCGGACCTGCTCCTCCTCAGGATCAATAACCGATCAATACTGTCCTCGTTGACAGATGACGTGAAGTACAGTACACTGTAACAGTACCACTAAAGAGTAACTGAGGAGTACTCTCATGTATACTTCCTGCTGCACTTGTCACCGGGCTGCTGTGATGTCACGGTGTTCTCCGGCATCACTGTACTCTATAAGTACTCTACAATACAGCATCACTGTACTCTATAAGTACTCTACAGTACAGTATCACTGTACTCTATAAGTACTGTACAGAATCACTGTACTCTATAGTACTCTACAGTACAGCATCACTGTACTCTATAAGTACTCTACAGTACAGCATCACTGTGTGTGTGTGTGTGTGTGTCTGTGTCTGTGTGTGTCTGTGTCTGTGTGTCTGTGTGTGTCTGTGTGTGTGTGTCTAAAAATAACCTTTTGTTGTGCTGAGTAAACAGTTCTCCATCAGAGAGTCCCAGCAGAGCTGAGCTCACTGCTACAGCTCAGCAAACATGTTAGCATCCTCACAGTAACACTGACTGTTATACTGCTACTGAAGCACTACTACCACTACTGCAGTACTACTACAACTACTGCAGTACTACTACCACTACTGCAGTACTACTACCACTACTGCAGTACTACTACAACTACTGCAGTACTACTACCACTACTGCAGTACTACTACAACTACTACAGCACTACTACCACTACTACAGTACTACTACTGCAGTACTACTACCACTACTGCAGCACTACTACAACTACTGCAGTACTACACCACTACTACAGTACTACTACAACTACTGCAGTACTACTACCACTACTGCAGTACTACTACCACTACTGCAGCACTACTACCACTACTACAGCACTACTACCACTACTACAGTACTACTACAACTACTGCAGTACTACTACCACTACTGCAGTACTACTACCACTACTGCAGCACTACTACCACTACTGCAGCACTACTACCACTACTGCAGCACTACTACCACTACTGCAGCACTACTACCACTACTACAGTACTACTACAACTACTGCAGTACTACTACCACTACTGCAGTACTACTACCACTACTGCAGTACTACTACCACTACTGCAGCACTACTACCACTACTACAGTACTACTACAACTACTGCAGTACTACTACCACTACTGCAGTACTACTACCACTACTGCAGTACTACTACCACTACTGCAGTACTACTACCACTACTGCAGCACTACTACCACTACTACAGTACTACTACAACTACTGCAGTACTACTACCATGACTGCAGTACTACTACAACTACTGCAGTACTACTACCACTACTGCAGTACTACTACTACAACTACTGCTACAGCTCAGCAAACACCGTTAGCTTCTCTCCTAAACTCTCCTAGGTTCTCTACTAGGCCTAAGCTATCTCCTAAGCTATCTCCTAAGCTATCTCCTAAGCTGTCTCCTAGGCTCTATCTTACATACCTGCAAACTTGTCACTTTTCGGTGAAATTCACCGTTTTAAATCAAAAATATATCATCCACGTGAATCGTGTAGATCCGTAGAGGTTATTTTTCGGGGGGGGGGGTCAACTGGCCAGCCAGCGTTAACTCAAAGTAGAATGAGGATGATTTCGTGGTCAGAATAACTTTCATGACCACGAAACATGAGGCCCAGATACTGATGAGATGATGAGGTCCAGATACTGATGAGATGATGAGGCCCAGATACTGATGAGATGATGAGGCCCAGATACTGATGAGATGATGAGGCCCAGATACTGATGAGATCATGAGGCCCAGATACTGATGAGATGATGAGGTCCAGATACTGATGAGATGATGAGGCCCAGATACTGATGAGATGATGAGGCCCAGATACTGATGAGATGATGAGGCCCAGATACTGATGAGATGATGAGGCCCAGATACTGATGAGATGATGAGGCCCAGATACTGATGAGATGATGAGGCCCAGATACTGATGAGATCATGAGGCCCAGATACTGATGAGATGATGAGGTCCAGATACTGATGAGATGATGAGGTCAGAGAGCTTCAGGGAGAGGAGGCTGGTTGTAGCGCAGCTTGATGCAGGTCTGAGCTGTGAGTGGAGCTGGGCCTGGATAAAGGTGGAGGTGGGTCTGGATAAAGGTGGAGCTGGGCCTGGATAAAGGTGGAGGTGGGCCTGGATAAAGGTGGAGCTGGGCCTGGATAAAGGTGGAGGTCTAAACAGACGTGAGTACAGCTTCCTGCTGTCACAGTGTTTTAAATACATTGATAAGGCAGGGTATGCTACATGCAGCCTCTGCTCCATGAGATGAACTACAGCAACAAGGGCTCACATGTCCTCTCATCACACTGTTCACTGTGATGACCACAGCCAGTGGACCAACAGTCCCACGTGCAGTTGCTCTCAATGCAGAGGTGTGTATAGATCACAGCTATTATTTTACTCTTGATAAACTACTTTAGCCAGAGTAGATTATCATTTTCATTTAAATAATTGAACTGGATTGAATGCATATTAATTGCAAATAGAAGATAGGCCACAATTCTACCAGCTGTACAGTAACAGTGGAAGTTAATATGAAGCCGTACAGTAACAGGGTGCAATGGAAACTAATCACTTTATTTGTACGCTGATGGTTCTCTTTACTCTTGCTATCTTTGTTTTTATATGAATAAAACTTGAAAATGAGACCTCGGTCTCAATGGATTTTGTCTAAATAAAGGTTAATATTAGAGCTGAAATACTGATTAATAACTGAATAATAAATTAGTTTTTTGCTTAAAGTAAATGTCTTATCACTTAATTTTATTGTCAGAGTACACCAGAATGCTACATTTTAAAGCTCATATTTAAAATAAAATTCTCGGAGCACCCCCCCCCCCCCCCCGACAGGGTTTCGGGCTTGTCACCTTTTTCACCTCTCATGAGTTTGCAGGTCTGATCTTAGGCTCTATCTTAGGCCTAAACTCTCTCCTAGGAGGGAATCATTTTCACAGACTTGTGGTAACAGAGAAATGAGAGTCAACCTAATTGTACTACTACTTCTAGTACTAGTACTGTTACGTCTAGTACTACTACCACAGAGTGATCTCTGAGTGAAGGATAGAAGTACTCTCCTTTACAGTAGAAACGTGGATTAAACATGTTCACACTTCCTCCTCATTTTAAACTACAGGTGTAACTCTACCATGTGTGATGAGCAGATGATTCAGGTGTCATCGGTAAAATTAAACATAAATAAAGGAAGCCTGTATGAAGTTCAGCTGGTCAGCTGACGGAGGATCATGTGACTCCGGAGACTTCAGGTATTTATATCCTTCAAAGACTGCTGATGAATGTTGTATGAGAGCGTTTCCCCCGAGGCTCTCTGTGCCTCAGTCACTGTAAGTACAGTACAGGACGACTACGGGAGCCTGTAGAGGACATTCTCACTGTGTAAGTACAGTACAGGACGACTACGGGAGCCTGTAGAGGACATTCTCACTGTGTAAGTACAGTACAGGACGACTACGGGAGCCTGCAGAGGACATTCTCACTGTGTAAGTACAGTACAGGACGACTACGGGAGCCTGCAGAGGACATTCTCACTGTGTAAGTACAGTACAGGACGACTACGGGAGCCTGCAGAGGACATTCTCACTGTGTAAGTACAGTACAGGACGACTACGGGAGCCTGCAGCCCTGCCTGTCCCTGAAGCTGTAAAACTCTGCGTCACCTCTAGCTCTTTGCCATTCCACGCGATTTGATTTGCATGTAAGGAGGTGAACAACCATTGTTTTTGAAGAAAACCCGAGGTCATAGCCTTAACTTCGCTGGACGAACTATAGACTATTTTGTTTTTGGATCCTGAAGGAGAGAACGGATAACTTCTATGCCCCGTACTCTCCTCGCTAACGTCGACATGTTGCCGGTCATAAGGAGGAAGAATTCCCTTAATTTCCGAAGAAAACTCTCTGCCACACGGAGAGTTTATCACCGCGCAGCTTGAAGCTCCGGATCCTGAGTTTAATCAAGAAACTGGAAGAACCACATCGACCAATAAGAAGTGGTCTCACAGTAAGAGACTTGTGTCTGGGCAGAGGTAGGTCATAGTGTGTTTGTTTAGTTTAAGTTGACTGTATTGTTATAACGTGTTATTGTGTTTGTTTACAGACCGCTGAGTTCCGTTAGCGCTGTTTATAAATGACTGTTGTATTTTATACTGTTAGATCATCACTGTGAGTGAAGTTGGTTCTGTTACTTCATCAGTTCAAAGACCAGAACCACGGCCCAATCTGAGTTCTCCAGTCAGGTTTCTGTGTGATAGAGAAACAGTTTCTCTGTTCCATGGCTGCGGTGAGGATCTGCCTTGTTTTGAGTCCCCCCCCCCTTTTTTTTCCTCCTTCTTTACTAACACACACACACACACACACACACACACACACACACACACACACACACACACACACACACACACACACACACACACACACACACACACACACACACACACACACACACACACACACACACACACACACACACACACATGAATTATTAGTTGACTTTAGATAGCGTGCTCATAATTGTAGTTAGTTATTGGTCCATGTTCTCAGGGTGGAGCCCCGTTAATATTAATAACTGTTAATAATCTCACTGACATTAATGATCCTATTGATTCAATCATTTAGTTTGCTGGTAACCAAACACACTCCTGATAGATTTGTTTGTTCTGATGATGAGTCACAACGTCACTCCAACATGTTTGAATATCGATCTGTCAATATGTTAAAGTAAGAATGTGTGTTATCGTTGGCTCACTGAGTTAAAACCAGGAGACAACCTCCGGTTCTTTAAAGTGAAGTCAAAGCTTCATGTGTTAAAGCTGCATTCTCTCTAGTGTCCACCAGGGGGCGACTCCTCTGGTTGTATAGAAGTCTATGAGAAAATGACTCTACTTCTCTCTTGATTTATTACCTCAGTAAACATTGTAAACATGAGTTTATGGTCTCAATCTCTAGTTTCAAGTCTTCTTCAATACAGCATGATGTTCATTTAGTACATTATGGTCCATTTAGAGTCAAACAGACCATAAAGCAGGGGATGCTTTAGGGCGGGGCTACACGGTGATTGACAGGTCTCTACCAGAGACGTATACGAAGTGGAGGCTTCAAAACGTCCACAAACCAACGAGAGACGTCATCATGACAACGTCCACTTCTGCAGAAGCTGCTGAGTCATGAAAACATGAGAAGTGACCTTGTGACGGTGAAAAACCGCTTCCCGCTGCCTCCCGCAACAACAACAACTGCACACTGCTTTGATTAATGGACTGAAAATCACCAGAGTCCCACAGGAGGGTGTGTGTGTGTGTGTGTGTGTGTGTGTGTGTGTGTGTGTGTGTGTGTGAGGGATGCTGCACCGTGATCACGAGGATTTAAAGAGGTGAAAAACCAAAGTTGTTTTTTTACTTTTTGAAAGTATAAAATACAGTTTTACCCAGTTTTTACCAAAAATGATCCTTTAGAAGCCGATTAACACATTAAAGCCAATCCTTGCATTAACCTGTTTACATTGAGGATCCCTGCTGTTGGCCTGATCTTCGCGTTGTATATATTGTATACAATTACGTCATAATTTGCCCTACGATGACATCATCAACCCTTCTACGATTACGTCATCAATCGCCCTACGATTACGTCATCAATCGCCCTACGATTACGTCATCAATCGCCCTACGATTACATCATCAATCTCCCTACGATTACGTCATCAATCTCCCTATGATTACATCATAATTTGCCCTACGATGACATAATCAACCCTTCTACGATTACGTCATCAATCTTCCTACGATTACGTCATCAATCTCCCTACGATTACTTCATCAATCTCCCTACGATTACATCATCAATCTCCCTACGATTACGTCATCAATCTCCCTACGATTACTTCATCAATCTCCCTACGATTACTTCATCAATATCCCTACGATTACGTCATCAATCTCCCTACGATTACTTCATCAATCTCCCTACGATTACGTCATCAATCGCCCTACGATTACATCATCAATCTCCCTACGATTACTTCATCAATCTCCCTACGATTACGTCATCAATCTCCCTACGATTACGTCATCAATCTCCCTACGATTACTTCATCAATCTCCCTACGATTACGTCATCAATCTCCCTACGATTACGTCATCAATCTCCCTACGATTACTTCATCAATCTCCCTACGATTACGTCATCAATCTCCCTACGATTACGTCATCAATCTCCCTACGATTACGTCATCAATCTCCCTACAATTACGTCATCAATCTCCCTACGATTACGTCATAATTTGCCCTACGATGACATCATCAACCCTTCTATGATTACGTCATCAATCTCCCTACGATTACGTCATCAATCTCCCTACGATTACTTCATCAATCTCCCTACGATTACGTCATCAATCTCCCTACGATTACTTCATCAATCTCCCTACGATTACTTCATCAATCTCCCTACGATTACTTCATCAATCTCCCTACGATTACGTCATCAATCGCCCTACGATTACATCATCAATCGCCCTACGATTACGTCATCAATCTCCCTACAATTACATCATCAATCTCCCTACGATTACATCATCAATCTCCCTACGATTACGTCATCAATCGCCCTACGATTACGTCATCAATCTCCCTACGATTACGTCATCAATCTTCCTACGATTACATCATCAATCTCCCTACGATTACGTCATCAATCGCCCTACGATTACGTCATCAATCTCCCTACGATTACGTTATCAATCTCCCTACGATTACGTCATCAATCTCCCTACGATTACATCATCAATCTCCCTACGATTACGTCATCAATCGCCCTACGATTACGTCATCAATCTCCCTACGATTACGTCATCAATCTCCCTACGATTACGTCATCAATCTCCCTACGATTACTTCATCAATCTCCCTACGATTACGGTCAGACTGTTAAAAACATCTTCAGGATTAACAAATGACATCAAATTAATATTTTGTACAAATAAACGAGAACTTTTCACTTTAAATTTATAAAGACACAAAAACGTATTCTTCTAAACTACAAGAACTATCTTTTGTTCTTTATAGTTTTAATATTTAGTCCTGCAGATTGAAATCTTGATGTATCTCACATGTTGTAAATATTCTATCTTCCAACAGAACAAATCAAAAGTAAAAGTTAAGTCAGAGTCACTCTTCTTGATCTGTTGCAGCAGATCAGAGAGATTTCTCTTCAAACGTTTTTGTAACATCTGAACCTTGTGAGAGCTTCAGAGGACTCACAGTGTCTTCTGTATCTGAGGACACAACTGGTACCATCAATACAATTCAAACAGGAAGTTTAAGAAGCTGTTTGTCTGATGAGCTTCATGTTTAAGAGCATGATGACATCACACTCAATGTGAAGCAAACGTTCAACAAACAAACAAACAAACAAACAGATTCAGCACCGATAGAACAGACTCCATCCAGAAAACAAGCGTTTTAAAAGTCGTCTTCTTGTCGTTTTACAGGAAGAACGAACAAAACATGAATTCAGACTTTTTACAAATCTTCATCATTATTAAGTTAATTCTGCTTCATTTGAATCTGTTTATGAGAATAAATCAGAGTGAAATCAATTATTGCTGCAATAAACCAGAGACGTAATAAGTTATATACTTATTAGAGTATATATATATATATATATATATATATATATATATATATAATATAGTATAATAGCACAATAGCACTAACATCAAAGCGGTTTTGTACGCATACATGGTCAATAAAGCTGATTGTGATTTATATATTTATTTATTTATATATTTATTTATATATTTATTTATATATTTATTTATATATTTATTCATTCATTAATCCTGAATTGTGAAGTGAATCTTCAGGAGAACAAACATTAACTCTTTGATGTTATGAATGTTTGATGATATTAATATATTATATTGATATTAAAGGATTAAGAGGATCTTTAGTTATTTGTCGTCATATTTAAAATAATAATTTCTTTGATGATTGAATCTTTTTTCTTTATTATTATTTTAAATCATGAAATTAGAAATGAAAGAGAGAAGAAGAGAAACCGTGTGTGAGTTCCGGTGGAGGAGGACCGATGATGATGATGATGATGATGATGATGATGAAGATGAAGATGAAGATGATGGAGGTAGCGGACTCACCTGGACCTGGTACATGTCTCTGGCTCGGTCCTCCTGTAGCCGCCAGAGGTCCACCTCAGCCCGGCTCCACCGCAGAGACCCGCTCGGTTCTCTATCTCCTCCCGCTGCCTCGCGGCTCTCAGTCCGCCGCAAGATAACGCGGATGTCCCGCGTAGTCCGCTCCGCCTCCCGGTCGGTGGTCCCGGTTCGTCCCGGTTCGTCCCGGTTCCGTTCGGTTCTTATTCTCAGAACCGTCCGACGCCGAAAGCACTCAATCCGGATGTGGTCTCGCTCCACTCCGGTGGAGGGCGGGACCACAATAAACCGAGAGGAGCCGAGATGAGCCGAGCGGAGCCGAGCGGAAGTCAAGCTGCCCACCAACAAAGCGAGACTTCCTGTAAACAGATTTCACAATAAAAGTGTCGTTATGGAAGAAAGAAAACATCTACGTTAATAAAATATTACATTTAATTACATTAAATATCCATCAGAAGTTAAATATTCATCAGTTTTATTGATCTGAATCAAAGATGATTATTATAGTTTTAAACATTTATGTGATCCAAACATTTTAACATTTATGTTTATAATAAAGTTTATATTCAAATGCTTTTCTCAGAAACATGAATCACTACACATGATGACGTATAATAATATATATATAAAGTTTGTGTTGTTTCAACCCAAATACCGAAGCAATCAAAATATGATTACAAATTATAGTTGCGATACTGTATGCTTTTATTTTGAAAGCAAAATTCCATTAAAAAATAATAACAATAATAATAATGAAAAAAATAAAAGGTACCATCATGACATCACGTCATGGACCTCGTAGCTTTATGACATCGACTCTCTTTCCTTCTGGTTTCTGTAACAACTCGCTTATTATTATTATAAGTTATTTAATATTAATAAGACTTTTACTTTTGATTTTGATTTTATTACATTTAACTGAATGCAGTTATTCTGAACAGAGAAATCTGTTTCACCTGTCTGTCTGACTCTCTGTCTGTCTCTCTGTCTCTCTGTCTGTCTGTCTCTGTCTCTCTCTCTCTCTCTCTCTGTCTGTCTCTGTCTGTCTCTGTCTGTCTGTCTCTCTCTGTTTGTCTGTCTGTCTGTCTCTCTGTCTCTCTCTGTCTGTCTGTCCCTGTCTGTCTCTCTCTGTCTGTCTCTCTGTCTGTCTGTCTCTCTGCCTCTCTGTCTGTCTGTCTATCTGTCTCTCTGTCTGTCTGTCTGTCTGTCTGTCTCTCTGTCTCTCTGTCTGTCTCTCTGTCTCTCTGTCTGGCCAAATCCCAATGTCCCCCCTAAACCCTAAGCCCTGAACCCTCAAGGACTTCGCGGGAGCGCGCCTCAAAGTCCGTGAGTCCGTAAGGGGGGACATTGGGATTTGGCCTCTGTCTGTCTGTCTCTCTGACAAACAGGAAGTGACATCACGGTGCTACAGCTTCCTATAGAGGTACACAGATCCTCCGTGGTCTCCTCCCTCCTCCCCCATGTCTCCTGGGCTCTGAACCAGCGCTCAACCTGGGTGACGGTCTCGCGGGTCCACAGGCCCTGGTCCTCCATGGTCCTCAGCTCCTCCTCCAGAGAGGCCCTGTAGTCCTGGTTCTCTGGACTGTGTCTGCACGTCATGCATACCAGACCTCCTGTAGGGGGGGGGGCTCAGTTAGACCGGGACCTTCATCCTCATGACCCTCATCATCATCATCACATCAGTACCTGGTCTACAGGCGACCCACAACCGTCTGAGGACCTGGACCCCGACGTTGTCCACGTTCAAAGCTCCACACATCACGACCACGTCACATGACCCTGAGGAGGAAGATTAATATCATTAATATCTATGAGGAGACCCTATAGACCTCTAGACCTCCAGACTCTCTAGACCTCTAGATCTCCAGACCTCGAGACATGTAGACCTCAAGACCTTTAGATCTCTAGAACTGGTCCATGAGACCCTAAATCACACACGTCAAACTCAAGGCTCATTTGTGGCCCATGACCTTGAAAGGTGTATGATTGTCTTAACAGTGTACAGTGACCACACACTTGTGAACCATGTGTTCAATGTCCTCAAACAGGTCTGGTGATGTGTTCACTGACCTCAAACAAGTCTGGTGATGTGTTCACTGTCCTCATACAGGTCTGGTGATGTGTTCAATGTCCTCAAACAAGTCTGGTGATGTGTTCACTGTCCTCATACAGGTCTGGTGATGTGTTCAATGTCCTCAAACAAGTCTGGTGATGTGTTCACTGTCCTCATACAGGTCTGGTGATGTGTTCACTGACCTCAAACAAGTCTGGTGATGTGTTCACTGTCCTCATACAGGTCTGGTGATGTGTTCACTGTCCTCATACAGGTCTGGTGATGTGTTCACTGACGTCAAACAAGTCTGGTGATGTGTTCACTGACGTCAAACAAGTCTGGTGATGTGTTCACTGTCCTCAAACAGGTCTGGTGATGTGTTCACAGACCTCAAACAAGTCTGGTGATGTGTTCACTGACCTCAAACAAGTCTGGTGATGTGTTCACTGTCCTCATACAGGTCTGGTGATGTGTTCACTGTCCTCAAACAGGTCTGGTGATGTGTTCAATGTCCTCAAACAGGCCTGGTGATGTGTTCACTGACATCAAACAGGTCTGGGTCTAGTCTAGTCCGGTGTAGTCTAGTCTGGTCTGGTCCGGTCTAGTCCGGTCTGGGTCTAGTCTAGTCTGGGTCTAGTCTAGTCTGGTCTAGTCCGGTCCGGTCTAATCTAGTCCGGTCTAGTCTGGTCTGGTCTAGTCCGGTCTGGTCTAGTCTGGTCTGATCTGGTCTGGTCTAGTCTAGTCCGGTCTGGTCTAGTCTGATCTGGTCTAGTCCGGTCTGGTCTAGTCTGGTGTACCAGCTCTGTGTACCTGTCTGATCATCATGAGACTGATAAATAAATAAATAAATATTAACAATAATAATAATATACAATAATATATAATATAGAATAATAATAATGTATAATATACAATAATAATAATGTAAAATAATAATATCAAATAATAATAATATATAATAATAATATACAATAATAATATATAATAATAATAATGTAAAATAATAATAATATATATATATATAATAATAATAATATACAATAATAATAATATATAATAATAATATAAAATAACACTAATAATAATATATAATAATAATAATAATATATAATATACAATAATAATAATATAAAATAATAATAATATACAATAATAATAATATAAAATAATAATATAAAATAACACTAATAATGATAATAATATTGATGAGGCTCTCTAACACCAGAAGACAATCTAATATCAGGTTAATATTTACCCAGAAATCAGAGCAAAGAGTCCAGGGCCCCGTTCCTCGTACATGGTTCAGCAAAGTCGATCAAATGTCCTATTAGCAGCCTAAAGTAACCAGATGATTGAAGTCAGGCTATCTGGGTTTCTCCAAGGCTGATCCTCTCAAACACTCTCGTTAATTGGAACCAGACGATCAGGATCAGGATAATTGCGCGTGCCCGTCCTACGTCAAAAGGGGGAAGCGTCGATCACCGAAACCATGATTTTCTAACAGTACAATGTTAAATAAAGTCAAAGAAAGAGCCTCTTTTTACTCCGCTGACGAGCAGGAGATGATCATGAACGCATGTGAGGAATTCAAGACCATAATCACGGCTAAATCTAACACCGTCACCGCTGTGAGGGCTAGACAAGAAGCACGCAGAATATCACAGACAAGTTAAATGCTGTAAATGTTGGGAAATGTATCGGCTCATTTGAATGCCTCATCACCCCAATCAATCAGATGATATGTCTTTAAATGTGCTGCTGGCAGTAGACTTCATGAATGCATCATCCAATGAGATCTATAGCGACAATAATGATCTCAACTCTTTCAGAATAAGATAAAAACAAGCCCAAAGAGCATCTAACTGATCCTCATTAATATGACATATGTACTGTATGCCCTCATGTATCATGTACTATATATGTGTACATACATGTATGTGTAGATTACCATATAGAACTAGCAGTTTGAATATGTGTGTGTGAATCTGTGTGTGGGCGGATCAGTGTGTGTGTGTGTGTGTTATTCATCATCAGACATTCAATCAACTGAAGCAGTGAAGATAAATAGTGTGATTCTCTCTGTTCTTATCATGAGTCCACCTTCATCATGTTCTACAGTAATGATATGCTGGTGTACTAATAACACTGTCATATCATTATGAGTGCTTTAACCCTCATGTATGCAACGCAGCCATCAAGAGGACATGGGAGCAAGTAAACACTAACACACACACATTACTCAGAATGCTGAGTCAGTACAATATGTGCCATGGTGATGTAATGAACACATCCATAAGTTTATTAAGCGCCAAATAAACTTCACCAACAGCACGGCATGCAGCGGCTTTCCCCATGTTCTCCGCATCGCCGACACTGAACAACAATGTACCACTCGCAGAACAGCTCAAGGCTGCATCCAGTGTGTGAGAGTCAATGCTCGGCTGCAGCGTGTGGTGTTCAATGTATGCTCCAGAAGGTCTGTAAATAAATGACTCCTTGTGGGCAGAATGGATAGCGCTCGTATAGGAAGTCATCATGATGTGATGACGGATCTTGGCGATGTGGAAGAACTCTCTCCCTATAAAACACTAATCTAACTAATATCCTCCTTCATCAGTGGATCTCTGAGGAAGGGAGCTGTACATTAATGCAATAGAGGCTTCTTAGTTTGCTCAGCTGCTTTTAATGGATCACCGTGTGTCTCACTTTACATGCATTTACGGAACTCCCGTATAACCCCCAGTATATGCGCAAGCGCATTAGACTACCGTATATGACAGGAGCTGCCATGTTTTCCGGGGGAGTGGCAGCTTATCCAGCTACCTTCAGTTAGCCTGCGCTGGAGCAGCTTCAAGCTTATGGATGTGTTGCCATGGTGATTTTGCCAAACTTGCTTCGTGGAACCGAAAAGCCTGATCTACGTCATCTTATCCTGAAAATTATCCGGCTAACTAAGTTAGCCACGTACGAGGAACGGGGCCCTGATGAAGAACTAGACCACTTTGTCTGACCCACAACCTGAACCGGGACCTGGTTTGGACTCCTCCAGGACCTGGTCTGCTCCTCATCAGCAGAGGAATCTAAATCACTCAATCAACAAGGTCCCAAATCTAAAAACATCCTGAAAACTCAGAAGATTAAGAAGTTTGGACCCAGAAACTGAAGTCTGGCAAAACAACAACAACAACAGAAAAACAACAGAAAAATATCTTGTGATGAATGAAGACCAGAAACTTCCTCTGTGTGTCCTCTCAGACCAACTTTAAACTACCTTAGCTGCTAAGCTAATGGCTAACAGTAGCTGCTAAGCTAATTGCTAATGGTAGCTGCTAAGCTAATGGCTACCAAGCTAGCCAGCCGGAAAAACAAGCTGCATTCAAGACAAATCAAAAACTTCAGAACTCCTACTACAAAAGAACGATGCTGAAAAAAACCCATCAGCTAAACTGTATTTAGTTCAAAGAATACTTAACAACAGTTTCAATAAGTCACGGTTGGTGGTTAGCAGTTAGCAAGCTGTCGCTGTTGTGGAGAGTTTTCACTCTGGCGGAGGAGACAAACAAACATCTACTGAGTTTATGACCCCCCCCCAGGTATCAGAGGCAGGTGTGCTCAGATAAGTTGCACCTGTAGCCACGCCCCCCTCTCCAGTGATGATGTCACTGGGTCCTGGAGTACACCTGTCGATCACAGCAGGAGGTGAGAGGTGAAGCTGCTCTGGTCCTTTAGAGACGTGAAGAGAAGGTTCAAGGTCAGTGAGGCCGCCGCCACCACAACCTCCACCGTCAGAGGTGCAGTTGCATTGTGGGTAATGTAGGTTTAGCTGTACAAGAAGAGTTTTGTCACACTTTGAAGCTGCTGGACTTGGTTCCTCTTCTTCGCTTGTTTGCGGCGTTGTTGCCTGAGGTCGTGACATCACAGGTGACCTGGGGACCAGGGTCAGCCTGGTGGTCTGTGGCGGCGGTGGCGGCAGTACGGTCCTCTGCATCAGTGTCAGCGACGTCTCTCGTACCGCGGCCACCCTGACAGTGTTCCTCCCATAGAGCCTCCTCTCGTACTGCAGCAGCTGCTCCCAGAAGCCGGCGTTGAGCCTGACGTAGGGCCGGCTCTCCCGGACCCAGTGGTGCGCCTGGCGGAGCGTCAGCGCTCTGAACCGCATCAGATACGCCATCACCAGCGCCGGCGACCGGCTCATGCCGAGGGCCCAGTGCACCAGGGTGCTCCCCCCGCGGTTTTCGTGGATACGCTCTGCCACCCGGTCGAAGTGGTCTCCTAGGCGGGTGCTGGGCAGGTCGGCGACGGGGACCCGAACGCACTTCACCCCGCGGTAAGACGGGCTGGCGTGGCTCAGCGTGGCATTCACAATCAGAGTGATGTTCTTCTGAGTCACCAGGGCGGCGTTCAGGGGGGCGTCGGCTCCACCGAGGAACAAAGTGGGCGTGACCTGAGACACCACCATGACACCTGTGAGGAGACACGTGACTGTTAGTACTCTATACTGCAGAGAAGTACTAATACATCACTGTAAGAGTACTCTGTTAGCGTAAAGTATCTAGTGAAATAAAGAACATCTAGTAAACTGAAGAACATCTAGTAAACTAAAGAACATCTAGTGAACTAAAGAACATCTAGAGAACTGAAGAACTGAAGAACATCTACAGAACTGAAGAACATCTAGTAAACTAAAGAACATCTAGTGAACTAAAGAACATCTAGAGAACTGAAGAACATCTACTGAACTAAAGAACATCTAGATAACTGAAGAACATCTAGTGATATAAAGAACATCTAGTGAACTACAGAACATCTAGTAAACTAAAGAACATCTAGTAAACTATAGAACATCTAGTGAACTAAAGAACATCTAGTAAACTACAGAACATCTAGTAAACTAAAGAACATCTAGTAAACTAAAGAACATCTAGTAAACTAAAGAACATCTACTGAACTACAGAACATCTAGTAAACTAAAGAAAATCTACTGAACTAAATAACATCTAGTAAACTAAAGAACATCTAGAGAACTGAAGAACATCTACTGAACTAAAGAACATCTAGAGAACTGAAGAACATCTAGTGATCTAAAGAACATCTAGTAAACTACAGAACATCTAGTAAACTACAGAACATCTAGTAAACTAAAGAACATCTACTGAACTAAAGAACATCTAGTAAACTACAGAACATCTAGTAAACTACAGAACATCTAGTAAACTAAAGAACATCTACTGAACTAAAGAACATCTAGTAAACTAAAGAACATCTACTGAACTAAAGAACATCTAGTAAACTAAAGAACATCTAGTGAACTAAAGAACATCTAGTGAACTACAGAACATCTAGTGAACTACAGAACATCTAGTGAACTACAGAACATCTAGTAAACTAAAGAACATCTAGTAAACTACAGAACATCTAGTAAACTACAGAACATCTAGTAAACTAAAGAACATCTACTGAACTAAAGAACATCTAGTAAACTACAGAACATCTAGTAAACTACAGAACATCTAGTAAACTAAAGAACATCTACTGAACTAAAGAACATCTAGTAAACTAAAGAACATCTAGTGAACTAAAGAACATCTAGTGAACTACAGAACATCTAGTGAACTACAGAACATCTAGTAAACTACAGAACATCTAGTAAACTACAGAACATCTAGTAAACTACAGAACATCTAGTAAACTAAAGAACATCTAGTGAACTAAAGAACATCTTGTAAACTACAGAACACCTAAAGAACATCTAGTGATCTAAAGAACATCTAGAGAACTGAAGAACATCTAGTAAACTAAAGAACATCTAGTAAACTACAGAACATCTAGTGAACTAAACATCTGTCAGTGAAGCCTACGCTAACAGTTTCCCTCCGCTTCCAGCCTTTGTGTTAAGCTAGGCTAACCTCACCCTGGACCCGTCTGTGAAGATGTTTTAATGTGTTTTACCTGCTGCTGGTCCTTCAGTTTAGGTTCTGTCTCCGTCTGGTCACTGCTGTGAATGAACACACACACACACACACACACGCACACACACACACACACACCATAGAAGGCCGTGGAGTCGGTGGACCAGCCAATAACCTGAAGGGTTAATTTTGTCTTTTTTTTGACAGCTGAGAACTGGTCCTGAAGTCAGATGACTTTGAACCAGAATAGAACCAAACAAGAAGCTCTGTCAGCTTTCTATAAACACTTATTCATTATTGATTATTAAACAAATTATCCTCAACAGAAATCAGATTAATTATCAATTGTAAAATATGTGAGTGGAAACTAAATGTCTGCTCTTATTACCACTGTATATTATTATTATCATCATTGAGGAGATTAAATGTGTTTTACAGTGTTTGCTCTTTTTAAATAAAACTAAAAATGACAAACAATAACTGAAAGTCTAAAAGCGTCGTTACGGTTTCCCATCTGAGATTCAGATCACTTTATTTCTTTTATTCTTCAGTGTTTATTTGTTTTTAGTCTAAATTCATTTTTATGTTTTATTGTTTATATTCATGTGTTTGGAGGAAGGTTCACTGTTTATTGTTGTAATGCTGTTAAGTATTCCAACTATTGTTCTTTGAATCTTTATTCAACTTCTTCAACTTCTTCAACTATTTCTTCCGTACGTTTTTTGAAACTCTTCATTTTTTAAGCTACAGAAACCGTTCAACTATCAAAATGTTCAGCTCTTTCAGCTCATGGGTGCTGTCTCTCTTCATATTTCTAATCTTTAAACTTTTTGAATTATTAAGCTTTTTGCAATTTTTTTTTGAATGGGATGTCTATGGAGAATATTTTCAAATCCTCTTAAACTTTATCAACTTTCAAATCCTTCTACTTCCTCATACTTTCAGCTAGACACCATTTCAACTTTCAAATGTTGAGAAAACCCTGATCTATTGCCGCATGATTCAGCTTTGTGATATCTTTTAAACTTTTTGAACTGCAGCAATTTAACTTCTATGATTTTTTTCAGCCCTTTTCTGACTTTATAATGGGTGTGTATTGCGCAGCTTAGAGTGCGTGATGTCACCGCTAGTGCGTGAAGAGCAGCTTGAGATTCTTGTGAAAAAAACATGTCTTTTGCCACTGTGTCCACAATCTTCACGCATCATTTTTGATGGAGAAGTAGCTCATCTTGTCCTTGTCGTAGACAAATGACTATGGAATCCCACAGACTTACACATTTGGCTCAAAGAGCCGCAGAGCGACATGAACTCCAACAAACTGCTCCATTAGACTCCATGTTAAATCTGACCACTCATTTCTCAAAGAAAGCAGACGGTACCAGTTTTGTCTATTGCTCTGGAGCTCACATTATTAACACCACAAACATAAAAAACACATCAGCGCGTTCGGCAGAGTCTTATCTTTCTCACGGTATCCATATTTTGGCACTCAGACTCCTGCTTTTTGTTAAAAGGTGGTTTTGTTCAAAATCACTGTTTACTGTAACGTTTGTTAATCAGTCTGCCTCTAACACCAAGTGCGTCGTCACCATGGCAACCAGTTACACACGCACGCAGGCTCTCTCTCTCTCTCTGTCTCTCTACACACGACTTGGAGGCATTGTTAGACCGTCAAAATTAGGCTTTTTTGTTGAAATAATGAATGCTCTTACTAATACTGCGACAACTACTACTACTGCTGCTAATATTTCTTAATACTTCTACTGCAACTACAACTTCTACTACAAATATCACCACTGATGAAACTTTTTAAGCCACAGAAACCGTTTGAATATCAAAATGTTCAGCTCTTTCAAGAGAGGTGTGATATCACTTTTCATATTTGTAATCTTTAAACTTGTTGAATTATTAAGCTTTTTGCAATTTTTTTTATTGGATATCTATTTTCAGCAATGTTTTTGCAATTAATTTCAGCTTTCAGCATTCCAACGCATTTTCAGCAGGAAATGCATTTTCTAGTTAATACAGATGACCGGTAGAGGGCAGCAGAGGGAAACCGGAAGTTTAGAAGAAAAACAAGAAGAAGAAGTCGTCCATTGCTAACAGCTAGCCTGTTAGCTTCCTCCGTCATGGCGGAACTAAACAGACAGCTCCAGGAGTATTTGGCCCAGTCCAAAGGTGGCGGCTCCAGAACCACCTCCCAGTCCGGCTCCAGCACCACGGTGGACCTGGACGACCCTGACCCGGTCTCGGGGAGCTGGTTCCGGCGGTGGTCAAGTCCGTGGTCCGGAAGCCAGAGCTCCGGAGGAAACAGCGGGTTTTCCTGGCCGTGGTCGTCCGAGCCGGACCCCTGTCTGCCAGGCATGAGTCGCCGTCAGCGGCTCGTGGTCTCCTTGGTGTTCGCGTCGTTCTCCGCGCTGTGCTTCGGCCTCTCTGCGCTCTACGCGCCGCTGCTGCTGCTCTACGCACGCAAGTTCGCGCTGCTCTGGTCGCTCGGTTCGCTGTTCGCCATCGCGGCAGCGGCGGTGCTTCGCGGGCCCAGCCGACTCTTCGCCGGCCTGTCCACCTCCCCCGGACCCGCCGTCTACCTGTGCTCCCTCGTGGGGACCCTGTACGCGGCGCTGAGCCTCCACAGCACCGCGCTGACTGCGCTGGGAGCCGCGGTGCAGGTCGCGGTCATAGTCAGCTACGTGGTGTCGCTGCTGCCTGGAGGAAGCGCCGGGATCCGCTTCATGGGGGGGATGGCGGCGTCAGCCATCAAGAGGACCGTGACCGGGAAAACCATGCCAATCTGAGCGAGAAAACCATGCCGACTTGAGCGGGACCGAGCGTCACAGACCAGTCACGTGATTGATTACCGTCTGTTCTGCTCACTGAGCTGCAGGACAGACAGACAGACTGCTGCTGCTGCTGCTGCTCTGCTCAGAGGACCAAATAATAAAGTTATGTTTGAACTTTTCATGAATAAAGTCACTTTAATACAAAACTAAACTCTGGTTTCATCTGTGACACAGTACTGAGTACTACTGAGTGTGTACTCTGAGTATTATGTTTATTCAGATATTACACCCCCCCCCTCATGTGACGATGAGTTGAAGTGTGAATCTTTATTGTCCACCTCAGTGAAAACACAAAAACATAGAAATCTTTTACAAAAAAGCAACAAGACGAGTGACTGAAATAAAAGAGACGATGATTCTCTACAATATTTTACATTAAAACGTTCTGTTTCCTGCTCCGTCAGTACGGACCAATCAGGAGCCAGCGTCCCTCACAGCAGCAGAGATCTGAATGTGTCACATGACCAAAAGTTTGTCTGAAGGTTCCTCAGGATCTGGACTCAGGTCTGTGGGGGTTCATGGGAGTTTGTTTCTTTCCTCCAGGACTACCGGCCCCGGCTGCCCCCCCTCGGTGGCCCTCTGGGTGCTGGTCCTCCTCTCCTGGGGACCGGTCCAGGTCCTCCGGGACCCCAGCCTCCTCGTCCACCTCGACCAGACGGGCCGTAGCCCCCGTCCTCCCTCTGGGGGGGGCGGCCTGCAGGTGAAACCAGACCACAAGGCTTCAGGTGAAGTTTGTTAAACCAACGACGGTGTGATTGTGATATTGTGCTGCTGACTCACCTCCGTCGGCTCCCGGGGACTCTCGCTCTCGGGGGTCTCCGGTTCCCGGGCCGTCCTGCCACGGACGCTTCCGGGGGGGCAGAGACGCCATGTCCATCCCCTGAAGGGAGGCGGAGCGCTCACGACCCGTCGGAGACGACCCATCATGCATCTGCTGCTGACCGTCCCGATAGCTATCGTGACCTACAGGACAGGAAGGCAAGGAGACCACCGCCACAATAAGAGTCTGCATAGAAATAATATTCTGTAAGATCGAGACAAAGACATGTTAGTTCACAAAACCATCACATAGTTGTTGTTGTTAATCAATCATGAGATTTCATTTTTAATACGTCTTTTTTCTGGCTACGAGCGCCCCCCATTTGGGGGGCTCTCGGGCTCAGCACCCCTGAAAATATTGTTCGGAAAATAGCCTTATTGTTCGCCAGTATTGTGGATCTGTCCAGTTTTTTTTCCGGATTAAACAGCAACGTATGGGCAACACTATCATATAAGTCACTTTTTACACACTCCAAACACAACTATAGGCTACTAGTATAAGCATCTAGAAAACGTGGCATAAAATCATGAAATCCTGGGCAGAAATCGGCGTTATGTCTGCCTCAAATCAATATTTTCACCACGAAGCTAGCAGCTAGCCGGCTAATCCGTACATCGTTTAGCAATAGCATCACGCAGAGAAGACGTACATACCGTCGGCTCTTCTCTCCGTGGACGCACCGTAACGCTGTGACCGTACAACGGTCCAATGCCACTGGTCTTCACCGGAAAAAATCCATGGCTTTTGGTCAGGTTTTATGAAATATTAGTACAAAAACATCGAAAATGCTCCGGTTCAGAGCTACCGTCATGGCCGTGAAGCGCATCCTGTTTATGCCGAGCTGTTTCCTGTAGAAGGGGGGTCAACCCACCTCGGGCCAGCGGTCAGACTTTCGGCCAATGGAATTTTACGCACGGGGAGACGCCGCACTCTTTGCAACTTTATTGGCTGAAACTTATGTCAATCAATACCAAATTCGACAGAGGCCTTCCTGAGACTCTGGCGCGTCGAAGGAGGGCTTATTCACTGAAATCGACCGATGATAGGCTGAGATACAGCGCCATACACACACAGGGACTGAGAAAATCCTATGGCTGAGAGCCAGAGACAGGCTCTGATGATGTCAGGAATCTCAAAATGATTCCTAACATCTGTATTTGGATGTATTGAATAATATGAGTGATAAAAAAAGTGAAATATATAGTTATATAGTATATCAAATTAGAATAGAGCATGAGTGAGTACAGAATTTCAAGCCGAATGCTCATTTCTCTGACCTCCTATTATGCTGGCCTGCTTCACTCAATCTAAGTAAAATGAGCTTAGAGAGACCACAACCCTGTTGTGCTATGACACAGGAGTGTTTGTAGGCTTCACTCTGCAATAATTCCAAAGAAATATCAATGAAAGTGCTTTTTTTTCAGGCGAACCTGAAACTTTTTCAACTTCAGCTGTGCCATAAGTGTAGCAGTTTTTAATCAGTAACATATACACAATATTTACACATCTCACAAGTGTTACCTGTATAGACCATCAAAATTATTAAAATAGACCTTGTAGTTTGGGTAGTTTACTCAAGAGTAGGAGTATGCAATTTTCGAGCAGGGGGCTAAAAATAGGGCTAGTAGGCAAAAGGTTCAGCAGAGGGCTGATGGGATTTGTAGTCCATCCTTTGAACCTTCTTCTTAGACGTCACATGGAACCAGAAGCTCTCACCTCCTCTGGGTGGACCTCCTCCTCGAGGCGGCCTCCCTCGGCCCCCGTTGTCCCAGCCTCTGCCCATCTCCTCAGGACCATCGAAGCCCTCCTCCTGGCTGCCGTACTCGTCGGAGTAACCTCGAGCTCCGGGCCGGCCGGGGCCTCCTCCTCTGAACCTGAAACAACCAGTGAGTCCAGTTCATGTCTAGTCCAGACCTCTGAGGGTCTGCAGGTTTTCAGTATATCAGGCTGCTCACCTCTCGTCTCTCCGTCCTCTGAACTCTCCGGTGAACCTCTCCTCGGGGCCCCAGTTCCCTGCGTTCCCCCCCCCTCCTCCTCCTCGGTGCCCCCCCCCCCCGGTGTCCTCCCCCTCCTCCACCCTGGTATCCTGGTCCAGCTCTCCAGCCCTCCTCTCCTCTGCCATGGAAGTCCTGGCCTCCATCAAAGTCCTGCGGTCCACGTCGACCCTGCTGGTTGTCTCCCCAGTAAGTGCTGGAGCCCTGGTCCGGTCCCCCTGGTCCCTGCCGGTCTGAAGGGCCCATGTGGTGGTTGGGCGGCGGTCCCCGAGGGTCTGAGAAGAGTCAACATTGGTCATAGACAAGAGACAACGGGAAAAACAGATCAAATAGCTCAGGACCTACAATGGAACTGAACCGGACTTTTAGTGTCTGTGTGGTCTTACCTTTGTTGTTGGGCCCCTGCTGCCCCATCCCATGCATCATAGGCCCCGAGTTCTGAAAGACCAGACCACATTTACACAATGCTCTTTGATACGGGTCCTTTAAAAACCAGTCAGATATCAACTCACCTGGTGCTGCATGTATGGGGGTCCCTGCATGTTTCCATGGGGCCCCTGAATGTTACCTTGGGGCCCCTGCATGTTTCCATGGGGTCCTTGCATGTTACCTGGGGGCCCCTGCATATTTCCTGGAGGCCCATGCAACCCTCCCGGGGGTCCCTGCATGTTGCCCATCCCATAGTTGTTTGGCGCATTGCTGTGTGTCCTGGGTGGGGGCCCCATCATCCCACCCTGTGGACCCATCATGTTCCCCTGAGGTGGAGGACCCTGAGGATCCCTTGGACCCATTCCTCGAGGAGGGGGGCCCATCATCCCACCATGGGGCCCCTGCATCCCTCTGGGTCCCATACCATGAGGCCCTTGGGGACCCATATTTCTGGGCGGGCCTGGGTGTCTCTGCATGTCTGGTGGTCCCATATTGCCCTGAGTGGGCCCCTGGTGAGACTGGGGTCCAGAAGGTGGTCCCATCTGTCCAGGGGACATGAAAGGAGGCTGCATGCCTCCGGGGCCCATTGGAGGCCCCATGTTGTTGGGCATCTGCTGAGGAGGCATGTTTGGGGGAAAGCCCTGCTGGCCGGGAGGCATTGGGACCCCAGGACCTCCAGGGCCCCCAGGGAAGGGGGGCATAGGGCCCTGTCCCTGCGGGGGCCCCATGTTCCCGTCTGTGTTCATCTGGTTCATCCGGTCCATCTTCATTTGCTGCAGCGAGAACCAAAGAGTTTAAAATGAGACTCTGAGGAGCACGTAGAGCATCCAACAGATGAAGAGCTGCTCACCTCCAGCAGCATCGGGTTGGTGTACGCCATCTCCTGCTCCATCTCTGACTGAGTTTTCTTTTTGCCGTCCACTTTCTGCTCCACCTTTCGGTCTTTGGACATCTCTCCGCCGGGCGGCATCATGGGCACTTTGTTCTCTGCCCAGGCCTGAAGACACGAGGCGAAGGAGTCCACAGTCAACACTAACATGGTTTATACTGTTTCTACAGCGCTGACACTTTCTAACCAACAGCTTCATAATGAACTCAGCAGAAGGCCTTTACCTGTTGGAACTGTGCTGGGATCGGTTTGGCGTACGGTACTTTCTTCTGCGGGACCTTCTTGGAGTCTTTACCCATGACCTCGTCCATGCCCCAGTCAAGACCAGGGATAGACATCTCCACCTCAGGAGTCGCCTCTTTACCTGGAGACAACAGTTGCATCTCAGTTACGCCCGAGATAAACCCGAGTCATACCCGAGATATGGCCGATAACTGAGGAGAATCTTTTGAAGACTTAAACATGAAGATATTTGCAGCTATGTTTGAACAAATCATGCGGAGAGGTTTTAGCCCAGGGGTACGAGTCGGTCTTGGATGACATTCAAGGTGGAGTAAACTTCATGGGACCCAACACTGACCCCTGTGGGACACCTTTTGTCATCAAACTAAGAGGATGTGAAACCTACTGCTCTGCTCCAGCTCCATGGCGGCCTTGAGCTGCTCGGGGATCCCCATACCAGGGATGGAGGCCACGCTGTTCAGGTCCACGTCGTCTGAAACACAAACACAGAACCTGTCAGCAGCTGTGATTAAAATAATCACATCTCAAACCCTTCAGAGTGCGTTTAGTGCTCCTGCTCAGGACTCACCGTACTCCATGCCGTCCTCTGACATCCCCGGCAGCAGGTTCAGGTTGTACCGGTCTCTCATCTTATCACCTGGTCGGTTCCTCGTCCAGAACTTACTGAAACATAACGAGAACAAAACAGAAAGATTAAGACACAAAGAAATCTACTCCATCGACATCCAATCAACATCCAATCAGGGACTAATGAGCTTAGTATAAATGATATATATATATATATATATATATACACATATATATATATACATATATATATCCATATATATATATATACGTATATATATATATATATATCCATATATATATATATATATATACGTATATATATATATACGTATATATATATATATATACGTATATATATATATATATATACGTGTATATATATATATATACGTATATATATATATATATATATACGTGTATATATATATATATACGTACATATATATATATATATATATATATACGTATATACGTATATATATATATATACGTGTATATATATATATATACGTGTATATATATATATATACGTACATATATATATATATACGTACATATATATATATATACGTACATATATATATACGTACATATATATATATATACACGTATATACGTATATACGTATATACCTATATACGTATATACCTATATACGTATATACCTATGATGAAAATCACAGGCCTCTCTCATCTTTTTAAGTGGGAGAACTTGCACAATTGGTGGCTGACTAAATACTTTTTTGCCCCACTGTATATATATATATATAAGTATATACAGTATGTACCTGGTGTGGTCGTTGGAGCCGGAGCACAGGATGTGACCCAGCGGGTGCCAGGCCAGACTCCAGATCATCCCCTCATGAGCCATCTCCATCCCTCCGACCTCCTTCTCCACCCTGACACAGACAACAGGAAACCAGTCAAACCAGTCCCAACCGGTCAAACCATGACAGAGGTGATTAAACCTCGTTAGTTAACCCCATCATGTCTGTTCAGGTGCTTCATCATTACCCAGTGTGCCAGAAGAGCAGAGAGCCATCAGAACCTCCGCTGGCAAACAGACCTTCATGGACAGGATGCCAGGCCACAGCTGGAGACACACAGAGGACATACACTCAGAGATAACACACACCCCCTCAGTTTAACCACCATCATCTTCTTCATGGTGGGTTCTGCTCAGACTCACCTGTTGCCTCCTTCTTGTGTCCTCTAAACACCTGCAGCTCCTCCTTCAGGTTCCTGATGTCAAACAGTTTACACAGGTGGTCCCGTGAGGCCGTCAGCAGCCAGTTACCGTTGAGGTTCCACTTCACCTCCATCACCGTATTCTTGTGGGCGTGGCTGAGGAGAGAGAACGTAGAACAATGTGGGAGGAGCTACAGACACTGTTCAATAGTGGGAGGACCTACAGACACTGTGTTCAATTGTGGGAGGAGCTACATACACGGTGTGTTCAATAGTGGGAGGAGCTACAGCCACTGTGTTCAATAGTGGGAGGAGCTACAGCCACTGTGTTCAATAGTGGGAGGAGCTACAGCCACTGTGTTCAATAGTGGGAGGAGCTACATACACTGTGTTCAATGGTGGGAGGAGCTACAGTCACTGTGTTCAATCGTGGGAGGAGCTACAGTCACTGTGTTCAATCGTGGGAGGAGCTACAGACACTGTGTTCAATCGTGGGAGGAGCTACAGACACTGTGTTCAATAGTCAGTTCTAGTCTCCTGAGGGACTCACAGTGTCGCCAGACTTTGTCCCGTCTTCGGGTCCCAGAACTTGATCGGCTGCTGACTGTCTTTACTACCAGAGACCACCAGACCTTTAGTGGGATGCCAGTCCACACACTTCACATCAGCACCATGACCTACACACAGAAACAGAGAGACAGAGACACACAGAAACAGAGAGAGAATAAGGGGGCGTGTAACAGAAACAATAAACATTTCTATTGAAACAGATTATTTTCGACAAATTAAACTTCAGGTTTGTGTTTCTTTAACAGATTGATTGTGATTTTAAAACAGAACAATAAATGTATAAAGTTAATGTGAGTTGTTTTGTCAGTAAACAAAGATTTAAATGTTGTAGTTTTAAAGAGCGTAAATGTGAAATAGACCTCTAAACTATTTCAATGTATAAATGTACAACATAATAAATGTCAATTCAAAAGTAATACACTTATTATTTATGTATCTGAGCTGACATATTCATTGTTAAGACACTTAAATATCCAAATTATAATGTTATAAACATTATTAGTGTCTCAATATATTCAGTTATCATTCTTCTTTACTTTATAAAGCTCTGTTATTTTATTGTACTGTATATTTTGTGCATTTCCATACGTTATATTTTACTCTGTAAATTGCTGCTGCTACAAACTAATTTCCCCCTGGGGATGAATAAAGTTTATATCTATCTATCTATAAAACACTAATTCATTTTCTAAAGGTAAGGTTTTATGTTTATGAATGTAAACGACTTCACTGTTATTAGTTTATTATTCTTTGACTTTTGTCCTTTCTGAGGTTCCGTAGAAACTATTTATTTATATTGAATAAGTTTAATCATTAACATGCTTTTTGGAGTTATACTTTTAACTTTACTTTCTACTTTTATTTTTTTGTCTCATATATATATATATATTAGTGCTGGGCAAGTTAACGGGTTATTATCGCGTTAACGCATTAATTAATTAACGGCAACAATTATTTTATCGCGCATTAACGCAGTTTTTTTTTATTATTAAGCAGACATTTTTAACACAAGAACCGCAGCGAGCGGTGAACTGCTGTTTGTGCCCCCCCCGTTACAGGATCGTGACAATATCAAAAATACATATTGTCGTGTTTTTAAATGAACATATAAGCACGAGAGAACAAACTGCTCTTAACTGACTACAGGTTCCATGCTTCACCTACATTCCCCTGGGTCCTAAGTCCCTCCATGTACAGCTTCTTATCACACTCTATGTACCAACGTACATTTATAACAAATACCACACATATTACGGTAATCAGCGTTGCATGTGTGTCTGACCAAAATACCAAAATAAGAAATGATTCATTAGGGCCGAAGCACCGACAATGTCGGGCCGAGAGGTCCCTATTGAAACTGTAGTGATCATTATTATCCTGCAAGTGAATTGCCTTTTTGGGGGCTTTATCATATCCGAAGACTCACCAAAGTCGGCATGCATATCAGGACTGGTGAAAAATCTGATATTTTATGGGTCCCACGCTTGAATATGAAGAAATTGCTCGCTAGCACCCCCTACAATTTAGCCCCCCTCATCCAGTATGTCCAATTAACTTGAAATTTTACACAGGCATGCAACCAAATGAGGTCTACAAAAAAAACTCATGGACCCCTAAGCTCTGCCTACCAAACCTTTCCGCCATTTTGAATTTTGTGAAAAACCCATTTTTGCAACCTCCTACACGCTGAGTCCGATTGCTACTAAATTTGCTGTGGATCAGTATTGGATCTATATAATAAAATGTTATCAAAAGATGTTTGATATATCATTACGTTTAGAAGATATGGACCAATGAACTTCATATGGCGTGGCTTTGTTTTTCAATACTCATTACTTCAAAACCATTTAGCCTATAATCACAAAATTTGTCTCATATGTGCACATCGTATATTGTTACGTAGCCTACAATTTTCATTCCATTCAACCACCAGGGAGCGATACAGTAGTTAAGACATTTTTGGCTTTTTCGTAAATTTTCATCGTTTTCAGACGTTGTACTTTAACAAACTCCTCCCACAGAATTCATGCGATCGACTTCAAATTTTGTCAAGATGATCTAAAGATATTAATGATGAAAAGTTACTAAAATGGTCTACTGACATTGAACGACCTTCATTTTATGTGGCGCCCATTGCCGTGGCAAAACGTCATTCACCATGAAAAATTAGGCTTATTTTTCTGTGGCTCAGGATGTTCAGCAAGCCTTGTAACTTTGCACAGGTGTCATAGGTGATGTAAATAAATATTTCATATGGCTTTTTGGCTTGACCGTTGAAAATTGCCTCGATAGCGCCCCCTACAAATATTCAAAAATGCAGCCCCGGCGCTACGTTTGACATACATATATGATATTTGGTAGGGACATGTATCACATGGAGACTTAAAAAAAAAGTCTCTTGGGACAAAGCTCTAAAACCAACCGGAAGTCGGCCATTTTGATTTTTGTGTGAATTTTCCCTTGATTTCTAGTCGCTATACTTTAACGAACTCCGAGGGACTTTGTCAGATCCTTTTCAAATTTGGTCAGCATAATCTAAAGACCTTTGCTCTTAAAAGTTACTCAAAGCTTTACGTTTGATGGAATGGTGTAGCAGTGGCGTGGCGGCCATTTTACGTGATTCGCCGTTAAACAACAAGCTGATGTAACTCCACTGGACTTGCTCAAATCTGTCCCAAACTTGCCATACTTGATAACAGTCATGGCCTGAGGATGTCTACAAGCCAATTTTCACTCAAAGTCATAGCGCCACCTACTGGCAACAGGAAGACAGCGTTATGAGTCAAACTGAATCTGATTTACATGACATTTACATGATGTGGTCTATACTTGATGAAGTGCAACATAATGCATGTTTGCACGTGGTCTCTAGCGCCACATAGTGGATACAGGAACTGGTGGAATATTTGCACTACATAATTTCCAGCATCACACAGCTTTAAAAATACGTTGAACTCCGGGACGTGTTGTCTGATGGTCAAAGACATTTGCGGCCGCGTCTGCCGGCGTCCCGCCAGTACCCCCGAGACGCAGGAAGGTGCGAGGGCCCGTACATCACTGCTTGCAGCTTTAATTATCATTATTTTTTTTGAGTTTTTAAAGTGTTTTGTTTGTAATATGTATAATAAGCATCATTTAGTTATCACTACTGAGAATTTAACAAACATAAAAACATGACGTATATGTTTGCAGTTTTGAAGAAGTATATTTAAATATCATCTCTTACACATGAAGATAAAGTTATGAACACCGGCTGAATATCTATGATCAGAATCATTATAACTGCTGCTGTGTAAAGAGAATACTGCTGCTAACAAGAACCTGATGTGTTTAAAGTGTTTACACCAAATGTTATTGACCTTTTGTTCATATAGCAGTACTTTCAAAATAAAAGTGCACAATACACTACTTTTGAATTCATTATTGAACTTTGTGCATAACAATGTGATTAATCGTATCACATATGAAACGCTGATTACCGTAATATGTGTGGTATTTGTTATAAATGTACGTTGGTACATAGAGGGCCCAGCAGCAGGAAGTGATGCCACACAAACAGCTGTTCACCGCTCACTGCGGTTCTTGTTAAAAATGTCCGCTTAATAAAAAATAAAAAAAATGCGTTAACATGCGATAAAATAATTGTTGTTAATTAATGAGTTAACGCAATAATAACGCGTTAACTTCTCCAGCACTAAAATATAGACATATATATATATATATACACACATTTTTATATTGATTCTTTTCTTCATCATTTCAGTTTTCATACACTGAGGTCTAGGTGAGCTCAGGTGAGTCTAGGTGAGCTCAGGTGAGTCCAAGTGAGTCTAGGTGAGCTCAGGTGAGTCTAGATGAGCTCAGGTGAGTCTAGGTGAGCTCAGGTGAGTCTAGGTGAGCTCAGGTGAGTCTAGGTGAGCTCAGGCTAACGTATCGTGACAGTAACAGGTGCTGGTGTACCTCTGAGGATCCTCTCCTCGTGGCAGCGCATGAAGTCCCAGATCCGAACCGTCCCGTCGTCGGAGCAGGTGGCAAATTTATTATCTGTTGGAGAAAAACTGGAGAATACAAGCAGAACGTCACCACGGTGACTAGAGAGGAAGACCATGTGACGTGATCGAGAGCTCCGGAACGGACACGTCCATACTGGATCCCAACAACAACAGGTAACGGTTCCGTATTTATACCACTCGTTTATAATCAATAACCACAATATCTTAAAACAATGTAATATTTACGAATCCTGCCATCTGATGTTCCTCATAATCGATTCATTGATCTCATAAAAGAGAAAGGTGTTCCTCAAGGTTCTACTTTGGGAACACTGGTATTTCTATTATTATCAATGTTTTCTGAATCTGTTTAATTATAATGTAATCAGACGTGTCTGACAGGTTTAAATCACAACTCTCTCAGTAGCTCCGTCAGCCCGGCAGTGAGGCAGCACGCTACAAACACTGGAGAAAGAGCACGAGAACGTTCAGGTGAAAATGATGAGGTTAAATCAACCAGGAAGTGAATGTTTATACTGAATACAAAACCAACCGTCAACACATTCCTCTACAAAAACTAAGAGTCAGCGTCGTCCAGAACAACTATTGCGAGAACTGATTTTCTAATTTTGTGTTTCTACAAAACATTTGAACCGTCAAAGAAAACCAGTTTCCATGTGAAACAAGCTGAAGACAAAATGATGAAGTCACTTCAGATACTTTGTGCTAAACTGGACTAGCAGTTTGTCCCTACTCCGTCTTTGTGCTAAGCTAGGATAGCAGTTTCACCGTGCTGCCAGTCTTTGTGCTAAGCTAGGCTAGCAGTTTCACCGTGCTGCAAGTCTTTATGCTTAGCTAGGCTAGCAGTTTGCCCCTGTTGCCACTCTTTGTGCTAAGCTAGGTTAGCAGTTTGCCCCTGCTGCCAATTTTTGTGCTAAAATAGACTTACAGAACCCCCTTCTTCCAGTCTTTGTGCTAGGCTAGCAGTTTTCCCCTGCTCCCAGTCTTAGTGCTAGGCTAGCAGTTTTCCCCTGCTCCCACTCTTAGTGCTAAGCTAGGCTATCAGTTTGTCCCTGCTCCCAGTGTTTGTGCAAAGCTAGCAGTTTCACCATGCTGCCAGTCTTTGTGCTAAGCTAGGCTAGCAGTTTCACCCTGCTCCCAGTCTTTGTGCTAAGCTAGGCTAACAATTTCCCTCTACTTCCAGTCTTTGTGCTAAGCTAGTAGTTTCCCACGTCTCCAGTCTCTGTGCTAAGCTAGGCTAGCAGTTTGTCCCTACTCCTAGTCTTTGTGTTCTGCTAGGCTAACAGTCCAGGATCTCTCTCTGATATGAAACTGATCAGAAACACAAAACTCCGGATAAAATGAAGTAAATTATTTAAACCGAGTTTTTATGAATAGATTATAAACCCGCACACTGTCCTGTTTGTGAAGAGTCCTTCATCAACACAGCATTCCTCTGGTTGTCCAGTAGAAACCTTTAATAACTGAAGCAGTGAGGTTTTATTTTGTGTATTAAACGATTCAGATATTTGTTCGTTAGGTTCGGTTTTCAATTTTGGTATTTTTGTATACTTGTTTCCTTAGCAACCGCACACATGAATAAAACACACCAAAGCCTTTGTTTGTGATTCAAAAACAAACAACTAAAGGCTCACTGTAGAGTAACAGGAAGGCCGTTAATTAAACCTGAAGACGCGAAATACGACGACCCACGAGTGATTTGGGGGGGCAGCCTCACAACGTGACGTGTTTTGAAGCCTTGAGTTCTGCATTTAGGATGTCGCCATCTTGTTTTTTTATGCGACCAGTGAACAGGAAGTGAGCATATCTGGACTGAGGAGGAGCGACGTAGAGACTCCGTATACGTCTCTGGTAGAGACCTGTCAATCACCGTGTAGCCCCGCCCTAAAGCATCCCCTGCTTTATGGTCTGTTTGACCCTAAATGGACCATAATGTACTAAATGAACATCATGCTGTATTGAAGAAGACTCGAAACTAGAGATTGAGACCATAAACTCATGTTTACAATGTTTACTGAGGTAATAAATCAAGAGAGAAGTAGAGTCACTACATACAACTGAAGCACAGACTTTTAGAAACAGAACTTCTCTCTAACGTGACCTCAGCAGCTGTGAGGGCCGACTCTAATGGTGTTGCTAAGGCTTATGGGTAGTGTCGTGTTCGGCCAGCAACAGTTTGTGATCTAAATTCCCTCCACGGACAAAATAACAAGAACGCCTAATGTGTCTGTAGAAACAGAAGAAGAGTAGAAGAGACATTCCCACTCAAATCAACGGTCAGAGCGGCAGCCATTTATGTCAGCACCGTTAGCTGACGAGCTAACTTCTACATGAACGACTCACTGAGGCTTCACAGTAACGACTCAAACCATCAGAGAGTAAAGGAGTCAAATCTAACAACGTGGCGTTTCCTCCACTCACGCTCGTCACACAAGCTAACTAGCGGACAGCTGGCTAGTTAGCTTGCTAGCTAATTCCACGGTGTTTTAATGCTACACTGGTTACAGAAAATGTCAGCAGCGCTAAGTCTAGCGGTCCCTCCGCTCTGGAGAAGGACAAGCTAACTAGCTACCTAGCCGTCCGTCCGCTCTCTTCCTCACGTTTCTACGTTACATCTCCACAAACAAGAGGACTCAGGTGTGCGGTTCACGATGACATCACACTGTACAGGTGTTCCCGGGACCTGTCATGTGATGTCATCTGTGGCCCGATGAGGTCACAGTGAGGTCATCAGGCTTGGTCGCTACAAACGTCTAACGTACAGTCTGCGTCACACACTATCCAGGTGCATCATGGGAGATGTGGATCCAGTGTTTGTGGATTAAGAGTCGGGGTCTGTGTCTTGCGTGTCCCACTGTACCAGTTAACAGCAGAAGAAGAAGGGGGGGTATTTAGCTCCAGGGCTGTGTTCAAGGTGTTGAACTGAAACCTTTATTTAAACATCTACAGTTGCCTGTTTGATGAGGTTCAGACCAGCAGTGTGTGCAGGAGCTTCTCTTTATTCACTTTATTGGTCCCTGCTAAGACTTTATTATGGATTTATTCTGACCATCCTCCTCTCCACCAGAACCACCGGGCCTACCAGAACCAGATGTTAATTAATGATTGATGACTTTATTCAGCAGAACAGAGATAAACAGCTCATCAGCCACATCAGGAAGAACATCAACAACAGATCACTGCAGTGTTGCAACAGCACACACTTACATCTGTCATGAATCAACAACATGTGGCGCGAGGCGAGGAGGCGCCCCCGCGTGGCTGCAGCGTGGTACTGCAGCGCTGACAGTAAGAGACCGGAGGTAACTACAGAAAATGGTAGATTGGGTATAAACCTGGCTTCTCTAATGGCCTCCTTGTGAGCCTGGAACATCTTCACGTTGTTCATGTTGGACTGCCAGTACTTCACGTAGCCGCCGTGGTCCGCCGTCAGCATCCACATGTCGTTATGAGACCAGGTCATGGCCCGGACCGGACTGTCGTGGGCCTGTAGGGGACAGAGACGACGTCAGGACCACTCATGTGGACACAAACAGGGAGACACCATGAGCATGAATACTGGAACTGAAGGGGGTTTCCTCTTTATCTACGTACAGAGGTACAGGTGTGTGGAGGTACGGGTAGATGTTTACCTGTAGAATGGTCTCAAAGTTGAAGGTGAGTCCGTTCCACAGAGTGAACTCTCCACTGGAGGCTCCAGTGACCAGACGACGGCCTTCAGGAGTCCACTGGAGACAAACAGGAAACACAGAAATCAGTGAAGCAACGTTCTCTCCTTAACACAATAAAACAAAACAAAAAGCTCAAACTGCTTCAAAACAAAAGCTCAAACTGCTTCAAAACAAAAGCTCAAAATGTTTCACAATAAAAGCACTTCTCCTCAGTCAGCTTACCCTGATCACAAACACGGGACACTTGACTTTGTTGGTGGAGGTTCGGACAAACTTTGTGGTGACGGCGTTCATTGGGTTGGTGCACATTCCCACAGGAGGAACCAGCTGAGGAAACACACAAACATCTTGTTCAGTCCTTCACATCTGGTGCTAAAGACACAAGAGGTCATGAATATTAAGTGATGAGCAGAACCGGTCCGAACTCACCTCGTTGTAACATCCTGCGTCCGGCTGAAGGGCTCTGAAGTCTCGATGGTCTCGCTGCCACAAACGATTCTAAAACAAGTCAAGTTTGGCAACCTTAAAACATGACAATGGTCCATGTGCTAACGGCTAATCGTTAGCAACCTTAAAGCATGACAATGGTCCATGTGCTAACGGCTGATCGTTAGCATGACAATGCTCCATGTGCTAACGGCTGATCGTTAGCATGACAATGGTCCACGCGCTAACGGCTGATCGTTAGCATGACAATGGTCCATGTGCTAACGGCTGATCGTTAGCAATCTTAAAACATGACAATGTGACCAGATGGACTTCTCAGTACATTTGATTATTCATTAAAGAGCCTTTTTAAAGCCCCGTTAACGTAACACAGGTGTGTTTACCTCCAGGTGTCTGATGACAGACGGGTTGTAGTCGATGGTCTTGCGGTTCACGGCCTTCCTCATGCGTTTCCCGTCGAAGGTGAGCTGCTGCATGGCCTGCTGCTGGGCGAAGTCGGGCCTCTTGTAGAACACCTGTCGTGGCGCTTGGTGCTGGAAGCGCGGCATGTGGAAGAACCGCTGCGGTGATCCGATGTCCGTCGCCATGGTGACCCGTTAAACCTGCCGGGACGGGAGACCAGGTGGTCAGTTTACCTTTGGGACGGGTCCTAAAGGGAGCATGTGTAAGTAAGCTTTACAACCACGGCACAAACCAGACAGGAGACACAACACATCTGAGACTAAAAACAAGTCCATAAAGAGTCCTGATCCACATGAACTAGTCCCCGTAAATCCACATGAACTAGTCCAAACAGCAGGAGATGAACAGATACTGATCAGTCATCATGTAAAGGGTTAAAGGACAATGTAAATATGAAAGAATGTTTCTTTATAATAAAGGAACTCCATCTGAACATTAAAGTCAAGGCTGATCAGAGTCCTTGTGTAGTGATTGTGTTTGTATCTGATGCTAGTCAACAGGATCAGAGTCTACTGAACACACTCTATACATGACGATGTCCACACTTCAACTACCTTCACTGGAAATTAATGAAAACTGTTAACTGACACAACAGAGTTAAAAAGCTGCTTTTAAATGACTATTCATCCTTCAGTTTATCACAAACATTAAAGTACAATGTTTACCTCTGAGATGTAGTACAGTAAAAAGTACAATGTTTACCTCTGAGATGTAGTACAGTAGAAAGTACCATGTTTACCTCTGAGATGTAGTGGAGAAGTAGAAAGTACCATGTTTACCTCTGAGATGTAGTGGAGAAGTAGAAAGTACAAGTACCTCATTCTAGTTCCTTAAACAGTACTTTTCTAAATGTACTTAGTTACTGATATTCTATAAATCAATCATCTCTAAAACAACACGAGGTCTCATTGGTTAGCTAAACATGTGGCTACCAGAGCTAGCACTGCACACTGCTATAGATGGTGTGACTTTTAACAATAAAATATTATGAAAATGAAGATAATACGATGAGGATAATGTTAAACAGACAGTTTGTGGGCGTGTTTCTCTGATTCTCAGAACGTTACTTTTTTAAACCATAACGTATTTCTACCCGTTGATGCTAACGCCGTTTGCTCGTTGATGCCAACACCGTTGGCTCGTACTCTTAGTATGGTAACAGACAGACTATTAGCACATGTAGCTTAGCACACTGCTGACATATTATGACTACACGTGTAGTTAAACGTGCTGCTTCAGATGAACTGAACACTTCTGTGTAACTTTATGTGGTTTATTAAGGGGTGTTTCGCTGTGTATGGTAGCCGGATTAAATGGAGGCCCAGTGCTATAACAACAACGCTACTTATAGCTACTTAGCTAGCTACTGCTAATGAGAAAACTCACCGACAATCTCCGCTGTAGAGTTCGCTCTCTCGCTGTTACTCGCGGGCTCGGATCGTAAAGAAGCTCCGGTGAAGAAACATGGACGTCTCAGACTTCATTACTCTGGACTGACGAAGGTTTTGTCACGTTAGACTCCATCATGACGCTTCTTCTTCTTCTCCTCCTTGGCCTACAGAAGAGCATGCCGGGAGATTTTGTTTAACAACGGGCGGGATAGCCAAGCGTCATCCTGCAAAGGATTCTGGGAAATTAGTTTTATCAGTTGCTTCATTTTAGAAAAAAAGTTACAAATCGAACAGTTAATAAAATACAGTTTAGAGGACTTTACATTTGAATGTCACGCTCACATGTAGCTTCTTTATTAGCAAAGTACAACAGTATAACAATAGTATATTTCGGGCGACCGTGGCTCACTGGCTTAAGAGGGTTGTCTGGTCCCGACTGGGACGTGCCCCGGCTCCCCGGGCGCCTGTCATTGGCAGCCCACTTCTGTGTATGTGTATGTGTATATGTATATGAATATGAATATGAATATGACAATAAAAAGGGTTTGCAGGGTGCACTGCGCTGTTCTCCGGCTGCAGTTCCTCGCTCTGCCTGTAGATAGAGGTGTTTCCTCTAAAGGCGCCAGAGAGCATGAAGAGAGGAAGAACCTCACCAGTTATTACAGTTCACCCTGTAGCATGTGCTGAATATATAACATTAATAATAATTATTATAATAATTATAATAGTTTTTATAATCATAATAATTATACGTTACATTTTATTAAAACTTTAGCAGCATTACAAGCTTCTTTTTTATTCTTTATTTCTTTTATTTAACATGAAAATAAATAAAAATAAGCAACTTCTTTTATTTAATAAATAAATGAATAAAAATAAGCGACTTCTTTTCTTAAAAAACTTACTTATTTTATTTAATATATGAGTGCGTGAATAAAAAAGTGACTTCTTTAATTAAATAAATAAATTAGTTACTTTTGCAGCACGTCTAACGACATCATAACTATAGTGACGTCATGACTGGGTCTGTCCAATCAGAGGAGTCCTTTTGGTCCGTGACCTCAGAGCACGAGCTCGTCTCTTAACGTTTCTCCTCCTCCGCCAACCGTCGCCGGTAAGTTCTCTGATCTCATTATATTCAGATATTATAGATATTACAGACATTCAGCCGGTAATCTACCGGGACACGTTAAACAGAATCACACCGGGATAAAGCGCCGGTTTGATATTTTTATTGTCCCACTTTAAACGTTATGAACCGTCTTTACTTCACCAGCTAGCGGCTAGCTAACGCTAATGCTAACGCTAATGCTAGCCGCTAGCTCAACCAACCGTCACTCTGAACCACAGACTTGTTTGATCGTTTTGCTCGTTTCTAATTTGATAAAAGAAGAATGTTGTTCCTTCTCTTAATGCTGCTCACTTGTTGGATGATGACAAAGTGATTTCATCTGTTTCTGAATTAAGATCAGATGTTTATGAAGTGATGATTGGAGTCAAACGGCTAACTGATACTGACATGTTGAATTATGTTCACACACTGCAGAAGGTTAGGGTACAAATTGTACAAATGTTTAATTAATTAATTATTTAGTTATAAATACTGATAACGTGACACAGAGGTGATGAACTCTGTTTCTTCCAGAAGTTCAGAGTGTCGGCGTTCATATGAGCAGCAGAGATGAGCAGCAGAAGCCGCAGGTCCTGGTGAGAGCTTATCACACACCTGTCCTACCAACCACACACACCTGTCCTACCAACCACACACACCTGTCCTACCAACCACACACACCTGTCCTACCAATCACACACCTGTCCTACCAACCACACACGCCTGTCCTTCCTGCCACACGCCTGTCCTACCAATCACACACCTGTCTTACCAACCACACACCTGTCCTACCAACCACACACCTGTCCTACCAACCACACACACCTGTCCTACCAACCACACACACCTGTCCTACCAATCACACACCTGTCCTACCAACCACACACGCCTGTCCTTCCTGCCACACGCCTGTCCTACCAATCACACACCTGTCTTACCAACCACACACCTGTCCTACCAACCACACACGCCTGTCCTTCCTGCCACACGCCTGTCCTTCCTGCCACACGCCTGTCCTTCCTGCCACACGCCTGTCCTACCTGCCACACGCCTGTCCTTCCTGCCACACGCCTGTCCTTCCTGCCACACGCCTGTCCTACCAACCCCACGCCTGTCCTTGCTGCCCCACACCTGTCCTATCAACCACACGCCTGTACTACCAACCACACACGCCTGTCCTTGCTGCCCCACACCTGTCCTACCAACCACACACCTGTCCTACCAACCACACACGCCTGTCCTTGCTGCCCCACACCTGTCCTACCAACCACACACACCTGTCCTACCAACCACACGCCTGTCCTTCCTGCCACACGCCTGTCCTTCCTGCCACACGCCTGTCCTACCAATCCCACGCCTGTCCTTGCTGCCACACGCCTGTCCTTCCTGCCACACATCTTTCCTACAGTTGTTGCTGTAACTCTGTGTGTTGTCAGTACAAAGAGTCGCTCCACATGTTTGGGACGTAAAGGACGATCCTCCACGGTGAATCTACAGACACCTGGATGGACAAAAGACGAGGTGATGGTTCATCATGTTAGCATTCAGGGCTAAATCAGGCTAACTCTGTGGAGAGTGGTTCTAATGTTTTGGAATATATAATATATATACAGTTGTGTGAAAAAGTTAGGGTTAGGGTTAGGGTCCTATTTAAGTGATTTCTTGATTGAGAACAGGTGTGGCAGTAATCAGGCCTGGGTGTGGCTGGAGAAATTGAACTCAGTTTTCCAAAGATGTGATAAACCACAGTTAATTTATGTTTTAACAGGGGGGGGGCAATCACTTTCTCACACAGGGCCATGTAGGTTTGGATTTTTTTTTTCCCTTAATAATAAAAACCTTCATTTAAAAACTGCATTTTGTGTTTACTTGTGTTATCTTTGTCTAATATTTAAATTTGTTTGATGATCTGAAACATTTAAGTGTGACAAACATGCAAAAAAATAAGAAATCAGGAAGGGGGCAAACACTTTTTCACACAACTGTATATATATATAATATATATATTTATTAGTGCTGGGCAAGTTAACGCGTTATTATCGCGTTAACGCATTCATTAATTAACGCCGACAATTATTTTATCGCGCGTTAATGCATTTTTTAAATTTATTATAATTTTTTTATTTATTTTTTATTGAAAGACAAGAGACATACATATACATAACAACAAGAGGATGACAAGAACAGTGGGATAAAAGCCAGCAAACATCCTATAGTCAGTTGATGATGTCCCTTCAGGGTTGCCGTAGAGAAAAGGCGACTTCCGCTTCTGGTCGAGGGGGGGTAGAAATAAAGAGAGAAGCTGCACCAGCTGTTGCTCTCCCTGGAGACTACTGGACATCGCTGCGGTAAAGTCAGCAGACACTCAGATCTCCGTGGTCGACTAGTGAATGTTAGTGCACCTATATGCTGACATTCACGGTAAACACATTTAAACGGCACAGATCGGGAGCGAGCGAAGGACTTTGAAAGTTAGCGGAAAGATTAACATGAGACAACATCCGGTTTCTTCAGACGAACATCCGGTTTTCAGAATAAGATGCCAACAAAGTATGAATTATATTCACATTAAGTATAAAACATGCTACCTGCATCTCGTGAACCAAATGTTATTGCCCTTTTGTTCATATAGCAGTACTTTTAAAATAAAAGTGCGCAATACACTACTTTTGAATTCATTATTGAACTTTGCCATAACAATCGTTGCCCAGCACTAATATTTAATATATATTTACCCTCACCGGAAAGAAAAAATGAGTCTTATGGTGATGATGATGATCTTCCTCCTCAGGATGAGAAGTTGCACAAACTGATGAAGGAGTTTGGGTCAAACAACTGGTCCTCAGTTTCTCTGCATTTTAAAGTGAGTAGTTTTATTTTACCTCCGTAACTCTGGTCACAGGACAAGACAAGACAATGCTCAGTGTTCAGAAGGCGTCCTAACTGTCTCTGTTGTGTCTCAGGGTCAGAGGACAGAGGTGCAGTGTCAGCGGAGGTGGCAGCACATTAAAAATCCAGAGCTGGTTAAAGGTCCCTGGACTAAGGAGGAGGATGAGAGGGTGAACACTCACTCTTTAACCGGTCCACAGTACTATACTACTATACTAAAGTACTACTATACTTTACCTACTGTATCAAACTGCATCTTACGTAGTAGTCAGCAAGTCAAACTTTTTGACTCAGGACTAGTGAATGTGACTCAGGACTTGTTAGACGTCACTCTGGAATTGTGGGACATGAACCGGGAATTGTTGGACGTAACTCGAGACTTGTCAGACATGACTCAGGACTTGTTAGACGTGACTTGGGACATGTAGGATGCGACTCTGGACTTGTTAGATGTTACTCATGACTTAACATGACCCAGGAATTGTTTGACATGATTTGAGACTTGTTTGGTGCTACTCGGAGCTCATTTGACGTGACCCGGGACTCGTTTGAAATGATTCAGGACTTGTTAGATGCAATTCTGGACTTGTTACACAGTACTCAGTTGGATGCAACTCGCGACTTGTGAACATGACTCTTGACTTGTTGGACGTGACTTGAGACTTGTTGGACGCTGGTCAGGACTCATTTGGTGTGACTCGGGATTTGTTGGACGTGACTCCGATTTGTTGGACATGGCTGGGGACTTGTGAACAAGACTGTGGACTTGTAGGACTTGACTCAGACTTGTTAGACGAGAAGCTGGACTTAGACGTGACTCAGACTTGTTGGACATGGCTGGGGACTTGTGAACAAGACTCTGGACTTGTAGGACTTGACTCAGACTTGTTAGACGAGAAGCTGGACTTCTTAGACTTGAATCAGGACTTGTTGGACATGACTCAGGAGTTGTGAACAAGACTCCGGACTTGTAGGACTTGACTCAGATTTATTTGACATGGCTGGGGACTTGTGAACAAGACGCTGGACTTGAAGGACTTGACTCAGATTTATTTGACATGGCTGGGGACTTGTGAACAAGACGCTGGACTTGTAGGACTTGGCTCAGACTTGTTAGACGAGAAGCTGGACTTCTTAGACTTGACTCAGATTTGTTGGACACGGCTGGGGACTTGTGAACAAGACTGTAATTGTTGGATGTGATTGACCAGAACTCCTCTATAAACTAATAATCCTTGTGATGTCACTTCCTGTCCAGGTCCTCAAGCTGGTTCAGACGTTCGGCATGAAGCGCTGGTCGCTCATCGCCAAACAGCTGCTGACTCGTAACGGGAAGCAATGCCGCGAGCGCTGGCACAACCACCTGAACCCGACGGTGAAGAAGAGCGGCTGGACTCTGGAGGAAGACCTCACCATCTGTCAGGTGCACCAGCTGCTGGGGAACCGCTGGGCCGACATCTCCAAGATGCTGCCGGGCAGGTTAGTAGATGTTTAACATCATTATTATCTTTAATATGATGATCCAGACCATATCAGACCAGAACCAGAGATGTACCCAACATCTCAGATCGAATATTGAGATTTAAAGTGTAACTAAAAGTAACATTAATCTTCACAGGACAGACAACTCCATCAAAAACCACTGGAACTCCACCCTGAAGAGGAAGGTGGAGAAGGAGGCATACCTGCAGGTCCTGCACATCCACAACTCTCCCAGACCAGCACCCGGGATCTTAGACCCCCCTAGCACAGCCAACATCCCCCCCAAGGTCAATGTACACACATGATGTTCATGATAATGATGATGGTGGTGGCGGTGGTGATGATGATGGTGGTGATGATGTTCATGATGATGATGATGATGGTGGTGATGATGTTCATGATGATGGTGGTGATGATGGTGGTGATGCTGTTCATGATGATGATGATGTTCATGATGATGATGGTGGTGGTGTTGGTGGTCTCTCCTCCAGCAGGGGGACAATCTGTCCAGTGTGAAGGACGAGTCCAGCTGCTCCTCCAGCGATCAGACCAACCCTGCTCACCTGTGCTACGTCTGCGTCCCCGCCTCCTCCTCAGGTTACGGCTCCTCACTGAGCATGTGCGAGCTGACGGCGTCTGTGGAGCTGATGGAGGCGGTACGTCTCAGCTGAGGCTCTAATTCACCTCAGATATGTTTCTGACTGGAGAGAACCTGTGTGTGTTGACTCTACATGTACATACTCCTGATCTCACCTTGCAGAACACCTGGAGCTGTGGCCCAAAGGAAGTGACCTCGTCTCTCTCCACCTGTCTGGACAGAGAGGAGGCCGACCCATCAGTCATGGACCTGAGCAGGAGTTATGTAAGACAACGTTTCAAAGTCTTCTGTTAGCTAACACCATAAATCCACCGGCAGATTCATTTCCTCATTCATCACATGTTCACATAGCTTCACTGTCTTCAATGAGCTGGAAACAGTGACTGTGTTGTTGTCTGCAGGTTGCAGGCCTGAAGGAGCAGCTGGTGACCCGTGAGGACGGAGCCTCCTTCATCAGCAGCACCTTCTCCCCCTCTGAGGTGAGGACACCTGGAGACACTGCTGCCGTTTGTCCTGCTGAAATGTCCGTCTGACGTCTGTGTGTGTTCAGCTCTTCAGCCTGTGTGGTGTGGAGGATCTGAAGTTACAGCGCCCGGCTCTCAGCTCCACCCCCGTCTGCTCCCTGAAACACTCCACCCAGAGGGACCACCGCTGTCTGCACTGCAGCCGGTACGTCAGGCTCCTTATGATTATGTTTATTCATCATATTACACTGTACTCAGTGAGCTCATCTATCTTTACTGTGTTCAGGACTTCCTCAGAGACCAGGGACAGTGTGCGAGTGCTGTGGACGCCAGCCCCTCAAACACCGACCCCACTGAAGATCAGCAACAAGAGCCGGGACGAGGTGAGAGGAGCCGGGTGGTAAAACAAGCTCGCCTCCTATAGAGCTGTGGGTTGAGTCTCCTTTGTGGTTCAGGGGTCAGTTTGTTGGAGCGGCAGGATGAATGTGACGTGGGAGGAGCCAAGTGTGAATCCTGAGAGTCCTCAGTCCAGCAGCAGCTCTGAGGTCTGACACACACACACACACACACACACACACACACACACACACACACATCTACAACCTACACACCATGTGTGTGTGTTGGGATCTAACAGGAGCGTGTTTGAGTTATCAGCAAATATGAAAACTAAATGATTGACATCAATAGAATCATTAGTCAGTAAGATTATTAACAATTATTAATATTAACGGGGCTCCACCCTGAGAACATGGACCATTAACCAACTAAAGTAAGTCTCTAAGTCTCTATGAGCCTACTATCTAAAGTCAAGATCCTCACCGCAGCAGTAAAATACAGAAACTGTTTCTCTATCACACAGAAACCTGACTGGAGAACTCAGATTGGGCCGTGGTTCTGGTCTTTGAACTGATGAAGTAACAGAACCAACTTCACTCACAGTGATGATCTAACAGTATAAAATACAACAGTCATTTATAAACAGCGCTAACGGAACTCAGCGGTCTGTAAACAAACACAATAACACGTTATAACAATACAGTCAACTTAAACTAAACAAACACACTATGACCTACCTCTGCCCAGACACAAGCCTCTTACTGTGAGACCACTTCTTATTGGTCGATGTGGTTCTTCCAGTCTCTTGATTAAACTCGGGATCCGGAGCTTCAAGCTGCGCGGTGATAAACTCTCTGACGTTAAAATGTGACGTTAACGGGGAGAGAACGAGTCATAGAAGTTATCCGTTCTCTTCTTCAGGATCCAAAAACAAACAGACGGTCTATTGTTCGTCCAGTCAAGTTAAGACTATTTCTAGGTTTTCTTGAAAGCAACAACATTGTTTGTGCCTCCTTCCATCACCTCGAGTCGGACGGGACGGCACAGAGCTGGAGGTAACGCAGAGTTCTATAGATTCTGAATCCCTGTGGAGCCTGTGGCCCTCGTCCAATGAGACCTCAGAGTTGAGTTTGGATGTAAAGTCACACGTAGGTGAGACTTTACACTTCTGACCATGACTCGATGTTCTTGTTGAGGACTTGGTCCAGATCCTCCGTGTTCTTGTCTGAGTCTCCTTCCACATCTTGATGTCTCTGGTTATTTGTCCTTTGAGGTGGTCCTACCTTTGAGCTTCAGGTTGATTCCATGTTGGTGGTTCTTTAAGGAGGTGAAACCCTCCACCATTCTTCTTCTCTCATGTTCTCACATGTCGACACGCCTCAGTGCACTGAGCTCCTGCCACGTGATTGGCTGATTGGATATTTGAGTTAACGAGTTGAACGGGTGTTCCTGATCAAAGACCTGAGCTCCCTCATAACATCTCACCTGTTCAACGTGGTCTGACATATTTACCTTCTACATTCAAACACACAGTGAACACCTGAGTCAGGGATCTGTGAGGGGTCCGGACTCATCCACACATGTTGGACTTCTGTCCTCCAGGTCCAGGGAGAGAGTCTGCTGAGCTCCATCCTGCAGGTCCAGAGAGAGTCCAGCTCTGTCCCGGGCTGTGAGGACTTTGGCTGCTTCCCGTTGGATGGACAGAAGGAGGTGTTGTGGTGTCAGCAGCCGGTTGGTTACCTGCACTCACCAGAATGTCCCGCATACAGAATGAACCCCTTTGAGGTGAGGACTGACCCTCTAACACCCTGAGACCTGAACCACAAGGATTTGATGTGCTTTGAGTCATTAATAACATTTTATTTAAATTAAAATATGACCTCTCACAGTCTCTATTGTGACTCCCACATGTAAATACTCACTAAAGTAGATTCATCCACCTCTGAAAATAGTCCCCGACAGTCTCTCTACAGAGAATAACTGAGGAAACTAAAGATCTACGTCTTCAGTAGGAACCAATGAGACGCAGACAGGAAGTGAGACGGTGTTAAGAGACGGACCGACGTGTTGAACGGATGATGTGAACCTGATTGTTGTTGTTGTTGACAGCTGAACGGTGAGTTACAGCTGCTGATGTTTGGGAAGACAGACGATCAGCTGAGTCTGACGGAGCAGGCCCGTCTCTACGTGGAGCCATGACATCGTCACCTTCACCTTCATCAGCTGAGACTCTTTTTATGATCGTCTCATTATAAAGGAAGTACCGAGTCCACCGGTGAATCATGAGTCAGCACTTCTCTCCTGACGTTCACTGCACAGAGCCGCCATCTTTTATTGATTTATTAAGCAGTCGACACTCATTCATTTTATTTGTGTACTTTAATCAGTATTTTATACAAAAACATGACATATTTATTGTAGTTCTACTGAAGATATCAGAAGTTTTTAGTATATTTTTATATTTTTAAATTAACTGTCTTTTTAAACTTCTGTGTACATGTATTTATGTATGCTTGTATTTATTTGTTGAATCTGTCTGCTAGATGATGGATGACACTTTATATTTATTAAAACTAAATGTTGAACTTTACATCACAACTAAACGTCTGAATTGTTTTATTTTAAACAAATATAATAAAGTTCAGTGAACTTATGGAACTGAATGTTGATTGTAATTATTTTATTTGAATGAAATGTTTTCCACAGTTATTGATTGAATCCTTTGTTCTGTTTCACACAAAGCAAACGATGTTTAATAAACTTATGATCAATAAAAACCTTTGAATGAACTCATGTGTTTTTATTTTGTGGTCTGAAGATATTAAAAACACAAAACATTGTTAAAAACAAACATTGTCTCTTATTTCCTGAGAGCTGTGATTTGTGGATCAGTTTTTCATCCTAGTCCGGCTGGAAGGCGGTGTTGATGGAGCCGGTCTCCAGAGGAGTGGGGGGGAGGCGGGGGCAGCTCTTCCTCCTGGACTTGGACAGGACGCGGTGCAGGAGGCTGGGGGAACCGTGAGGAGGAGGAGCCACAGAGGACCCGTGAGGAGGAGGAGCCACCGGGGAGCCGTGAGGAGGAGGAGCCACAGAGGACCAATCAAGTCCAAGAGGCCGACGGACCCTGTTCTTCCTCAGCAGCCTCGGAGTACTGAGACCACTACGGGTAACAAATGATACATTTATTTAGTATATTTATTTATTATATTTATTTATTATATGTATTAATTATATTATATTAATTATATGTATTAATTATATTATATTAATTATATTTATTAATTATATTTTTATTTATTAAGTATCTCGGGGTCTTGTTCACGAGTGAGGGTAAGATGGAGCGGGAGATCAGCAGGCGGATCGGTGCGGCTGCAGCAGTAAAGCAGGCGCTGCACCGGACTGTCTTGGTGAAGAGGGAGCTGAGCCGGAAGGCAAAGCTCTCAATTTACCACTCGGTCTACGTTCCTACCCTCACCTATGGTCACGAACTCTGGGTCGTGACCGAAAGGACAAGGTCGCGGCTACAAGCGCCCGAAATGAGCTTCCTCCGTAGGGTGGCCGGGCTCAGCCTTAGAGATAGGGTAAGGAGCTCGGTCATCAAGAGGGAGCTTGGAGTCGAGCCGCTACTCCTTCGCGTCGAAAGGAGTCAGCTGAGGTGGTTCGGGCATCTAATTAGGATGCCTCCTGGACGCCTCCCACTGGAGGTTTTCCAGGCACGTCCAACTGGGAAGAGACCCCGGGGAAGACCCAGAACACGCTGGAGGGATTACATCTCCCAGCTAGCCTGGGAACGCCTCGGGATCCCCCAGAATGAGCTGGAACATGTTGCCGGTGAGAGGGAAGTCTGGGTCAGCCACCTTGACTTGCTGCCACCGCGACCCCCGGATAAGCGGAGGAAAATGGATGGATGGATTATTTATTTTATTTTATTTATTTTATTTATTTTATTTATTTTATTTATTTTATTTATTTTATTTATTTTATTTATTTTATTTTATTTATTTTATTTATTTTATTTATTTTATTTATTTTATTTATTTTATTTATTTATTTTATTTATTTTATTTATTTTATTTATTTTATTTATTTTATTTATTTTATTATTTCATTTATTTTATTTATTTTATTTATTTTATTTATTTTATTTATTTTATTTATTTATTTTATAAATTGTATTTATTTTATTTATTTTATAAATTGTATTTATTATATTTATTAATTATATTTATTATTTATATCATGAGACGTCACGTGTTGTTGCCGTAGTTACCTCGTACAGCCACAGGGGGCATCTTCTGTCGTCATGGCAACCGGTACCGACCCCCTCCTCACCAGCATGGGGGGGGCTCCGGATGAATCTCCGCCCTGCAGGACAGAGACAGTGTCACATGACAGCTGACCAATCAGCAGCTAGACCAGAGTCAGGACCACCAGAGACCTGATACCTGATTCCCCGGGGTCTCTTCACTTATCCAGTCAAGCTCACCATTGCTGTTGTGTATCGCCCACCAGGCCCTCTTGGTGAGTTCTTGGAAGATCTCGACACATTAGTCTCACACTTCCATGATGATGGCTCCGCACTCATCCTGCTCGGAGACTTTAACATCCAGACTGATAAATTAGAACCGCTTCTTTCCTTCCTCTCCTCTTTTGACCTTTACCCCGCCTCTTCTCCTCCTACCCACAAGGCCGGCAACCAGCTGGATCTTATCTTCACTAGACACTGTTCTACTGCTAACCTCTCTGTCACTCCTCTCCAGCTCTCTGACCACTATTTCATGTCTTACTCCCTCTCCTCTCCCCCCGTACTTCCACCACCTACCCACATGGTTTCTACCCGTAGTCATCTCCGCTCCCTCTCCCCGGCTGATCTTTCATCTTCTGTTACCTCTGCTCTCCCTGACCCCGAATCCTTCTCTCTCCTATCCCCTGATACTGCTACTGATCTTCTCCTCTCCACCCTTTCCTCTTCTTTGGACAACCTCTGTCCCTTCACCTCCAGGCCTGCATGGCCAACCCCACCTGCCCCATGGCTGTCGGACTCAGTGCGTAATGACAGATGGAGCCTAAGAGAGGCTGAGCGTGAATGGAGAAAAGGCAAACTCCCGGGGGACCTTCTTAACGTCCAAGCTCTTCTTTCCACTTTTTCCACCACTCTATCTACTGCTAAAGCTGCTTTCTTTCGTCCAAAATCCTAACCTCTGCTTCCAATCCTAAGAAACTCTTCGAAACTTTCTCTTCACTCCTCCAACCCCCACCCCCTCCTCCTACTTCCTCCCTTCTCCCTGACGATTTCGCCAACTTCTTTGACAAGAAGGTAAACGATATCAGATCCTCCTCCTCTCAGCCCCCCTGTCCACTCTCTCCCTGTCCACCCTCTCCCTCTCTACCATCTCCAGCTCTTCCCCCACAGCTCTCCCTCCCCTCTCCATGCCCCATCTTACCCTATCTTGCTCCCCTCTCCCCTAACGAGGTCCTCAACCTTGTTACATCTAACCGCCCCACCACGTGCTCCCTTGACCCGATCCCCTCCCCTCTTCTTCAGTCTATTGCGACTGAACTCCTTCCTTTTCTCACCCACCTCATCAACACATCTCTTGTTTCAGGATGCTTTCCCACGGCTTTCAAGACTGCTAGAGTCACCCCCCTTCTGAAGAAACCATCACTTGACCCCTCTGATGTCAAGAACTTCAGACCGGTGTCTCTTCTACCCTTTCTTTCCAAAACACTTGAACGTGCTGTCTTTACTCAACTATCCTCCTATCTCCACCAAAACAACCTCTTGGACCCTCACCAGTCCGGGTTCAAAGTGGGTCACTCGACTGAGACAGCCCTCCTTGCGGTGACGGAGTCGCTTCACGCAGCGAGATCTAACTCTCTCTCCTCTGTCCTGATTCTCCTGGACCTGTCTGCGGCGTTTGACACTGTTAACCACCAGATCCTCCTATCCACCCTCGAGGGGATGGGCATTTCAGGCTCGGCACTCTCCCTGTTTGCATCCTACCTGACAGGTCGATCCTACCAGGTGTCATGGAGGGGCTCTGTGTCGGAACCACGCATGCTGACTACGGGGGTTCCACAAGGCTCAGTCCTGGGCCACCTTCTCTTCTCGCTCTACACAACATCTCTGGGTTCTGTTATTCACTCGCATGACTTCTCCTACCATTGTTATGCCGATGACACCCAGCTGGTCTTGTCATTTCCCCCCGGGGACACTCAAGTGGAGGCACGCATCGCTGCATGCTTGGCTGACATCTCGAAGTGGATGACGACACACCACCTCCAGCTCAACCTGGACAAAACCGAGCTACTGTTGCTCCCGGGGAAGGGTTGCCCGCACCGAGACCTGTCCATCACCATTGATGCCAACTCGGACTGCGAGAAACCTGGGTGTGACCCTGGATGACCAACTGTCGTTCTCAGCAAACATTGCATCGGTTACACGCTCCTGCAGATTCCTGCTCTACAACATCAGGAGGATTCGCCCCTTCCTCACTGATGAGACGGCGTAGGTGCTAATCCAGGCTCTTGTCATCTCCCGCCTGGACTACTGCAACTCACTACTTGCCGGAGCCCCGGCGTCGGCCATCAGACCTCTGGAGCTTGTCCAGAAAGCTGCAGCTCGCCTGGTGTTCAATCGCCCCAAGTTCTCCCACACAACTTGCCTTCTCCGTTCTCTACACTGGCTACCTGTAAGAGCCCGCATCCAGTTTAAGACTCTGGTGCTAGCCGACAGGGCAGTGAAAGGAACAGCTGGACGGCAGAGTCGCTGCCCATCTTTCGGCGCAGGCTGAGAACTCACCTCTTCAAGAAGGCCTACCCTTCCGCTTAGCACTTACTTAGCATCTATTGTATTCATACTAGCTTATTGCACTTATTGTTTTTATATTAGGTTGTGGCACTTATTGCATTCGTTTGTTTCTGCACTGTACGTTGGCTCTGGTTTATGCTCTTAGATGCTTGTTTGAGGAAAGGACATGCACTTATTACTTCTGGTGACTAGTTCTCTCGAAAACCGATGTTGAATACACTTATTGTAAGTCGCTTTGGATAAAAGCGTCTGCTAAATGACTGTAATGTAATAATGTAATGTACCAGAGACCTGATACCAGACAGAGACCTGATTCCAGAGACCTGATACCAGACAGAGACCAGAGACCTGATACCAGACAGACTCCAGATACCTGATACCAGACAGAGACCAGAGACCTGATACCAGACAGACTCCAGACACCTGATACCAGACAGAGACCAGAGACCTGACTCCAGAGACCTGATACCAGACAGAGACCAAGGACCTGATACCAGACAGAGACCAGAGATCTGATACCAGACAGACTCCAGAGATCTGATACCAGACAGACTCCAGAGACCTGATACCAGACCTGATACCAGACAGAGACCTGATACCAGAGACCTGATACCAGACAAACTCCAGAGACCTGATACCAGAGACCTGATACCAGACAGAGACCTGATACCAGACAGACTCCAGAGACCTGATACCAGAGAGACTCCAGAGACCTGATACCAGAGAGACTCCAGATACCTGATACCAGAGACCTGATACCAGACAGAGACCCGATACCAGAGTCAGGACCACCAGAGACCTGATACCAGACAGAGACCTGACACCAGAGACCTGATACCAGACAGACTCCAGAGACCTGATACCAGTCAGGGATACCAGAGACCTGATACCAGACAGAGACCAGAGACCTGATACCAGACAGAGACCTGATACCAGACCTGATAGCAGAGACCTGATACCAGACAGAGACCTGATACCAGACAGACTCCAGAGACCTGATACCAGTCAGGGATACCAGAGACCTGATACCAGACAGAGACCAGAGACCTGATACCAGACAGACTCCAGAGACCTGATACCAGACAAAGACCAGAGACCTGATACCAGAGACCTGATACCGGACAGACACCAGAGACCTGATACCAGACAAAGACCAGAGACCTGATACCAGACAGAGACCAGAGACCTGATACCAGACAGACACCAGAGACCTGATACCAGAGAAAGACCAGAGACCTGATACCAGAGACCTGATACCAGACAGAGACCTGATACCAGAGACCTGATACCAGACAGACTCCAGAGACCTGATACCAGAGACCTGATACCAGACAGACTCCAGAGACCTGATACCAGAGACCTGATACCAGACAGACTCCAGAGACCAGACTCCAGAGACCTTATACCAGACTCCAGAGACCTGATACCAGAGACCTGATACCAGACAGACACCAGAGACCTGATACCAGACAAAGACCAGAGACCTGATACCAGAGACCTGATACCGGAGACCTGATACCAGACAGACTCCAGAGACCTGATACCAGAGACCTGATACCAGACAGACTCCAGAGACCAGACTCCAGAGACCTTATACCAGACTCCAGAGACCTGATACCAGACAGACTCCAGAGACCTGATACCAGAGACCTGATACCAGACAGACTCCAGAGACCTGATACCAGAGACCTGATACCAGACAGACTCCAGAGACCTGATACCAGACTCCAGAGACCTGATACCAGACAGACACCAGAGACCTGATACCAGACAAAGACCAGAGACCTGATACCAGAGACCTGATACCGGAGACCTGATACCAGACAGACTCCAGAGACCTGATACCAGAGACCTGATACCAGACAGACTCCAGAGACCTGATACCAGACAGACACCAGAGACCTGACACCAGACATATTAAGTATAGGCTATAACCAAAGACTTCCTCCCACCTCCTTGATGTGTTTAGTTACTAGTTATTTTCTTGTAAATAAATGGATGAATTTACTCGCTTGTCTGTTTATTGTTGTGTTTGAGTGAAAACTGTCAAGAACTACAATCAGAGCTCCACATTGATAGTTTAACAGACTATATGCATCTTTGTCCTGTTGTTAAGAAAGGTGATTAAAAGTAAATTAAATGATATTCAATATAATTCAGCTCAGCCCTCCGTCACAACAGGGACCAGGTAGAGCTCAGTGTTGGGACCTGGTCTGGACTGGGATCCTTAATCTGCTTTAAATATCTGCTCAGCTCAGCAGACTGTAAATACTCAGAGGTCAGAGATCACACTGATGTAACACTGATTAACACAAACACACTGTTTACAGATCATTGATCAGCGAGTGATCTGATCATTCTGATCTGACCAATCACTGATGGACATCCTGTCCACAGTTCTCTGGGATCAGATGGATCTTAAAAACTAGATGTTCATTATGCAATAAACCACCCAGTGTTTCAAAAGGAAGTCAGTGTCAAGACCTCCGAACTGGAGTGATGTGATCCACTTCCTGGTCATAGTGAGACTAAAAACCGACATAGAACGACCCCAAAGAGACTCAAAAAGACCACAAAGAGACTACAAAATACCACAAAGAGACTCAAAACAACCCCAAAGACTCAAAAAGACCACAAAGAGACTCAAAACAACCCCAAAGAGACTCAAAAAGACTACAAAGAGGCTACAAAAGACCACAGTTAGACTCAAAACAACCCCAAAGAGACTACAAAATACCACAAAGAGACTCAAAACAACCCCAAAGACTCAAAACAACCCCAAAGAGACTCAAAACAACCAAAGAAACTACAAAACGACCACAGTTGGACTCAAAACAACCCCAAAAAGACTCAAAACAACCCCAAAGAGACTCAAAACAACCAAAGAGACTCAAAACGACCACAAAGAGACTCAAAACGACCACAGTTAGACTCAAAACAACCACAAAGAGACTCAAAACAACCACAAAGACTCAAAACAACCACAAAGAGACTCAAAATAACCACAAAGAGACTCAAAACAACCACAAAGACTCAAAACAACCACAAAGAGACTCAAAACAACCCCAAAGAGACTAAAAATAACCACAAAGACTCAAAACAACCATAAAGAGACTCAAAACGACCACAAAGAGACTCAAAACCCCAAAGAGACTTGAAACAACAAAAACAAGACTACAAACCGCCAGGAGATGTTAAAACCCTACAGACACAAATTGACTACATAAAGACTCACGCTTCATGATTTAGTTGAATATGTCCCATTCATGTGGAGATGAAGGTGTTTCAGTTTGTTTTATGATGGGTCAGTTGAGGGTAATTTAAGGGATTGTTTCTCTCTGAGGAGACACACTCATTTACAACAGAAACACAAAGCTTTGACCTCTCTTCACCTTCTCTTCCTCCACATGTCTGGTCCCGGACCTGCACACTGACAGACAGGAGGAACGACGTGAACACCGATCACTTCATCAATACTTCGTGGTGACAGACGATCGATACGTTACCTCGAGGAGAGAAGACGGTGGTGTAAACCTCGAGGTGTTGGTCGCTCTGCCTGTAGATCTGCTGCATGCTGCTCTCACACAGGTGAGCTCAGGTGTGTGTGACTGAGCTCTGTGATGCCTTCAGGGTCACTCTGTGTTCAGCTCATTCTCTGATCTCAGGGTTAAACTAGTTAAACACAGTCAGATGAGGATTATATAACAACTGTTCCTGGATCAGATTAGACTGGATTAGCACGACGAGAGGCTCTTCTAAGGCATGCATGCACGCAGTGTGTGCTTTCTCTGATTGGTTGAACCTCTTCTTATCAGGTCATTATTAAAACTAATTGATCGATAATATTTGTTTTCATAATTTACACAATAAAAAAAACCTTAAAGCACCAAAATAAAGTATCAAAAACACCTGAAGTGTTTTGAATTTGTGGACCAGGTCCTGTTCCAGTGAGGACCCTACATGATGCAGTACAAACACTGGAGCTCTGATTGTGTATGAGAACAAACAGAAGACGGCACCGACGTGTGAATATGAGCTTTATTTCACATTTATATGTAAATGTCTAATGAGTGAGTCGTCGGTGATGAAGTGCCGTCTAGTGGCCGTCAGAGGAACTGCCGCTGTGTTCATCAGTCAGTAGAGCTTCATGGAGGCCTCAAACAGGCGGCTCAGGTCGTCCTCAGTGTGTCCTCGAGGGGACAGTTTGGTCACTCGCTCCTGAAACCAGATCAATAACACGAACACCGTCAACACGTGTGAATCAATCGTTACACATTCAAAGTGTGGATGATCCTTCAGAACATATCTAAACATAAACTGATCCATTCATTATTTATTCAGGCACAAATGGCATCATCATCAGGGGATGAAGGGAGTGCGTATGTCTGATTATTGTGATGGTCAGTGAAGTGACATGTTGAAAGATCGTAGAAAAGTATGAAAGCATAATTATTACCCCCTAAGAATAGAGGAAAAGACCCTTCTACTGTCTTACCCCTCAGAGACGAGGAATAGAAGACGATCTGCTATCAGAGGACAGAGCCTGAACACAGAAGCACAAACAGAGAGATGTTCTAGGATAGAAGCTGTTCTTTATTCCTTTAGCAAATCAGTGAAAGCTGATCAAGAGGAGAACTCTTACAGTACGAGTGTTCCAGTTAGTTCCAGTAGCACAGACACTGTTTCATTGAACTTAAATAGTTTTATGCGATTGTTGTGTGAAAACCTTTAATAAAACACAGGCTTACAACGTGTAAGTGTCTGAAGCCAAACAAAGTACTCTGGTCCGTTAGCGGTGATAAGATGTGACGACTGAAACATGCAGAGGAGCTTAAGGTGAGTTCTCTGGGTGAAGACTTGGCAGTGTGAGTCATAAATGGTGAGAATGTTCACAATAGGCAATAGTAAAGTATAGACGATGTACATAACTATTACATACAGGGTGTTAGGGTTACATCCTACTGAGTGCGCCTATAGGGCATTAGCCCTAAAAGACCTCCAGAAAGACAATAATTCCAAAATCCTAACGATTTAGCTACGGGGTGAGATAAAGGCCGAAGGTATTGTTCCGACACCTCCGAGAGGAACGTATGTCCTCACAGGAGGGACAGCCGACGGAGTAACCGCCGTGTTAGGTGTGAAAGACTTCCCCGCTGAGACACGGGGCAGGAGCCGCTCACGCCACAGACCTGAGGGATGGTTCCTTTGACCAGTGCAGGTATGTCGTCTGTACTGTATCCCACAGCTCCCAGTCCGTCCTCCACCTGCAGCTCAAACAGGAAGTGACGCAGCGTGTCGGCCAGAACAGCGCCCGCGTCCTCTCTCTTCACCTGTCGGATGTCTGCACCTGAACCACAACATACATCGATTTATTACATCACATCTATATTTACTGAACGGGTGAACAGGTCTACAGGTGAAGAGGTACCGAGGATCTCTGCAGCCTCCAGGTGGCGCTCTGGACACATCAGGGCTGTAAAGTTGAAGACGGCCGGAGACGTGAGGACGACTGAGAGACCGTGAGGCTGAGGACGGGGGGACACACACACACACACACACACACACACACACACACACACACACACACACACACACACACACACACACACACACACACACACACACACACACACACACACACACACACACACACACACACACACACACACACACACACACACACACACACACACACACACACACAATTATAAAACGTCAAAGTTAATAAACTAAACTTAAATAATAAAATGTTGAGAGCTCTGGTTTCTGAACTAAAAGTCACTTTTTATTTCTGATTCTGTTTGAGAAATGAAATCATAACAGCTGAATATTTTGTCACATTTTAGTTGATGTCTTGAAACCAAAACAACACGTCAGCTGTTTAAGTGTCATATTAATGTATATATTTATATACATACACTGTATATCCAGTGTAGTTCCATGACTCACCACCAGAGGGTGATCCACGCTGTAACCCTTCGCTGAATGAGTCTTCACGTTACCGGCGATCGGATACGACATCCCGTGACTGAAGAGAGAAAACGTTTCATCTTAACGGTTAATCAATAGAAAGATCAATGGTTTAGATTGAGACATTATACCTTAATATACCGACACATCAACAGTGTTATGAATGATTATCTAAACAAATGAAAGACTTTTTACCACTTAAAAATGTTTAAAATAACATGCACATTTTGGAGCTCATTCCACATTTTGGGGTTTATAATGAACTTAAATATTATATTATATCTGAATAACATCAAAGGTTTCTCACCACAGGTGAACTCCTGCGTTTCCAAAGCCGATGCCGGCGAACACGGAGGCCAGGTGCATGCTGGACCGGGCCTCCAGATCCTCGGGGTCCCGCACCGCTCTGTAAACAACCAACCAGTCAACAAATCAACAAATCAGCCTATTATTAATATTAACCTTTATTTAGACAAAATCCATTGAGACCGAGGTCTCATTTTCAAAAGTTTTGGTCAAATAAAAACACAGACAGCAAGAGTAGAGAGAACCATCGCCTGTACAAATAAAGTGATTAGTTTCCATTGAACCCTGTTACTGTACGGCTTCATATTAACTTCCACTGTTACTGTACAGCTGGTAGAATTGTGGCCTATCTTCTATTTGCAATTAATATGCATTCAATCCAGTTCAATTATTTAAATGAAAATGATAATCTACTCTGGCTAAAGTAGTTTATCAAGAGTAAAATAATAGCTGTGATCTATACACACCTCTGCATTGAGAGCAACTGCACGTGGGACTGTTGGTCCACTGGCTGTGGTCATCACAGTGAACAGTGTGATGAGAGGACATGTGAGCCCTTGTTGCTGTAGTTCATCTCATGGAGCAGAGGCTGCATGTAGCATACCCTGCCTTATCAATGTATTTAAAACACTGACAGCAGGAAGCTGTACTCACGTCTGTTTAGACCTCCACCTTTATCCAGGCCCAGCTCCACCTTTATCCAGACCCACCTCCACCTTTATCCAGGCCCACCTCCACCTTTATCCAGGCCCAGCTCCACTCACATCTCAGCCCTGCATCAAGCTGCGCTACACAAACAGCCTCCTCTCCCTGAAGCTCTTTGACCTCATCATCTCATCAGTATCTGTGCCTCATGTTTAGTGTTCATGAAAGTTATTCTGACCACGAAATTTAGCCGGTTTAACGTTAACGAGTGACCGCGTGAACTGAACCGGAACACGGGGGGGCTGCATGTTTCATCACGTTACGTTTTTTCCTTCTAAATCGTGATAATGATGAATGTTAACAGTCGATAAAGTTCCGCATGCAGTGGACGTTAACTTAACCCAGCAAGTCTGAACGGTAACGGAACATAATGGAACTTAAACTTTAACGGAGGGAAATGAAGACGCTGTAGACATCTGAACGCTGATTGGCCAAGACTCCACACGTCAAAGATGTTCTATTGTGAAGATCACAACATCACATTTTCTCCTCGTCTCACTCCAATCTGAGAAACGCCGGCTGGCCAGTTGACACCCCCTCCCGAAAAAAAAACTCTACGGATCTACACGATTCACGTGGATGATATATTTTTGATTCAAAACGGTGAATTTCACCGAAAAGTGACAAGTTTGCAGGTATGCAACCAACCAGTCAACAAATCAACCAACCAGTCAACAAATCAACAAACCAACCGGTCAATAAATCAAGTAACTAACCAGTCAACCAACCAATCAGAATCAGAATTGTTTATTGCATTATTTGTTATTTAATAAAATAAATATTATGTATTAATCTGTTTCTTAATTTCTTGTGTATTTCTCAGATCTAACATCGATGAGGATCAACTACCCGCTGCAGTAAAAACAATAAATAAAACCTTTAGAGATCCTCCAGCAGGTCTGGATCTGAGGTGTAGTTCCTCAGGGACCAGGTCCAGGTCCTCTGTAGTTCTCCAGTTAAACTTTATTTACCGCTTCATGTACTTGGCGACCACGTGGAGGGCGTGGCGGGACCAGACGTCACTGATGGGGTTACTGCCCTGATAGGCGGGCCGGTTGATGGGGTTGGGGGGGCAGGGGCTCCTCTGGTGGTACGGCAGGGCGGTGTAGGACTCCAGAGCGTGACTGAGGAAGTAGAACCCAGATTATTATGTGCCTCCAGGTCACATGATGTCACTTCATATATCATATCTCACCGTCTACTGTAGATTCATGATCAGGCACTGTTAACCCTCCATACTTTTAAACACCGTTAACCCTCCGTACTGTTGGGCCACCGTTAACCCTCCGTACTGTTGGGGCTACGTAATAATATACGATGTGCACATATGAGACAAATTTCGCGACTATAGGCTAAATGGTTTTGAAGTAATGAGTATTGAAAAACAAAGCCACACCTTATGAAGTTTATTGGTCCATATCTTCTAAACGTAATGAGATAACATCTTTTCATAACATTTTATTATATAGATCCAATACTGATCCACAGCAAATTTAGTAGCAATCGGACTCAACGTGTAGGAGGAGGTTGCAAAAATGGGTTTTTCACACAATTCAAAATGGCGGAACATTTTGGGAGGCGGAGCTTCAGGGTTCAAGAGGCTTTTTTGTAGACCTCATTTGGTTGCATGCCTGTGTAAAATTTCAAGTTAATTGGACATACGGGATGAGGGGGCTAAATTCTAGGGGGCGCTAGCGAGCAATATTTTCATGTTCGAGCGTAGGACCCATAAAATATCAGATTTTTCACCAGTCCTGATATGCATGTCGACTTTGGGGAGTCTTCGGATATGATAAAGCCCCCAAAAAGGCAATTCACTTGCAGAATAATAATGATCACTACAGTTTCAATAGCGACCTCGCGGCCCGACGTCGGTGCTCGGGCCCTAATAATAATAACTCAATCAGGTGTTTTGAAAGTAAAACGATGAATCTGTATAAACCTTCTGGACTCTGAACAGACTTGTCTCTTCACACTGTCTCATAAACAGATTAATATTATAAACCCAGATTCTGAGTCAGAGGGTCGGTGAGTGTGTGACATCACTAGTTCTACAGATGTGTTACTCACGGTCCAGATGTGCTACTTAAAGATATTATTATAAAAGAGTATTAAATACCACCCTGTACCCAGCATGCATCACTCACGTACATCTCACTGCAGTCTAGTTCCTTTAATGCTATTCAGGACGGCTAATGTTAGCTTAGCAACACGTCAGCCTGGCAACATGTTAGCGGTTAGCCAGCAACATGTTAGCGGTTAGCCGGCAACATGATGCCAAAGACAACGTGATGCACAGGTCTCAGTCTCGTGTGGTCTCAGTCTCGTGTGGTCTTAACGTTAGCCTTAGCATCTCTCTAGTCGTCGTTGACCCACCAGAGCACGTCGAAGCCGCTGTTGGCGGCGACCCTCTCGGGCATGCTCAGAGTGTGCGTCGGGTCCACGATGCCCAGCGTGGGTCTGAGGGCTCTGCTGGCGATACCTGAACACAGACAACCAATCACAGCTCAGTGTACGTGTGATGTCACAACGTTCCACTTCAACAGGTGTCAGAAATGTCTTTTACCTGTTTTGGCTTTCAGAGGCTCAAAGTCAAAGATGGCGACTCCGGTGGTCTCGCTGCCGGTACCGGCGGTGGTGGGAACTGAAATAATAAATAATACAATAAATAAAGAATTGAATCACATTCATGAAGGAAGGAAAGAAATGAACAATTCACTTAATTAAATCAAACGGATTAAACAAATCAAATTAATTGAATTGTTTGTTTGCCAAAGAGACCAAAGACAAAAATGTGTCCGTTTATATTTTTTCTGTTAATATTAATTCAGTGAATGTTAAAAAAATATATATTATTATTTAGAACAAGAGAAGGAAAATAATTAAAATATCAATTAATTTATATTAATAGCATTTTTTATATTTGACAGCATGGACAGAAAATATTAATACAAATTAATAAAATAACAGATTTAAAAATTAATTTGATAAAATGTTTGTATGCAAAGATAGAATTAATACAAAACATTTTAATTTATCCAAATTAAACCTAACAATGTAATAAAATAACTTAACTATAGATATTATGTTAATCTGATGATTTATTCCTAAACAGTATGAGTTCATGAAGAGTTAGCTATTATGAGTTCTTACCTGCGATCAGCGGCTTCAGAGCTCCGGTGACCGGCTTCCCTTTACCGATCGGAGCGTTCACAAAGTCCAGAAAGTCGGCGTCGGGGTGACTCGCGTACAGATTGGCTGCTTTGCAGGTGTCAATCACGGAGCCGCCGCCCACCGCCACGAACACATCAAATGAGTCGTTCTTAGCGAACGAGATGGCGTCTTTGAAGCTGCAACACAAATAAAATAATTTAAAGGAACAGCATGAAGCAGAATATAATAATAATAAATATGTTTTCTTTAGTTTAGTTTTTTCTCCTCTGTCTTGCTACGGAAGCCCAGAAGGGTCAAACCAAATGCTGTGGTTGCAACCTGTAAATTCACCACTAGTTTATTATATTTAGTTGTTTATTTTAATCAATAAACTTGATATTCAGCATTAAAACAAAACATTCAAAACAAAAGCAGAAGATCTTTTGTTATATTTAAAACATTCTGATTGGTTCTAGATGTAATAAATGTGAACTCTTTAAAACAAGGAAACTCAGTGAAATTATCTTTAACTCCTGTTTTCGTTTATGACACAATAACTCAGATCGTTAAGATATTTCTGTAACACTTCACTTAGTTCACAACTCATAATATATCCATCCATCCATCCATCCATTTTCCTCCGCTTATCCGGGGTCGGGTCGCGGTGGCAGCAGGCCAAGCAGGCCGACCCAGACTTCCCTCTCACCGTCAACATGTTCCAGCTCATTCTGGGGGATCCCGAGGCGTTCCCAGGCCAGCTGGGAGATGTAATCTCTCCAGCGTGTTCTGGGTCTTCCCCGGGGTCAGACATCCTAATTAGATGCATCCTTAGATGCATCCTAATTAGATGCCCGAACCACCTCAGCTGACTCCTTTCGACGCAAAGGAGTAGCGGCTCGACTCCAAGCTCCCTCCTGATGACTGAGCTCCTTACCCTATCTCTAAGGCTGAGCCCGGCCACCCTACGGAGGAAGCTCATTTCGGCCGCTTGTAGCCGCGACCTTGTCCTTTCGGTCACGACCCAGAGTTCGTGACCATAGGTGAGGGTAGGAACGTAGACCGAGTGGTAAATTGAGAGCTTTGCCTTCCGGCTCAGCTCCCTCTTCACCAAGACGGTCCGGTGCAGCGCCTGCTTTACTGCTGCAGCCGCACCGATCCGTCTGTCGATCTCCCGCTCCATCTTACCCTCACTCGTCAACAAGACCCCGAGATACTTAAACTCCTTCGCTTGAGGTAGGCACTCCGTCCCCACCTGGAGGGAGCAATCCACCGGTTTCCGGCAGAGAACCATGGCCTCAGATTTGGATATATATCATAATATATATTTATTACTTATTTCACATTTTACACCTCCTGTTATTTATGTCAACATGTTAGATTTTATCCTTTCATTTCAACTTCAGCACTATTTTATGTCTTAAAGTCTATTTTTTTTGGAGGTTGTTCATCTGATCACAAATAAGAAATGGACAACAGAAGATAAAGCTGTTGACCAATCAGAGGCCAGTCTGCTGACGATCTCACTTTAAATTACACGTCTCATTGACTTCAACAGAAGAAAAACATTTCAAATGTTTCCAGGACAAATATCTAAATGTAGCTCCATAACTCTGATATGAAACCAGGTCTGAACCCTGAGAACCATTAAAAAGACTTGAGACCAGCGAGTCCTCACAAGATGGGAATAAGGTGCAAGTCCTCATAACGTAGGAAAACCAGGTAAAACACACACACACACACACACACAGAGTGAAACATACTCTGACAGCCAATCAGAGAGCAGGAGGTCTCACCTGTTACCGTCTCTACACCCGACAGCCAATCAGAGAGCAGCTCACCTGGTGTCAGTGGGCTCCACCCGGACCCCGTCGTAGACTTTGTACTGGACCCCGTTGGAGACCAGAGACTCCAGGACGGTCTTCACCGGCGGGAGGCGGGACAAGTTCTTGTCCGTCATCACACAGACGTTCCGAGCTCCGAGGTTCTGCAGGTCCTGAGAGGAGAACCAGGAGAACAAGGTCACATTAAACATTCACTGAACTCTCTCTCTATAGAACAAACTGTCCTTTAATCAACAAAACAATCAGAAATAAAAGAACTAAACGGACATTTCTATTTGTGGCGATTGTTGTATAATAATCAGATCTTTATGTCTCTTTACATTTGAATGATTTTAATAAAAGTGATTCTGTGTAGAAATGAGGAACCATCAACAAGAACCACGAACACATGGAGCTCCACAGTCCGGTCTCTGATGATGAATCTATACACGATGATTAAAAACAACAGCAGCTAGAATTCATACGCGGACGACAACAACCAATCATATCGCTCCTTTGATACTGATGACATCATCCAATGACATCATCCAATCAAACGACTCGGAAACAGAAACAGACTGATCATCGTCATCGACCTGAAACTCATCTTCATCATGATGTCTGTCAGGTTACTATGGGATGTCCTCTTCTATTCTAAACACTTCACTGATAAAAACACTCATTGATGATGAAGATGATGGTGAAGATGATGAAGATGTGTGGTTACCATGCCGATCTCTCTGCTGACTCCTTCTCCATATCGGATGTTTGAACTCGCCATCTGTCAACAAACAAACAGTCTTTAATAAGATACTGATCAAAGGATTAGCAGGTTTAGATATTCATCTTTAAATGTCTCATTATACACGTGTCATTAAACATGTCTGTGACATCACAACGTGTGACTCTAATGTTTATTACTTCATGAATGTTTTTATAAACAGTCTGTTTGTCACCTCAAAGGCGTAGTCGGTCTTCCGTACAGTGCAGGTCGCTGCTCGGACACCTGCAGGACAAACACACCTGATGACGTCGCCTGATGACGTCACCAGATGACGCCACGATGATGACGTCACCAGATGACGACGTCACGACGACGACGTCACGACGACGACGTCACCAGACGACTTCACCTGATGACTTCACCTGATCTTGATCCTCTGTGGTGATCAAAGTCCTGACCAGTAAATCAATAACAGTGTTTGATGATAAGACGTTACCTTGGTGGAAGGTGTTGGAGTGAGCCGGACATCTGCACCTGAAACACAGAAACACGAACGTTTAAACAACTTGTTCTACATGATGACATTCACCAGATTATGAAAATACATATTCAGATGATTCTAAAACAAACAAACAAACAAACAAACAAACAAAGCTTCATTCTTCTTGGATTTCAGATTCATGAAACTTTTATTAAATTTAACATTTTGTATAGTTGTTGTGGTCCCTCTGGTTCTGGACTAAGACCTGGTCCACTATAGTGGTTCAAGTGGACTAAGACCTGGTCTACTATAGTGGTTCAAGTGGACTAAGACCTGGTCCACTATAGTTGTTCAAGTGGACTAAGACCTGGTCCACTATAGTGGTTCAAGTGGACTAAGACCTGGTCCACTATAGTGGTTCAATTGGACTAAGACCTGGTCTACTATAGTGGTTCAAGTGGACTAAGACCTGGTCCACTATAGTGGTTCAATTGGACTAAGACCTGGTCTACTATAGTGGTTCAAGTGGACTAAAACCTGGTCCACTATAGTGGTTCAAGTGGACTAAGACCTGGGCCACTATAGTGGTTCAAGTGGACTAAGACCTGGGCCACTATAGTGGTTCAAGTGGACTAAGACCTGGTCCACTATAGTGGTTCAATTGGACTAAGACCTGGTCCACTATAGTGGTTCAAGTGGACTAAGACCTGGTCTACTATAGTGGTTCAAGTGGACTAAGACCTGGTCTCCCAGCTCGTCTCCTTCAGTCACAAATCATTGTCAGGTTACCACGATAACCACTCTTTGACACCCCCCCCCCCCCCCGTCAGTTGTCCATGTAGGGGTCAAGGACAAGTGGTTAGGAAAGGACACGAGGAGGTGACTTTTGTTGAGTAATCGACCTTTAGTGAAGAAAAAACTCGCTTTTAAATAAATAAATAAAAGGTTTCACTGAACCAGGTCTAGGGTTCCTCTAGACCAGGTCTGACTGGACCACATATGAGTTTTGAGACCTGGTCTAAGAGACTCCTCAGTGTCTCTGGGCTAATGTGAAACAGGTTTAAGTTTAACAGGTCTAAGGAGCCCCTCTTGACCTTCAAGGGTTAAAATAAAGAAACGGGTCTAACGTGGTCCGGACCCGGTCTACACATGTAGTCTAAAGACTGAATGTAACCATTACTCAGTCTCGTGTTGATATAAACACTAATGACGTCTTAATAAAACATTTAAAAGTAGAAACAAACCGAACCGGAGGATTAGTGAACGAGTCTGGAGAACTCACGGGAGCTCGTGCAGCCGGTTACGTAACCGCACTTTGTTTTTTCTCCGACTTTCAGGTAACATTAGTTAGGTTTTAGTGCACGTGCATTCAGGTACTTACGCAGCGCGCTCGAGCTGCCTCAGCAGGTGAACGACTCGGTCTCGTGCAGCCATGTCTCTGGAGGGTAGGGGAGTGAAACCCGCGTGCTGCTGACTGACGTAAATAAACTTCACCGACGTAAAGCTAACAACAATACCAGCAGCAGGGAAACCACTACTTTCGTTTCCGCTTTTCAGAATAAAGCTCACTACCGGAGCTGAAGACGTTAATGATGACGTGATTAAAGCCTTTAGTGACGTCATAATATACCAACGACCAGTTAGACTTAAGCTTATGTTCTCTGTAATATTGTTTTAATATTATATAGAGGGACGCTCTGGGGCGCCCCACCCCCACTAATACAACTGGGGTCCGCTGCGGCTCTGAGGCGGTGGTGGCCGGGTCCGGGTTGCACTTATTGTATTCATATTAGTTTGTTGCACTTATTATATTCACATTAGTTTGTTGTACTTATTGTATTCATATTAGTTTGTTGCACTTATTGTATTCACATTAGCTTGTTGCACTTATTGTATTCATATTAGTTTGTTGCACTTATTGTATTCACATTAGTTTGTTGCACTTATTATATTCACATTAGTTTGTTGCACTTATTGTATTCACATTAGCTTGTTGCACTTATTGTATTCACATTAGTTTGTTGCACTTATTGTATTCACATTAGTTTGTTTCACTTATTGTATTCACATTAGTTTGTTGCACTTATTGTATTCACATTAGTTTGTTGCACTTATTGTATTCATATTAGTTTGTTGCACTTATTGTATTCATATTAGTTTGTTGCACTTATTGTATTCACATTAGTTTGTTGCACTTATTGTATTCATATTAGTTTGTTGCACTTATTGTATTCACATTAGCTTGTTGCACTTATTGTATTCACATTAGTTTGTTGCACTTATTGTATTCACATTAGCTTGTTGCACTTATTGTATTCATATTAGTTTGTTGCACTTATTGTATTCATATTAGTTTGTTGCACTTATTATATTCATATTAGTTTGTTGCACTTATTGTATTCATATTAGTTTGTTGCACTTATTGTATTCACATTAGTTTGTTGCACTTATTGTATTCATATTAGTTTGTTGCACTTATTGTATTCACATTAGTTTGTTGCACTTATTGTATTCGTATTAGTTTGTTGCACTTATTGTATTCGTATTAGTTTGTTGCACTTATTGTATTCATACTAGTTTGTTGCACTTATTGTATTCGTATTAGTTTGTTGCACTTATTGTATTCATACTAGTTTGTTGCACTTATTGTATTAACATTAGCTTGTTTCACTTATTGTACACATTAGTTTGTTGCACTTATTGTATTCACATTAGCTTGTTGGACTTATTGTATTCACATTAGTTTGTTGCACTTATTGTATTCACATTAGTTTGTTGCACTTATTGTATTCACATTAGCTTGTTGCACTTATTGTATTCATATTAGTTTGTTGCACTTATTGTATTCATATTAGTTTGTTGCACTTATTGTATTCACATTAGCTTGTTGCACTTATTGTATTCACATTAGTTTGTTGCACTTATTGTATTCACATTAGTTTGTTGCACTTATTGTATTCATATTAGTTTGTTGCACTTATTGTATTCACATTAGCTTGTTGCACTTATTGTATTCACATTAGCTTGTTGCACTTATTGTATTCACATTAGTTTGTTGCACTTATTGTATTCACATTCGTTTGTTGAACTTATTGTATTCATATTAGTTTGTTGCACTTATTGTATTCATATTAGTTTGTTGCACTTATTGTATTCGTATTAGTTTGTTGCACTTATTGTATTCATATTAGTTTGTTGCACTTATTGTAGTCATACTAGTTTGTTGCACTTATTGTATTAACATTAGCTTGTTGCACTTATTGTACACATTAGTTTGTTGCACTTATTGTATTCACATTAGCTTGTTGCACTTATTGTATTCACATTAGTTTGTTGCACTTATTGTATTCACATTAGTTTGTTGCACTTATTGTATTCATATTAGTTTGTTGCACTTATTGTATTCATATTAGTTTGTTGCACTTATTGTATTCATATTAGTTTGTTGCACTTATTGTATTCACATTAGCTTGTTGCACTTATTGTATTCACATTAGTTTGTTGCACTTATTGTATTCACATTAGTTTGTTGCACTTATTGTATTCATATTAGTTTGTTGCACTTATTGTATTCATACTAGTTTGTTGCACTTATTGTATTAACATTAGCTTGTTTCACTTATTGTACACATTAGTTTGTTATACTTATTGTATTCACATTAGCTTGTTGCACTTATTGTATTCACATTAGTTTGTTGCACTTATTGTATTCACATTAGTTTGTTGCACTTATTGTATTCACATTAGTTTGTTGCACTTATTGTATTCACATTAGTTTGTTGCACTTATTGTATTCATATTAGTTTGTTGCACTTATTGTATTCACATTAGCTTGTTGCACTTATTGTATTCACATTAGTTTGTTGCACTTATTGTATTCACATTAGTTTGTTGCACTTATTGTATTCATATTAGTTTGTTGCACTTATTGTATTCACATTAGTTTGTTGCACTTATTGTATTCACATTCGTTTGTTGAACTTATTGTATTCATATTAGTTTGTTGCACTTATTGTATTCATATTAGTTTGTTGCACTTATTGTATTCGTATTAGTTTGTTGCACTTATTGTATTCATATTAGTTTGTTGCACTTATTGTATTCACATTAGTTTGTTGTACTTATTGTATTCATATTAGTTTGTTGCACTTATAGTATTCATAGTAGTTTGTTGCACTTATTGTATTCGTATTAGTTTGTTGCACTTATTGTATTCATATTAGTTTGTTGCACTTATTGTATTCATACTAGTTTGTTGCACTTATTGTATTCACATTAGCTTGTTGCACTTATTGTATTCACATTAGTTTGTTGCACTTATTGTATTCATATTAGTTTGTTGCACTTATTGTATTCATATTAGTTTGTTGCACTTATTGTATTCATATTAGTTTGTTGCACTTATTGTATTCACATTAGCTTGTTGCACTTATTGTATTCACATTAGTTTGTTGCACTTATTGTATTCACATTAGTTTGTTGCACTTATTGTATTCATATTAGTTTGTTGCACTTATTGTATTCATACTAGTTTGTTGCACTTATTGTATTAACATTAGCTTGTTTCACTTATTGTACACATTAGTTTGTTATACTTATTGTATTCACATTAGCTTGTTGCACTTATTGTATTCACATTAGTTTGTTGCACTTATTGTATTCACATTAGTTTGTTGCACTTATTGTATTCACATTAGTTTGTTGCACTTATTGTATTCACATTAGTTTGTTGCACTTATTGTATTCATATTAGTTTGTTGCACTTATTGTATTCACATTAGCTTGTTGCACTTATTGTATTCACATTAGTTTGTTGCACTTATTGTATTCACATTAGTTTGTTGCACTTATTGTATTCATATTAGTTTGTTGCACTTATTGTATTCACATTAGTTTGTTGCACTTATTGTATTCACATTCGTTTGTTGAACTTATTGTATTCATATTAGTTTGTTGCACTTATTGTATTCATATTAGTTTGTTGCACTTATAGTATTCATAGTAGTTTGTTGCACTTATTGTATTCGTATTAGTTTGTTGCACTTATAGTATTCATAGTAGTTTGTTGCACTTATTGTATTCGTATTAGTTTGTTGCACTTATTGTATTCATATTAGTTTGTTGCACTTATAGTATTCATAGTAGTTTGTTGCACTTATTGTATTCGTATTAGTTTGTTGCACTTATTGTATTCATATTAGTTTGTTGCACTTATTGTATTCATACTAGTTTGTTGCACTTATTGTATTCACATTAGCTTGTTGCACTTATTGTATTCATATTAGTTTGTTGCACTTATTGTATTCATATTAGTTTGTTGCACTTATTGTATTCATATTAGTTTGTTGAACTTATTGTATTCATATTAGTTTGTTGCACTTATTGTATTCACATTAGTTTGTTGCACTTATTGTATTCATATTAGTTTGTTGCACTTATTGTATTCATATTAGTTTGTTGCACTTATTGTATTCATATTAGTTTGTTGCACTTATTGTATTCACATTAGCTTGTTGCACTTATTGTATTCACATTAGTTTGTTGCACTTATTGTATTCATATTAGTTTGTTGCACTTATTGTATTCATATTAGTTTGTTGCACTTATTGTATTCACATTAGTTTGTTGCACTTATTGTATTCATATTAGTTTGTTGCACTTATTGTATTCATATTAGTTTGTTGCACTTATTGTATTCATATTAGTTTGTTGCACTTATTGTATTCATACTAGTTTGTTGCACTTATTGTATTCACATTAGCTTGTTGCACTTATTGTACACATTAGTTTGTTGCACTTATTGTATTCACATTAGTTTGTTGCACTTATTGTATTCATATTAGTTTGTTGCACTTATTGTATTTGTATTAGTTTGTTGCACTTATTGTATTCACATTATTCACATTAGTTTGTTGCACTTGACTTCTGGTGACTAGTAGTTCTCTTGAATACCGATGTTGAATACACTCATTGTAAGTCGCTTTGGATAAAAGCGTCTGCTAAATGACAGTAATGTAGTGTAATGTAATGTAATATAAAGCCATTTTTACACAAGTGATTAAATATAATTAAATAAACATAATATAAAACTAAAACTTAAAGTTTTATGTTATGTCTATTTAGTTACTTTACATACAGGTGCTGGTCATATAATTAGAATATCATCAAAAAGTTCATTTATTTCACTAATTCCATTCAAAAAGTGAAACTTGTCTATTATATTCATTCATTACACACAGACTGATATATTTCAAATGTTTATTTCTTTTAATTTTTATGATTATAAGTGACAACTAAGGAAAATCCCAAATTCAGTATCTCAGAAAATTAGAATATTACTTAAGACCAATACAAAGAAAGGATTTTTAGAAATCTTGTTGGCCAACTGAAAAGTATGAACATGAAAAGTATGAGCATGTACAGCACTCAATACTTAGTTGGGGCTCCTTTTGCCTGAATTACTGCAGCAATGCGGCGTGGCATGGAGTCGATCAGTCTGTGGCACTGCTCAGGTGTTATGAGAGCCCAGGTTGCTCTGATAGTGGCCTTCAGCTCTTCTGCATTGTTGGGTCTGGCATTTCGCATCATCCTCTTCACAATACCCCATAGAATTTGGGGTTAAGGTCAGGCGAGTTTGCTGGCCAATTAAGAACAGGGATACCATGGTCCTTAAACCAGGTACTGGTTGCTTTGGCACTGTGTGCAGGTGCCAAGTCCTGTTGGAAAATGAAATCTGCATCTCCATAAAGTTGGTCAGCAGCAGGAAGCATGAAGTGCTTTAAAACTTCCTGGTATACGGCTGCGTTGACCTTGGACCTCAGAAAACACAGTGGACCAACACCAGCAGATGACATGGCACCCCAAACCATCACTGACTGTGGAAACTTTACACTGGACCTCAAGCAACGTGGATTGTGTGTCTCTCCTCTCTTCCTCCAGACTCTGGGACCCTGATTTCCAAAGGAAATGCAAAATTTACTTTCATCAGAGAACATAACTTTGGACCACTCAGCAGCAGTCCAGTCCTTTTTGTCTTTAGCCCAGGCGAGACGCTTCTGACGCTGTCTGTTGTTCAACAGTGGCTTGACACAAGGAATGCGACAGCTGAAACCCATGTCTTGCATACGTCTGTGCGTAGTGGTTCTTGAAGCACTGACTCCAGCTGCAGTCCACTCTTTCTGAATCTCCCCCACATTTTTGAATGGGTTTTGTTTCACAATCCTCTCCAGGGTGCGGTTATCCCTATTGCTTGTACACTTTTTTCTACCACATCTTTTCCTTCCCTTCGCCTCTCTATTAATGTGCTTGGACACAGAGCTCTGTGAACAGCCAGCCTCTTTTGCAATGACCTTTTGTGCAAGGTGTCAATGGTCGTCTTTTGGACAACTGTCAAGTCAGCAGTCTTCCCCATGATTGTGTAGCCTACAGAACTAGACTGAGAGACCATTTAAAGGCCTTTGCAGGTGTTTTGAGTTAATTAGCTGATTAGAGTGTGGCACCAGGTCTCTTCAATATTGAACCTTTTCACAATATTCTAATTTTCTGAGATACTGAATTTGGGATTTTCCTTAGTTGTCACTTATAATCATCAAAATTAAAAGAAATAAACATTTGAAATATATCAGTCTGTGTGTAATGAATGAATATAATAGACAAGTTTCACTTTTTGAATGGAATTAGTGAAATAAATCAACTTTTTGATGATATTCTAATTATATGACCAGCACCTGTATATATAAATAAATACACATAATACATCATAATGTGGAGGTGAGTTCTGTTATCACAGACTAAATTAAAGTGTTTCTGTATATCTGGACACAAACATCATGATTTAAATCAAAGACGATGTTTCAGTTTTATTTTTCTAAACACTGAAAGGTCATCGACACATCGACCTTCAAACAAACCTCCGACCGTCCAAATGTTTTATTTAATTGCATTTCACTTATTTCTGCTTCAGAGGAGAAATAAAATGTCGACACGTCTTCACTTTATAAAACATATTCTTCTCATTTTAAATGTCTTATGTCATAAGTGTTTCTTTTATTTTTCCTGATATTTATGGAATAAATAGATTAAATGTTTTTTGTGTTGTGTTATTTTTTTGGTACTTTCATTGAAAATCATTTATTTTTTTAAATCTCATTATTTCAACTCACATTCAGTATGTTTTATGTTGACTTTTAAGTCTGAAAAAAGAGTAAATAAATGAATGACTTTTTTATTTTAAATGAAGATATTGATAAATTTAGACTTTTTAAAGTCAAAATAGTTATTAACATTTTTAAGGTGTTTTAAAGGGTTAAACAATATTAAACAAGGTAAACTGGTGGAAATTTAAGGTATAAATTCATGTTTGTAATTATTAAAGGACTACAATTATGAATATGTATACATTTAACCTTTTGGTTTAATGAGTTTAACAAACTAACTTCAACAAACTGAGTTTAACAAACTAACTTCAACAAACTGAGTTTAACAAACTAACTTCAACAAACTGAGTTTAACAAACTGAGTTAAACAAACTAACTCTAACTAATTAACTTCAACAAACTAACTTCAACAAACTAACTTAAATTAACTGAGTTTAATAAACTGAGTTTAACAAACTAACTTCAACAAACTAACTTCAACAAACTGAGTTCAACAAACTAACTTAAATTAGTTGCCTGAAGTTGTGAGGAGCTGCAGCTCTATTAGCATTTTTAAAGCCAACTTAAAAAGTATTTTAAAAACACTGCACACACTGACCTCAATTCTTTGGTCTTTTCTGACTTGATTTTATTGACACACATTAATTTTTGATGTGCTATTTGATGTAGCGTTGTATTGGGTGTCTTGTATGTTTTGTGTGGTATATCTCTGTATTATGTATTTTCCTTTTACTGTGTTGTTGTCTTGTCCTTGTTTGACCTGCCAAGGGACTGCAGATGCAAATTAGCTTAAGCTACAATCTGGTACAGTGCATCGAATGGAGACATTTATGTTTAAACTGTACATGGTCCCTTTTAAATAAATAAAATAAATAAATAAAACAAACTAACTCAAACAAACTAACTCAAACAAACTAACTCAAACAAACTAACTCAAACAAACTAACTTAAACAAACTAACTCAAACAAACTAACTCAAACAAACTAACGTAAAGAAACTAACTCTAACTAACTAACTCAAACAAACTAACTTAAACAAACTAACTGACTCTAACAAACTAACTTAAACAAACTAACTCAAACAAACTAACTTAAACAAACTAACTCAAACAAGCTAACTTTTGGGTACCTAGCCCTATTTTTAGGCCTCTGCTCGAAGATTGCATACCCACACTAAAAAGAGTGTCTTTCTCTAATTACAAGGTCTATTTGAATAATTTTGATGTTATAATAAAGATAACTAACTGAAATAATTTGTTCAGATGTGTAAATATCAGTGTATATGTTACTGGTTAAGAGTGAATGAAGATGGCACACAGCTCAAATTGAACAGTTTCAGGTTCACCTGAAAAAAAGCTCTTTTATTGTTATTATTTCTTGAAATGAGGCAGTGGTTACCCTAACATCTTCCAAATCATAGCACATGTCAACAGTCTCTATGCAAATTTTGGCTTTGATTAAGTGAAGCAGAAAAAAGTTAGAGAGGTTTTAGTACAGAGAGGTCAGGCGAGGTCAAGCAAAATTGTCATTTTGGAACCAGCTGTTCCATTGTAATTTTATAAACTATATAACTATATATTTCACTTGTTTTATCACTAATAGTGTTCAATCTATCCAAATACAGCAGTTTGGCATCATTTTGACAGCCTGAGCCCTCTCTAAGCCTGTGAACCATGGATGATTATCGTCTGAGTTCCAGTCTTCCTGTGTGTATGTGAGGCTTTCTCAGCCTATGATTGGTCAATTTCAGTCAATAACACCTCCTTCGACACGTCAGAGTCTCAAGAAGACATTGGGCGTAAGCTGGTGTTGATTGACAGAATCGTTAGCCAGTAAAAATCAAAAATGCGCCGTGCCTTGCCGAGCGTAAAAACCGATACGCCGAAAGTGAAATCCCTTCCCCCCCGGTCCCCATGCTTGTCTCACCCCCCTTTCTTCAGGAAACAGTTTAGAAACACACAGGATATACGTCGAAGACATATTTGAATTGAAATAAGCGGGGATTTATCCGTTCTGCTCAAGGTGAGGAGCATTTATGATTATTAGCGGTGGAGCGGTGTGTTCTTCTGGTGCTTGTTGGCTGTATCTCTGTACTGGTTTCACGGAGAGAAATTCTGAAGATATCTCTGGATTCTGTGTCGAATTCTCTTGCTTTCTGATATATTGGTTGTCCGTGTTAGCTGTTAGCTTTGTGTTCGTAGCTTTGTCCGGAGTGCGTAGCTCGCCGAGTCGTGGCGAAAAATACGTGATATTGTGGTACATCTTCTAGTTATTATATTAGTTTGTCTATAATTGTGTTTGCAGTGTGTAAAATGGCTTCGATGATATTTTTGGCCAGAATCTCTTCGTTAAGTCTGTATATAACATGTGTGTAGCATTCATTATATTCGTTTCTGATAAGTGCATTCTACGACACGCTCTTCGCTAAACTTTCTCACTGGAACCCCAAATGATCCTCGCTCTGTACAAACTAACTCAAACAAACTGAGACGCCTTCAGACACACAAACCTGTGAAGCTGTCACAGTGTTTTCTGTTACTGCAGGAGATGAAGGTCAGAGAGTGCATCCACAGTCAAGCTAAGAAAGGTCACATCTTCATCATCGTCTTCATCATTGGCCCCATTCAGAAAGAGGCGTCTGAGTGCGTGCAGAGACCCCCCCCCCCCCCCTCCCCCCGACACTCACACCGGTATATAAAATAGAAACAGCTCCAGTGTTTCTATTTGACTGAAGAGGCACAGAGAGACACATCAGAGCTGAGAGGTGGATGAAGACAGACGGACAGACAGAGAGACAGTGAGACAGACAGAAAGACAGACAGCAGCTCTGCAGGACGATCAGGTAAGAGAACAATGTTTTGTATTTTCACTTTATTAAATATTTGCAGACCTTTATAATCGTCTAGTGCATTAAGATAATATATATGTGCACAGAACCACTTATGTAATTTATGCATAGTAAATATAAGCAAACATGAAGTGTAAATGGTATAAATAAAGCATGAATAAATAACTACACATATATTAGTGTATATAGGCCCACTAGTTCCTGCTCGTTGTAAACTTTGAGTGTCAGTTATATCAAAACTTTATCGAACCTAATAAATCCTAAAAGATTCATTGTAACGACTCGTTCCGCAGATGTTCTGTCACAGGCCGGCAGCGAGCGGTGAACAGCTGTTTGTGTGGCGTCTCTTCCGTCTCTTCCTGTTTCCTTCACCTACATTCCCCTGGGTCCTAAGTCCCTCCATGTACAGCTTCTTATCACCCTCTATGTACCAACGTACATTTATAACAAATACCACACATATTACGGTAATCAGCGTTGCATATGTGTCTGACCACAATACCAACAAAAAGAAAAAAATAAATGATTCATTTAAATTATTGTTTTAGAGTTTTTAAAGTGTTTTGTTTGCAATATGTATAATAAGCATCATTTAGTATCACTACTGAGAATTATATTCTCAGTTTATATTATATATATACAGTATATATATTATATTATATATATATATATAATATAATATATAAAGATATATACATATATGTATATATATATATATATAATGTTTATATATATATATATATACATATATACATATGTATATATCTTTATATATATATATAAAGATATATACATATGGATATATCTTTATATATATATATATATATACATATATGTATATATGTATATATATACATATATAAACATTATATATGATGTGACATGTGTCCTGTGTTTCTAATCCCACAGCTTGTCCTTGCAGGCGTCCTGTGAAGCCCCCTGTCTTCCTTCAGGTTGTACCTGAAGAAGATGAAGATGAAGGTGTTGCTGTGGGTCGTTGCTCTGCTCGGCCTCCTCCTCCCTCGCTCTGCTGACTCTCGACCCGTTGACTCCTCCTCCACCGCCGGCCTCCGTCGCCTGCTCCTCCTCCCCCGACCGCTGCTGCTCCACCTGGGGGAGGAGTTGTCCTTCCAGGTGGGCGGAGGTGGAGGCTCCTCCTCTCTGGCGGTGGGCGGAGCTCAGGAGGAGGAGGAGGTGGAGAAGTGGAGGAGGTCTGAGGAGCCTCCCATCTCTCTGGATCTGACCTTCCACCTCCTCAGAGGAGTCCTGGAGATGGCTCGAGCCGAACAGATCGCCCAGCAGGCCGACAGCAACCGCAAGATGATGGACACCTTCGGGAAGTAGTCCTCCAACTACTGAGGTCATCTGATTGGTCGGTTTCATGTTTCAACTGCTTCCACTTCAACTCCTTTCACTGGACAGTTGCACTACGTTCACTATTTACATTAAAAACGTTCAATTGGAAACTAAACTTCAAACAGAATTCATCTCTGACGGTAGATTATTGATATCGAGATGAAAAAAGTACTTATTCATCAATCAAAAGGTAATAAATACTGGAATAAATAGATACAATTAATGAATAAATATTCAAATGTTTAACTAAAATAATAAATGTTTTTCTCTTCTGTGTTTTTCTTCATTTATTTATTGATTTTACTGATTAATATATATATATATGTATATGTATGTATATATATGTATACATATAATGTATGTATATAAATTACATATGCTTTTCACAAGAAAAGCATAATTTGATTATTTTTAACATTTCAGAAATGAGTGACAAGAAGAAGAAGAATGTCTCCTTCTTCTTCTACAGAATTTATAGAAGTAGTTTGAGTTAGTTAGCGGGTTAGCTTGTCCATCTATAGAGCTAGCTAGTGAGCTAGCTCCTGCCTGCTGTCCTCTAGCATTGAGGAGCCAGAGGGACCGTAGACCTGAATCTGTATCCAGTGCAACGTTAGCATGAAACCTGGTGGAATTAGCAGGCGAGCTACCCATCCAAATTAGTCAAATGTAACAACGTAACGCTTCACACACTCTGTTGTAGGAAAGCATATCAATATTTGATGGGATTGTTTAAAGTGATGGAAGCTCGGTGGTGTTAGCAAGCTAGCTTAGCATCAAGTTCATTTCACCCTTTTGAGAATCACACGGTTTTTGTTCGTCTTAAAACAGACGCACTCAAAGTTCATCAGGAACATTTATTTTACATTTTAACAGAAAACATTCAGATCTTCTATTTAACAATTAAATAATGAAAAAGAAACATTGAAGTCACAGAAGACGACTGGAGACTGATCCAGATCCTGGACTCATGATCCTGAACCTGGTTTTACTTCTGGTTGAGCCAACTGAAGGAGAAGACGTGCTTTGTTCCATCTTTGTCCTCTGATTGATTCTGCTGATCAGACTGAAGAAGAAGAAGAAGAAGAAGAAGAAGAAAAAGAGGAAGTAGAAGAAGAAGAAGAAGGAGTAGATTTGATTTTTAAATTCCTTTTATTGATCCAGGACAGATCACGGTCACATCATCAATTCAGAATAAATAAATAAAAACAACTCCTCCACCCACAGAAACACACCAACATCTCACACATGAACACTCAGCCTTTACTTCAGTCATCGGTCCAAAGCTGAACCCTCCACCCGAACTGAACCCAGAACACAGAACACCTGAGACTCAGAGAGCCTCCAGAGAGACAAACACTGTGAGGAACCAAACACAGAACACCTGATTTTTAAGGCGGAAACGCTTCTTCTCATCCAGATCGTTAAAACCGACCACTTTCATAACTATGTCGACTGATTTTATGAATTTAGTGGTGTCACTGATGTGTTCGCTTACTTTCATAGATTTCTTTTTAAATGTTTGATCTAGAAAAGTGTTTATTTCTATCAGTGAGTACAGATCTGTATATGTTCCGGGGGTTCCACTCACAGACTCCATGTCTGACTCAGAGTCATACTCCATGTCCTCTCCCCCTGACAGCTGACTGTTAGACACACTGGGTTCCACACTGGCGGAGGCTGCTTCCTCCATACTTTCTGCTGGCTGGGGTTGTCCAGTCTGAGAGCTGCTGTTCTCTGCAACATCAGCCTGTTGCTCCTCTGCTTGGCTCTGCTCCTTCTCATCTTTGTCTTTATCACCAGCCGCCGCGCCTGCAGTACCGCAATCCACCATCGCAGCCATGGCCCACGGGCCCGGCCCCAGGTCCGTCCGCCGCCAGTTCAACCATCGACCACCGGTCCGTCATCCTTCGGTTCAGCCACAGGTTCTTCATCTGTGGGCGTACTCCCGCTCCGGTGTCTGTGTCAGCAGAGCCGGCCTGCTTTCTGTGCGGACAGGTAAACCGTTTGTGTCCCACACCTCCACACTGGAAACACTTGAGCTGTCCGGAGCTGGCGTACACCATGTAGGAACCTTCACCGTGCTCCACTCTGAAGGACACCTCCAGTGTTTGAGTCGGAGAGTCCAGAAACATGAACAGCTGCCGCCTCAGAGACTGAACGTGCCTCAGTTTAGGGTCTTTGCATCCTAAACTCACTGTTTTTAATCCACTGGCAAACTTCCCGAATCTCCGGAGCTCTTTCTCCAACAGCTCGTTCTGGATAAACGGCAGAACACCGGACACGGTGATCCGCGTGGAGGGAGCTGACAGCAGGGAGACCTGCACAAATGCGTCCCTGATGAACACTCCGCTCTCGATCCGCTGGTAGACTAGAGGCTCTTGCTTCAGGAACACCACCACTGCTTTGTTCATTCTGGAGGCAAAGCTGAGTTTATCGTGTCCCACCTGCTCACCGACAGCCAGCAACATCTCCTCCACCGTCACGCTGTTATCCGGGGGGACGATCCTCACTCCCTGCCGGAAAGACGGAGGTGGTGTCTCGGAGGACGCCATTCCTCCCAAAAACACCTCGACAGAGCCCTGATCACTCACCACACAAACCAGTAAAACCGTTCAAGAGACTCACCTGATCATCCGCCTCAACAGAGGAAGAAACACAGTGAAAGACCCGAAGATCAGGAACCATTCAAATCTAGCGCCACTCACACTTCCACCGTCTCGTCTTGCTTCCACACTCACACTCACCGGAAACAGAAAGAGGAAGGAGTAGAGGAGGAAGGAGTAGAAGAGGAAGAGGAAGTAGATTTGAATTTTAAAGTCCTTTTATTGATCCAGGAGACACCAGATCACTGTCATGTCATCAATTCAAAAATAAATAAATAATCAAAACAACTCATCCAACCACAGTAACATACCAACGTATCATACATGAACGATCAGCTCTCCCTCCTCCTCCACGGAGCATAAAACACCCAAACAGCCCAAATGCGGCTGAAGGCCGTCACATCGTCCATCATTTTATAGTAAGTGTATTCCACCCTTAGTCTGGCCTTTAGCAGTCCCTTCAGAACCGGTAGCAGCTCCACACTGCCGGCACTCTGAGCCCGGTTCCTGCATGTTAACCAAATGGCCAACTTTGCAGTACCGGACAAAAAGTTCACCAGCGTGTGAACTGTTTTTCTCTTAGCAGAGTATTTTGGACCAAAGACAAACAAAACAAACGAAAAAACCTCCCCGAGACCCTGGAACCACCTTTTTAAAAGTTCAAACAGTGCTGACAGCCGAGGACACTGAACGAACAGATGTATAAGAGTTTCACTCTGGGAACAGCTCAGGATCAAGGTGCACTCTGTACCTGTTTGTGGCTATTGCCCCGTGTACAACCTTCCACTGGAGGTCTGCTGTCCGCTTTTCAATGGGCAGCTTGTACAGGGACTGCCAGCTGCCTTTCGGAGAAATATCTGGACCAAAGAACTCAGTCCACCTCGACTCCTTCATCTCTGCCAAAAAGCGCAAGTTGACAACCTTGACGCAGATGTGGGAGACGGCTTTTTTGCCCACATCCTGTAACTTTTCCAGGTGCGGGGTTGTGAAGGTGAGCAGCTGACTTCCTCCTTCCTGCCACTCCCCCACAGAGGGGGTGATGGACAGAGAGGGGAAGCAGTACTCAAAGCCGTCATACCACTGGTCACACAGAGTTCGGTTTGCAACAAACTCTCTCTGGGGTATGGACAGGGCGGCACAGACTTCCTCCACCACTCTGTTGATTAGCCGGACTGAGGTGATGCTGCTGTTGTCTCTCAGGGCATCCATCAAAGTCGCCGTCATCCTCATCAGATGGCCCAGTTTGGTGCAGCCAGCCTCTCTGAGACTCGCTCGCAGGCTGGCAGATGGCAGAGTTTGACTCTTTATAAAGTTGTTAAGGAACAAAGGTTCCTCAAACAACCACATTCCAGGAACCTCATTTGTGGCACGTCTGGTTTTGAGAATCTGCCACGCCTGAAGTACAGAGCTGTAGAAAGTTGTAAGTCCCGTAAAGTCCAAAGTCTGGTTGTAGGAGAAACAGCTGCTTGTCATAGCCCAACCGCCCAGCTCTCCTCAGCAGCAAACAAGCTGTGTCGATCCAGCCTGGGCCACAGTCGTAGAGCAGTCATAGAGCTGTCTGGAGTCGAAAAAAGGCAATTTTGGACTGGATGTCAATCAGTCCGTGCTCCCCTTCATCAATAGGCAGGCACATAGCTGCTGCCCGGACCCAGTGCTTGCCAGACCAGAAAAAGTCGACGATGGATCTCTGGATGTCCTCAATCAGGCCTCTCGGTGGCATCAGAGCGATGAGTCTGTGCCACAGAGTTGAGGCAACTAAGTTATTGGCAACCAGAATTCTTCCCCTATATGACAACTGGGGTAGAAACCATTTCCATTTAGAAAAACAAGCGCACACTTTCTCCTTCACTCCCTCCCAGTTCTTTCCTTGAAAGCCCTCGGTGCCCAAGAAAACTCCCAGGACTTTCAGTCCCTCTTTCCCCCACTCAAGTCCAGCAGGCAGACTGGGCGCTGCCCGATCCCTCCACTGTCCCACCAACAAGGCTTCGCTCTTGGCCCAGTTCACCCTTGCAGATGATACCTTTTCATAAAAAGGACAAGGTATCCTGCAAACATTGAACATCCTTCTGACTGTTGACAAAGACACATACATCATCTGCATAAGCAGATACAATAGGAGGACGATCAAGACTGGAGGACCCCGGCAGTGAGACACCGCTGAGTCGACCTCTCAATCTGCACAGTAAGGGCTCAATGGCTAAGCTATATAGTAGACCTGAAATAGGACAACCCTGTCTTATCCCTCGATGTACAGCGATTGGCCGACTCAGCCCCCGTCTTCACCATACATTGTGCACCACTGTACAATAATCCAACGCAAGCCAAAGAAACATCACCAAAACCAAAAGCCCTAAGTGCAGAAAACAGATATGAGTGATCCACCCTGTCAAAGGCTTTCTCCTGATCCAAAGACACAACACCAGAGTTTACATTATTTTTCCTGCACAAGTCCAAAGTGTCTCTCATGAGGAAAATATTGTCCATAATTGTCCTGCCAGGTATACAATATGTTTGGTCTGAATGTACCACTAAGTCCAGGTTGCCCGTGAGTCTTTTTGATAAGGCTCTGGAAAGCACCTTATAGTCAGTACAGAGGAGGGCCACCGGCCTCCTGTTCCTGAGTAATGCCAGGTCTCCTTTCTTTGGCAGCAGGGAAAGCACCGCTCGCTGACAGGAGACAGGAAGAGATCCGGTTCCGAAACATTCCAAAAGAACACTATGTATGTCATGTCCAAGTATATTCCAGAAGCGTTTGTAAAAGTCAGCGGAGAAGCCATCAATCCCTGGTGCCCGACCCGATGCCATCTGATTGACAGCAACTGTCAAATCCTCCAGAGTCAGCCCACAATCCAGAGCAGCTTTCTCTAACGTGCTGAGCTGAGGATGCCCCTCCAGAAGCTCCTGCCGACACTCCATGCTGCACTGCTCCGCCCCAAAGAGGTCAGCGTAGAAATCCATGGCATGGTTCCTCATCTCGCCCGGGCTGGTGGTCACTCTGCCTCCTGGAAGCCTAATGCTGCGTTCACACCAAACGCGTCGCGAATTCATAGCGCTGCATATTCGCGTCCATCGCGCCGCCGGTCAAAACGCCGGGGACCAGTGTTCATTCGCGCGAATCGCGCTGGACGCGCCGGAGAGGGTGCGGGGCTTATCGCCCTAAAAGCCGTTCAACTGTCCGCCATTAACCATGAAAAAAATAACCTCTATTTCTGCTTAGTACGTGTTGTGGAAGTCACAGATATCCCGGGAAACTAAACGCCGTCATGTCTGGTTCATAACATTGTCCAGTGTCTAGTGAGCCACACAAGTCGCTGTTTACTACAGCTGTACACACACACATTTATACACATAGTTTGGTCCGGTCTCTATTGATATGAGTATCAATAGATACAGGTCCATACCACGCGGATTCGCGTCCATCACGCCGCAAATTCGCGTCCATCGCGACGCACCATCGCAGATTCGCGCCGCGACAGTGTCATCACATCTGTGCATAGACTTTGTATGTATAATTCGCGCCGCGTTTGGTGTGACCTCAGCATAAGGCAGGTCATCTGTTTCCTCTGTGCCACCGTTCTCTCCAGGTTGAAGAAGAAAGAGCTCGGGGGGTCCATGTCCTTCAGCTGGAGGAAGCAAGATCTGACCAGAGCTCCCTTCACCCTCTCCTGCAGGAAGGAGCTCTACTCCAACCTCTTCTCCTGGAGCAGTTGACCCGTTGCAGGTAGTGATGTGTCGGTCGCGAACGAAACGGCTCTGAGAGCCGGCTCTTTGACGTGAACGACGGGAGCCGGCTCCTGATTGGGAGCCGCTTTGTTTTTTGTTTTTTTGTTTCTCTCTCTCTCTCTCTCAATCTCTCTCTCTCTCTCTCTCTCTCTCAAGCCGCATTTGATTGGTCAATATGTGTGGTGTCGTCTCCGTACCTGCGCTGAGCAGAGGGGGGAGGGGCGGGAGTTACACACACAGCACACAGCAAGCACACGAACAGGAGGGAGGGAGACGAGTCACGAGAGAGAAAGAGAGCAACGGACTGGAAAGGTAAAAAAAAAGAAGTTGAGAAAATGAGTGTCAACAGGAAACGCAGCAAAATCTGGACACATTTCAATTACATTGACCAAACTAAGGCAGAATGTAGAGTCTGCAAGACTAAAATCTCATATCGAGCTGGCTCCACAAACAACCTGCACAGGCACATGAGAACTGTTCATCCATCAGTGCAATTGGAAGAAAAAAGACAAGCAAGTGAACCTGATATTAATGAAGGTGCCAGTATGTCTACTGCAACTGTTGCTGCAACTGCAGTGTCTACAGCATCGTCCAGTACACCACCACAACCACCTAAAAGTACAACCCAGAGCTCTATGAGCCAATTTTTGCAAAAGTCTATGACCGCAGCAAGACAGAAGACAATTGATGAAGAACTGGCCAAAATGATTACATGTGATTTCCAAACAATTTCAGTTGTGGATGACAAAGGATTCAGAAGGTTTATTCATGCACTCAATCCAATATATGCAATTCCAAGTAGGAAAACACTCTCCCAAGGAATCATCCCAGGCCTGTATGACAGAGGCCTGGGATGTATGTTGTTTCACTTTAAATTTGTTAAGTATTAAAAAGCTAAAAGTTTAAAATAGTTAAAAGTTAGTTAAGTTCATTTGTAAATAGTTAAACATTTGTTTTTGCACTTTCTAATTTTTTTTTTTTATCACTCTGTAGAGTGTATAAATAAAAGTGTATTTATATAATAAACATTTGATATAGTGCATGTTTTTTTTACATTAGTAATTCATATTGCGCATCATTTTACATTATTGTTGGTAATAAATTAATTTAAGCACCAAAAAATCTGAAGAGCCATTTGGGAGCCGAAAGAGCCGGCTCTTTTTAGTGAGCCGAGCCAAAAGAGCCGGTTCTCTAAAAAGAGCCGGAATTCCCATCACTAGTTGCAGGATCTTTGTCTCGGTGTAGCCCCTCCTCAATATCCATGATGTTGGCCTCCAGCTCCTGGACTGCTGCCTTGATCTTAACAGTGGAATGGGAGGTGTACTGCTGGCAAAAACACAAACTTGTGTTTTTCCGACCTCCCACTACAGCTTCAGAGAACTACAGTCAGTTTTTCTGCTTTTCCATATCAGCCAAAAAAGCTCAAAGCTCTTGTAGAAAGCAGTGTCCTGCAGGAGTTTGTTGTTTAAGAGCCAGTAGGACTTGACTCTTTCACCTGGTGAAATGATCAGCTGTACAGTGATGATGTGGTGGTCACTGAAGCCAACTGGACTGATGCTACCGTGGAGCAATCTGGAGCTGAGACCCTGTGAAATGTATATCCGGTCTAATCTGGCTGCACTCACCCTGTTATTGTTGACCCTCACCCATGTGTACTATTTATTTAATCATTCTTTATCTCTAGAAACTTAAAATTTCCTATAATTTAATTGTGATTATATTTTTAAAAGATTAAAATGTGATTCAATTGAATAAATACAAATCTAAATAAATACAAATCTAAATAAATAAATAAATGTTAATTGTTGAACTCTTGACTTCATGTTGCTGAATGCAGCGTGTGATGTCATACCTGAGGGGCGGGGCTTGCGGTGGATGTGGGCAGACGGGGCGGGGCCTGTGTGGTTAAAGAGGCGGGGGGTTTCGTCGGCGACGTCACGGTGGGCGGGGTCTCTAAGGGTCTCTGAGGGGGCGGGGCTGAGAGCTGAACACCTATAGGCTGAACGGGAGAGAGAGGCGACTGCTGATTGGCTGAGCTCGTCCCTCTGACCTCCACCGCCTCTTCTTCATCCTCATCGTCGTCTTCATCACCTGAGGAGACAGCGTTGATGTGAAAGCAGCTCTCTGATTGGACGGTCACATGACTTTCTGTTTCTTACGTTTGATGAAGTCGACTTTCATCAGCGCTCGTCTCTGAGGCTCAAAGTCAGCGATGAAGTGCTCCATGTTCTCGTATCCAGGCTGCACTTTATCCATGTGAGACGTGCTGGAGCCCTCCACCATCCTAGAGATTATGAATATGAATATTATTATTATGTTATTATTAATATCAATAATACTCATCATAACAATAATAATATATATATATATTAATATATATATATATTAACATAATATAATATAAATATTTATATTATATTATGTTATTATTAATATCAATAATAATCATCATAACAATACTAATATATATATATTAATAGTAATATATATATATATTAATATAATATAATATCAATATTAATATTATATTATATTAATATATATATTAACATAATATTATTAATAATAATAATAATAATAATATTAATACTATTATTGTTGTTGTTGTTGTTGTTGTTATTGTTGTTGTTTACATGTTGGTAAAGACTCACTTCTGTAGCAGAGGTTTGGTCGTCTGTGGAGGAAAAGTTATTAAAGTTAATAAATATTATTTCCTTCATAATGTTTAAAATGCCTTCATTTTAAAGTAAGTATTCACATATTTTACTGCAGTAAAAGTAGAAATACTACAGTATAGAAATACTACAGTGTAGAAATACTACAGTGTAGAAATACTACAGTATAGAAATACTCCAGTGTAGAAATACTACAGAGTAGAAATATTGCAGAATAGAAATACTACAGTGTAGAAATAATAAAGTGTAGAAATACTACAGAGTAGAAATACTACACTATAGAAATACTACAGTGTATAAATACTACAGAGTAGAAATACTACAGTGTAGAAATACTACAGTATATAAATACTCCAGTGTAGAAATACTACAGAGTATAAATACTACAGTATAGAAATACTACAGAGTAGAAATACTACAGTGTAGAAATACTAAAGTGTAGAAATACTACAGAGTAGAAATACTACATTATAGAAATACTACAGTGTAGAAATACTACAGAGTAGAAACACTACAGTGTAGAAATACTACAGAGTAGAAATACTGCAGAGTAGAAATACTACAGTGTAGAAATACTAAAGTGTAGAAATACTACAGAGTAGAAATACTAAAGTGTAGAAATACTACAGTATAGAAATACTCTATAAGTTAAAGTGAAAATTTTACTGAAGTAAAAGTACAAATGTATTCACATCAGAAAATACTATGAACCAAAAGTAAAAGTACTCGTGAATAATATTATATTATTGTATTATAATTATTGATCATTGTCATGTTCATCACTTTAAAGGTGAATATTTATACTTTATATAATCTATAATATTACATCATCATTTATTAGTAATATTAATCTGCAAAGTAACTAAAAGTATTGAATACGTGAAAGTACCGAACTGAAGTAATAGTACCTCAGAATTGGACTTGTACATAGTGTACTTAGAGTAACTGTACTGAATTACTTTGCAGGATAACTTCATGAAGTATTAATAAGTCTAATACTTGTGTTTTTAAGAAGTACACAGAAGTACTCGGTGAGTACTGAGTACTGAACTACGACATCACTTCCTGTCTGTCGCGGTGCATTCAGGCTCACCTGCAGGAACACGGCCATCTCGGGCTCGTCCATGGTCTGGATGGCGGTCTCCAGCTGCTTGGCGCTGGTCTCCAGGTGTTCGCTGTACTTCCTCCTCAGACCTCTCAGGTAGTCCAGCTTCTCCTCCTGCTCACAGCTGATCCTCACAGTCATCTCACCTTTCCTCTCCTCCAGCAGCGCGAACAGGTGGTCGAACGTCTCACACACCTTCGACTTCTGTCTGCGGCCGTTCTCCTGAGAACAGGTGAGTCAGCATAATACAGGTGAGTCAGGAAGATACAGGTGAGTCAGGAAGATGCAGGTGAGTCAGGAAGATGCAGGTGAGTCAGCAAGATACAGGTGAGTCAGCATAATACAGGTGAGTCAGGAAGATACAGGTGAGTCAGCATAATACAGGTGAGTCAGCAAAATACAGGTGAGTCAGAAAAATACAGGTGAGTCAGGAAGATACAGGTGAGTCAGGAAGATAGAGGTGAGTCAGCATAATACAGGTGAGTTAGCAAAATACAGGTGAGTCAGCATAATACAGGTGAGTCAGCATAATACAGGGGAGTCAGCAAAATACAGGTGACTCAGCAAAATACAGGTGAGTCTGTTTAAGACTCACGTTGACGGTTGTGCAGGTTTCCTCCAGCTGACTGATGACAGCCTGAGTTCTCTCATTGTTTCCAACTAACATGGAGATACAGTCAGTCAACTCAACCTACACACACAGACACAGACACACACACACAGACACACACACAGACACACACAGACACACACACGCACACATACACATACACGTTAACAGAGAGACTAATTATACCAGATTATGACAGAACCTGTCTGTGGTATAAACCTGTCTGTGGTATGGACCTGTCTGTAGTGTAAACCTGTATGTGGTATAAACCTGTCTGTGGTATGGACCTGTCTGTGGTATGGACCTGTCTGTGGTATAAACCTGTCTGTGGTATAAACCTGTCTGTGGAATGGACCTGTCTGTGGTATAAACCTGTATGTGGTATAAACCGGTCTGTGGTATGGACCTGTCTGTGGTATAAACATGTCTGTGGTATGGACCTGTCTGTGGTATAGACCTGTCTGTGGTATCGACCAGTCTGTGGTATAAACCTGTCTGTGGTATGGACCTGTCTGTGGTATAAACATGTCTGTGGTATAAACCTGTCTGTGGCATGGACCTGTCTGTGGTATGGACCTGTCTGTGGTATAAACATGTCTGTGGTATAAACATGTCTGTGGTATGGACCTGTCTGTGGTATAAACCTGTCTGTGGCATGGACCTGTCTGTGGTATAAACCTGTCTGTGGTATAAACCTGTCTGTGGTATGGACCTGTCTGTGGTATAAACATGTCTGTGGTATACACCTGTCTGTGGCATGGACCTGTCTGTGGTATGGACCTGTCTGTGGTATAAACATGTCTGTGGTATAAACATGTCTGTGGTATGGACCTGTCTGTGGTATAAACCTGTCTGTAGCATGGACCTGTCTGTGGTATAAACCTGTCTGTGGTATGGACCTGTCTGTGGTATAAACCTGTCTGTGGTATAAACCTGTCGGTGGTATGGACCTGTCTGTGGTATAAACCTGTCAGTGGTATGGACCTGTCTGTGGTATAAACCTGTCTGTGGCATGGACCTGTCTGTGGTATAAACCTGTATGTGGTATAAACCGGTCTGTGGTATGGACCTGTCTGTGGTATAAACATGTCTGTGGTATGGACCTGTCTGTGGTATAGACCTGTCTGTGGTATCGACCAGTCTGTGGTATAAACCTGTCTGTGGTATGGACCTGTCTGTGGTATGAACCTGTCTGTGGTATAAACATGTCTGTGGTATGGACCTGTCTGTGGTATAAACCTGTCTGTGGTATGGACATGTCTGTGGTATAAACCTGTATGTGGTGTAAACCTGTCTGTGGTATGGACCTGTCTGTGGTATAAACATGTCTGTGGTATAAACCTGTCTGTGGCATGGACCTGTCTGTGGTATGGACCTGTCTGTGGTATAAACATGTCTGTGGTATAAACATGTCTGTGGTATGGACCTGTCTGTGGTATAAACCTGTCTGTGGCATGGACCTGTCTGTGGTATGGACCTGTCTGTGGTATGGACCTGTCTGTGGTATAAACGTGTCTGTGGTATAAACCTGTATGTGGTATAAACCTGTCTGTGGTATGGACCTGTCTGTGGTATGGACCTGTCTGTGGTATAAACCTGTCTGTGGTATGGACCTGTCTGTGGTATGGACCTGTCTGTGGTATAAACATGTCTGTGGTATGGACCTGTCTGTGGTATAAACCTGTATGTGGTATAAACCTGTCTGTGGTATGGACCTGTCTGTGGTATAAACCTGTCTGTGGTATGGACCTGTCTGTGGTATGGACCTGTCTGTGGTGTACCAGACCAGGGGTGAGATAGTGTTACCTTCTGCTTGAGGAAGATGTCGTCCAGCGGAGCGACCTCACAGTCTTTGTGAGCTCCGAACACTTTACACAGAGAACAGGTGGGAGTGCTGCAGGTGACACAGTAGATGTTGATCTTCTCCTCTTCATGTGTCTCACACATCGGCTGCTCCAGCTTCTCCTCTGGGACCGGTCTACTGCTCAGAGAGACAGACAGGGAGAGAATAATACTTCATATGGATCATTTAAATACATTCATTATTCATATTTGTAGTCATAGTTATATGTATATTGTTTTTATGAATGAAATACTACACGAGTATTATATTTGTTTTGAATACAATAAAACAATATATCTCATATGAATAAAGTAATAAATATATATCTAACCGCCCTCCAGAGGATAAATAATATGTAATATTTAATCTTTAATGTCTTAGCTCTTTAAGAAACCTCAGCTGTCCTGAACATGTTTATCAGCTCATCCAAAGAATACAGATTACTGAAATAGTCTTCAAAATAGTGTCACAGCTAACTGCTAACGGCTAACTCTCACCTTTCATGTAGCTAGCTAGCTGATAAGTACTGTACTTTATTAGTATTCTAAGCTAACAGGTTACAGGTCAATGCTAACCTGAAATAGCATGAGGCTTACTGTGTTAGCATCGTGAGCTAATGCTCCACAGCTGCAGAGACAGACACATGAGGACACAGACAGACGGGTGAGCAGACAGACAGACATGTGAGCAGACAGACAGACATGTGAGCAGACAGACAGACAGGTTAGCAGATAGACAGACAGGTGAGCAGACAGACAGACAGGTGAGCAGACAGACAGACAGGTGAGCAGACAGACAGACATGTGAGCAGATAGACAGACAGGTGAAGAGAGAGACAGACATGTGAGCAGACAGACAGACATGTGAAGAGAGAGACAGACATGTGAGCAGACAGACAGACATGTGAGCAGACAGACAGACATGTGAGCAGACAGACAGACAGGTGAAGAGAGAGACAGACATGTGAGCATACAGACAGACATGTGAGCAGACAGACAGACATGTGAAGAGAGAGACAGACAGGTGAGCAGACAGACAGACAGGTGAGCAGACAGACAGACATGTGAGCAGACAGACAGACATGTGAGCAGACAGACAGGTGAGCAGACAGACAGACAGGTGAGCAGATAGACAGACATGTGAGCAGACAGACAGACAGGTGAGCAGACAGACAGACAGGTGAGCAGACAGACAGGTGAGCAGACAGACAGACAGGTGAGCAGATAGACAGACATGTGAGCAGACAGACAGACAGGTGAAGAGAGAGACAGACATGTGAGCAGACAGACAGACAGGTGAGCAGACAGACAGACAGACATGTGAGCAGACAGACAGGCAGGTGAGCAGACAGACAGACAGACATGTGAGCAGACAGACAGACAGGTGAGCAGATAGACAGACAGGTAAAGAGAGAGACAGACATGTGAGCAGACAGACAGGTGAGCAGACAGACAGACATGTGAGCAGACAGACAGACAGGTGAAGAGAGAGACAGACATGTGAGCAGACAGACAGGTGAGCAGACAGACAGACATGTGAGCAGACAGACAGACAGGTGAAGAGAGAGACAGACATGTGAGCAGACAGACAGACATGTGAGCAGACAGACAGACAGGTGAGCAGACAGACAGACATGTGAGCAGACAGACAGACAGGTGAGCAGACAGACAGACATGTGAGCAGACAGACAGACATGTGAGCAGACAGACAGACAGGTGAGCAGACAGACAGACAGGTGAGCAGACAGACAGACAGGTGAGCAGATAGACAGGAGTGGACCCTCACTCAGCAGATCATAGTTTATTAATGTTCAGTTGATTGGCCTCCATGTTAGAGAGAAAAATCCAATCACAGCGACTCACTGCTCTCAGTGGAAACATGTTGTCGTTGTTGTGAAAATGTGACTCAGCAGAAACAGGAACAGTTTCATCACACTTGTGTGAAAACATCTGTTAAACTGTGATGTCACGTTATCCATCTGTGTGATGTCATTGGAACTGGAAGGAATTTAAATATATAAACTTACCAAAATAAAAGCCAAGAATAAAAAAAAAGTGTGTGTGTTACCTGGTGTGTGTGTGTGTTATTACCTGGTGTGTGTGCGTGTGTTACCTGGTGTGTGTGTGTGCGTATTACCTGGTGTGTGTGTGTGTGTTACCTGGTGTGTACAGGTGTGTGTTACCTGGTGTGTGTGTGTGTATTACCTGGTGTGTGTGTGTGTGTTATTACCTGGTGTGTGTGTGTGTATTACCTGGTGTGTGTGTGTGCGTATTACCTGGTGTGTGTGTGTGTGTTACCTGGTGTGTGTGTGTGCGTATTACCTGGTGTGTGTGTGTGTATTACCTGGTGTGTGTGTGTGCGTATTACCTGGTGTGTGTGTGTGTATTACCTGGTGTGTGTGTGTGCGTATTACCTGGTGTGTGTGCATGTGTTATTACCTGGTGTGTGTGTGTATTACCTGGTGTGTGTGTGTGTGTATTAACTGGTGTGTACAGGTATGTGTTACCTGGTGTGTGTGTGTATTACCTGGTGTGTGTGTGTGTGTGTGTGTTATTACCTGGTGTGTGTGTGTGTTACCTGGTCTGTGTGTGTGTATTACTACCTGGTGTGTACAGGTGTGTGTTACCTGGTGTGTGTGTGTGTGTATTACCTGGTGTGTGTGTGTGTTATTACCTGGTGTGTGTGTGTATATTACCTGGTGTGTGTGTGTGTGTGTATTGCCTGGTGTGTGTGTGCGTATTACCTGGTGTGTACAGGTGTGTGTTACCTGGTGTGTGTGTGTGTATTACCTGGTGTGTGTGTGTGTATTACCTGGTGTGTACAGGTGTGTGTTACCTGGTGTGTGTGTGTGTATCACCTGGTGTGTACAGGTGTGTATTACCTGGTGTGTGTGTGTGTGTATTACCTGGTGTGTGTGTGTGTGTATTACCTGGTGTGTACAGGTGTGTGTTACCTGGTGTGTGTGTGTGTATTACCTGGTGTGTGTGTGTTATTACCTGGTGTGTGTGTGTATATTACCTGGTGTGTGTGTGTGTTATTACCTGGTGTGTGTGTGTGTATTACCTGGTGTGTACAGGTGTGTGTTACCTGGTGTGTGTGTGTGTATTACCTGGTGTGTGTGTGTGTGTATTACCTGGTGTGTGTGTGTGTTATTACCTGGTGTGTGTGTGTGTGTATTATCTGTGTATTACCCTGTGTGTGTTACCTGGTGCTTCCCTGTTTGTACATGTCGATGATGTTCTCCACCAGCAGGTTCCTCTGCAGTCCATAGACTCCGTGTCGATCCAGAACCACCTCATGTCGGCAGGACGGGCAACGGAAGCGTCCGCCGGACGTCACTGTGGAGCCGCTCCTCGTCGACAGGTAGGGATTGGACGCCTGCAGGTGGGCGGGAGTCACACAGGTAGACGGTTAATAACAGGAACACTGACAGAAAATGAGTGTGCGTGTCTGTGTGTGCGGTCTGTGTGTGTCTATGTTTGTGTGTGAGTGTGTGTGTGTGTGTGTGAGTGTGTGTGTGAGTGTGTGAGTGTGTGTGTGTGTGTGAGTGTGTGTGTGAGTGTAGGTGTGTGTGTGTGTATGTGTGTGTGAGTGTGTATGAGTGTGTGAGTGTGTGAGTGTGTGTGTGTGAGTGTGTGTGTGAGTGTGTGTATGTGTGTGTGTAGGTGTGTGTCTGTGTGTGTCTGTGTGTGTGAGTGTGTGAGTGTGTGTATGTGTGCGTGTGAGTGTGTGAGTGTGTGTGTGTGCGTGTGAGTGAGTGTGTGTGAGTATGTGTGTGTGTGTGAGTGCGTGTGTGTGTCTGTGTGTGAGAGTGTGAGTGTGTGAGTGTGTGTGTGAGTGTGTGTGAGTGTGTGTGTGTGTGTGTGTGAGTGTGTGTGTGTGTGTGTGTGTGTGTGAGTGTGTATGAGTGTGTGAGTGTGTGAGTGTGTGAGTGTGTGTACGTGTGTGTGTAGGTGTGTGTCTGTATGTCTGTGTGTGTGAGTGTGTGTATGTGTGCGTGTGTCTGTGCGTGTGTCTGTGTGTGTGTGTGTGAGTGTGTGTGAGTGTGTGTGTGTGTGTGAGTGCGTGTGTGTGTCTGTGTGTCTGTGTGTGTGTGGGAGTGTGTGAGTGTGCGAGTGTGTCACCTGGAACACGTCGTTGGCACACTTGCGACAGAGGTTGTGCTGACAGGGCAGAATGACCACCGGCTTGGTGAACATCTCCAGACAGATCGGACAGATGAGCTGCTTCTCTAGACTCTCCATGACGATGAAGAGGAGGAGGAAGAGGAGGAAGAGGAGCCACCCGGATAGGAAATAAAAAGAGATGAAGTCCAAGGGAGAGAAGTAAAGCAGAAGCAGCAGCAGAAAGGCTGTTGGAGGCCTTCAGGCTGCAGAGTGAGAGCTCAGTCTGTTTTTAGACGGACAGACGTCAGGTGTTGCCATGCCGACATGCCCTTATGTGTCTAAGGTCACGAGGAGGCATGACAGGGGGGGGGGGGGGGGTGTATTAAAGGGACAGTACACAGTTATGAAGGAGAATCCTCCTGAGTTCATGAGAACAGATCCAGGAGGATCCATGTGGATTCTGTGGACCAGATCTTCACCCTTCAGGTCTCTATGAAGGGTTCACAGGAGCTCATCCAGTCTACATGTGTTCTTTGGACTTGGAGGTCTATGACAGTGACGTTCCACCAGTGACGTTCAGTTCAGAGTCTGCATTAATGAAATATTTGAAAAGGAAAAATGCAGACTCTGAACTGAACCCTGGACAACATTGTAAGCCAGATGAAAAGCCTCGTAAGGATCAACACATTGAGAGACTTGTCATTAAATCACAGACACGTGTGATCACAGACATGAGTGATGGCCTATTAGTGCCACTGCCATGCATAAACATACCTGTTGTATTACATACAATACTGAACTTTTCAAATAATGGAAAGATTCATGTTTGGAAAAAAATAAAAATTTAAAAATGTTTTGTCTAATCAACCAAAGGTTTCGCGGACCCCCTGTGGACCCCTACAGCCCCCTCCGTGGACTCCCTAGGGGTCGCGGACCCCCTGTTGAAGACCTCTGCTTTATATCAATAGATGATATATTGACACTTTATTGATCATTAAGAAGAGAAACTTCTGGTCACAGGTTCAGATTTTAGGCCAATATTTGAATGCAGCGTGTCATCAAGTAGAATAAATACATCATCACATGACCTCATCATGGGTGTTTGCTTATTATTGTTCTGTGACCAACAGGAAACACACGTCCAAACCAAAACATTATTTACATCACGATTATATAGTTTAATCAACATTAAATATGGAATTAGAGACAGAAGCTCTGCCTCCTCTCCTGTCATCATCATTCAAATCAACCAAACAACCAATCACAGCCTGAGTTTAGTTAATGCACTGCAACTCAGATTTAAAGAGACGTAACAAAACAAATAAAAAAAGGATCAACGTATGATGTCAGAACCCCCCCCCACCATGATGATGCATTTCCTGTCTCATATGTAGGTGTCTCATATCTACTGTCCCCCCCCCATGATGATGCGTTTCCTGTCTCATATGTAGGTGTCTCATATCTGCGGTCCCCCCCATGATGATGCGTTTCCTGTCTCATCTGTAGGTGTCTCATATCTACTGTCCCCCCCCCATGATGATGCGTTTCCTGTCTCATGTGTAGGTGTCTTATATCTACGCCCCCCCCCCCCCATGATGATGCGTTTCCTGTCTCATGTGTAGGTGTCTCATATCAACGCCCCCCCCCCCATGATGATGCGTTTCCTGTCTCATCTGTAGGTGTCCCATATCTACTGTCCCCTCCCCTATGATGATGCGTTTCCTGTCTCATGTGCAGGTGTCTCATATCTACTGTCCCCCCCCCCATGATGATGCGTTTCCTGTCTCATATGTAGGTGTCTCATATCTGCGGTCCCCCCCCATGATGATGCGTTTCCTGTCTCATCTGTAGGTGTCTCACATCTACTGTCCCCCCATGATGATGCGTTCCCTGTCTCATGTGTAGGTGTCTCATATCAACGCCCCCCCCCCCCCATGATGATGCGTTTCCTGTCTCATCTGTAGGTGTCTCATATCTACTGTCCCCTCCCCTATGATGATGCGTTTCCTGTCTCATGTGCAGGTGTCTCATATCTACTGTCCCCCCCCTATGATGATGCGTTTCCTGTCTCATCTGTAGGTGTCTCATATCTACTGTCCCCCCCCCCCATGATGATGCGTTTCCTGTCTCATCTGTAGGTGTCTCATATCTACTGTCCCCCCCATGATGATGAGTTCCCTGTCTCATCTGTAGGTGTCTTATATCTACGCCCCCCCCTCCCCTCCCTATGATGATGCGTTTCCTGTCTCATCTGTAGGTGTCTCATATCTACTGTCCCCCCCCATGATGATGCGTTCCCTGTCTCATGTGTAGGTGTCTCATATCAACGCCCCCCCCCATGATGATGCGTTTCCTGTCTCATGTGTAGGTGTCTCATATCCACGCCCCCCCCCATGATGATGCGTTTCCTGTCTCATGTGTAGGTGTCTCATATCTGCGGTCCCCCCCTATGATGATGCGTTTCCTGTCTCATCTGTAGGTGTCTCATATCTGCGGTCCCCCCCTATGATGATGCGTTTCCTGTCTCATCTGTAGGTGTCTCATATCTACTGTCCCCCCCCATGATGATGCGTTCCCTGTCTCATGTGTAGGTGTCTCATATCAACGCCCCCCCCCCATGATGATGCGTTTCCTGTCTCATGTGTAGGTGTCTCATATCCACGCCCCCCCATGATGATGCGTTTCCTGTCTCATGTGTAGGTGTCTCATATCCACGCCCCCCCCCCCATGATGATGCGTTTCCTGTCTCATGTGTAGGTGTCTCATATCCACGCCCCCCCATGATGATGCATTTCCTGTCTCATGTGTAGGTGTCTCATATCTACTGTCCCCCCCCATGATGATGCGTTTCCTGTCTCATGTGTAGGTGTCTCATATCCACGCCCCCCCATGATGATGTGTTTCCTGTCTCATGTGTAGGTGTCTCATATCTACTGTCCCCCCCCCATGATGATGCGTTTCCTGTCTCATGTGTAGGTGTCTCATATCCACGCCCCCCCATGATGATGCGTTTCCTGTCTCATGTGTAGGTGTCTCATATCCACGCCCCCCCATGATGATGCGTTTCCTGTCTCATGTGTAGGTGTCTCCGTATCTTCGATGTCCGTCAGTGATCAACTGAGTTTTCTCTCCGGCGTTCGTCGGCTGCTGAACGATCGGAGCTTCAACGTCTGCAGACAAACAAACTGAAATATAAATATGAATAAAATACAAAAAGATCATTTATAAAAACAAATGCATTGTTTAAATTGTGATTAAAAAGCCTGAACAGCGACACCTGTAGGAGGAAAGGTGTTCAATATAAACTGATCGCTTTCATGCTAATCTGTGATTGGAAACACTGGAAAGGAGGTCGGACCAATCAGCATCCACAATACAGTGATGACATCATTGGTCCAGTGATGATTTCTATTCTGTATGACTGTCTGTACATAAAGGCAGTACAGAGATAGAATGTTTACAATATATATGTGTATATGTTCACAGTGGTGTATAGTAACGAAGTAGAAATACTTCGTTACTGTACTTAAGTCATTTTTTTGGATATCTGTACTTTACTTTACTACTTATATTTCTGTTGACTTTTACTTTTACTTCACTACATTTTGCAAAGAAAACTGATACTTTGACTCTGATACATTTCCCCTGAAACCTTCGTTACTCGCTACAAAATCAAATCTATCTTTAGAAACAAATGAATCATGAGACCAGCGTCGGGGACTGTGATGGAACACAGACTGCAAGCAAGCAGGTTTGGCGAATCAGTGGTCCTAGCTTGCAAGTTAAATCATTGGTTAATCACGTTAATGCGCAATTGCAAACAAGTGCTCTCAAAGCCGCGGTGTTTTGATTCCCAGTGATGCCCAGGATGCTATATGCTATAGCTAGCGAGACTACATGAGCAGAATTCCACTCTACGATGACTGATTTCATGACGGAAGCAGAAATGGAAGCACCTGCTACTCCCGAAACAATCTACGGTGGTGACGAAGACCAACAGCCGGGGATCGCTAGCGAGTTAGTGAGCTGAGGAAGTGTTGACAGTTGTGAGATTGTGTTGATTTGAGTCATCTTAGCTATAATCATTGCAGCAGTAGTTGGCTAATGTTAGCTAACTTAACGTTAGCTAGCCACCACACCATAGGATTGACAGGAGCCGCGAGAGCGCAGCATTAGGGTTAGCATTAGAGTTAGCATTAGGGTTAGCATTAGAGTTAGCATTAGTGTTAGCATTAGTGTTAGCATTAGGGTTAGCATTAGGGTTAGCATTAGAGTTAGCATTAGTGTTAGCATTAGAGTTAGCATTAGGGTTGGCATTAGGGTTAGCATTAGGGTTAGCATTAGGGTTAGCATTAGGGTTAGCATTAGGGAAATCCTTCCCAGCTGTGCGCAAGCTGTCTGTGAAGCTGAACACACCTCTACCTGCCTCAGCGGCCTGTGAAAGGCTGTTTAGCATCGCAGGACTAGTCTTCAGCCCAAGAAGAGCGAGACTGAATTCTCGCAATTTTGAAAACCAACTTCTTTTGAAGATGAACAGGACATTTTTCAGTTTCAAGTAATGACTGTGTTGTTACTTTCGGTGCTGCTTTAGTGTTGATCATGTTTTGATATTTGAGTCATTTTGTGGATGATCAGATGGAGTTATGATGGTAGTAGTCGCCCAATTGCAGATTCAGCTTGAGCAAAACCTTTGCCTATTGTGTTCAAATCAGGCCCATAGGAGTTTACAAGGCAGGTGTCCTTTCTCTAAACACTGACCTGATGCATCAAGTGGATATGTTTTGCTGAACACAACATTATGCATTTGCCCTCTACATCCTCTAGTCGGAATGAGCATACTTATAAACACACTGTTACAACTCCATTATAGGGTCATATTGCTTTTCGGAGAATTATGATGATAAGTTCATAGTAGATGCAAAAGTATACTTATGTACAATATATTATGTTGAACATTGTTGCTCCTGGATGGATCACAGCCAACACAAGTATTGTCAACACAGCTCCATGTCCTTGGTCATGGTGCCACAGCACTTAAAAGAATAAACTTCATAATTCTCAGAATTCTGACCCTTTGCTTTTTTATTAACAGCATTTACTTGTACTTTTACTTTTAATACTTAAGTACATTTAATATCAGAAAATTACTTTTGACACTTAAGTACAATCAATATCAGATACTTTAAGACTTTTACTCAAGTAGTATTCTAATAGGTGACTTTCACTTTTACTGGAGTCATTTTCCAGTAAGGTATCTTTACTTTTACTCAAGTATGGCTTTTGGGTACTTTATACACCACTGTATGTTCATATATACATATATGAATACATATATATACATGATATTGATAATGATGTCATTGAGTCATGAAAGGGACATTTAATCAATAATTGTCCGTAACGGATCATCTGATTGATGAAGCTCAGCATAAAGAGACGAAGAACACAATCTGTATGACCTTCAAAATAAAAGCTCAGAACTTCCTGTCTCACCGTAGTCAGGATTGTTGCGTAGCTCCTCCTCCAGGTTGTCAGGTGAGACGTAGTCAGGCCCCGCCCCCTCATTTGTGGGCGTCGGCTTCAGTTTCCCACAGCAACAGTTACAGCAGCAGCAGAGACAGCAGCAGCAGTAAAACCCGGTCAGGACCCCACAGACCAGGAACAGCCCCTGAGGGGACGAGGGAACAGGTTAGGATCCACTACAAGACCAGGACCAGACCCTGAGGGGACAAGGGGACACATCAGGGTCCACTACAAGACCTGAGACCAGGACCTTGAGGGGACAAGGGGACATGTCAGGATCCACTACAAGACCAGGAACAGGTCCTGAGGAGACAAGGGGACATGTTAGGATCCACTACAAGACCAGGCCCGGGACCAGACCCTGAGGGGACAAGGGGACACATCAGGATCCACTACAAGACCAGGACGCTGAGAGGACAACAGGACTCATCAGGATCCACTACAAGACCAGGACCCTGAGAGGACAAGAGGACACGTCAGGATCCACTACAAAACCAGGACCAGGTCCTGAGGGGACAACGGGACACGTCAGGATCCACTACAAGAACAGGACCATGAACAGGTCCTGAGGGGACAAAGGGACACATCAGGATCCACTACAAGACCTGAGACCAGTACCCTGAGGGGACAAGGGGACACATCAGGATCCACTACAAGACCAGGACCCTGAGAGGACAACAGGACTCTTCAGGATCCATTACAAGACCAGGACCCTGAGAGTACAAGAGGACACGTCAGGATCCACTACAAGACCAGGAACATACCGTGAGAGGACAACAGGACACATCAGGATCCACTACAATACCAGGAACAGACCCTGAGAGGACAACAGGACACATCAGGATCCACTACAAGACCAGGAACATACCCTGAGAGGACAACAGGACACATCAGAATCCACTACAAGACCAGGAACAGACCCTGAGAGGACAACAGGACACATCAGGATCCACTACAAGACCAGGAACAGACCCTGAGAGGACAACAGGACACATCAGAATCCACTACAAGACCAGGAGCAGACCCTGAGAGGACAACAGGACACATCAGGATCCACTACAAGACCAGGAACAGACCCTGAGAGGACAACAGGACACATCAGAATCCACTACAAGACCAGGTACAGACCCCAAGAGGACAACAGGACACATCAGGATCCAATTCAAGACCAGGAACAGGCCCTGAGAGGACAACAGGTCTCACCAGGGTCCACTACACCACTTGAGACCAGGACCAGACCCTGAGAGGACAACAGGACACATCAGGATCCACTACACCACCTGTGATCAGGACCAGGACAACAGGACACATCAGGATCCACTACACCACCTGCGATCAGGACCAGGACAACAGGACATGTCAGGATCCACTACACAACCTGAGACCGGGACCAGACCCTCACCTTGGCCCACCAGCTGGACAGCATGAAGTAGGTGTTGACGTTGTCCTCTCCGAACTGCTGGGCCACGTAGAGCCCCAGAGACCCGTAGGAGTCATAGATGTTCCTCTTGGTGAGGTCGGACAGGACGGCGTGGGCGCCGTTCAGCTCCTTGAACTTCTCCGCCGCCTCCGGGTTCTCTGGGTTCTTGTCGGGGTGGAACCGCAACGCCAGCTTCCTGCCACCACACACACACGCCCTCACGTTAACACACACACACCTGTGATCAATGAGGGTTTAGCTGACTGATAACCTGAGGCTTACCTGTAGGACTTCCTGATGTCGTCATGGCTGCAGCCTTTCTCCAGACTCAGGACCTGATACAAAGACTCTCCAGAGGTGGACAAGGTTCTCTGCCTCCCGTCAGACATCCTGAGAGCATCACATGTAACAGGTGGACGGACGTCAGTCAGGACACAACCAACATACAGAAGCTAATAGATCGATGAGAATCTTTCCATCTCATGGAACATGAACATAATTTAATATTAGAATGACTGTAGAAGTATGAATTCATCATGACGCTACTTTTTATTCAATCAGGAGCAAAACTCTATAACTAAATAAATCATTATCATGTCACTAAATATATGTATATATTAGTGTTGGGCAACTTAATGCGTTATTATCGCGTTAACGCATTCATTAATTAACGCCGACAATTATTTTATCGCGCGTTAACGCATTTTATTTTTTATTATTAAGCGACATTTTTAACACAAGAACCGAGCAGCGAGCGGTGAACAGCTGTTTGTGTGGCGTCACTTCCTGCTGCTCTCCCCCCCCCCCCACCGGGTGACACGCCAGATCCGGAACCGTCGGTCCCTCCTGTCTCACACACACACACACACACACACGTCTCGTTACAGGATCAATCGTGACAATATTAAAATACATATTGTGGTGTTTTTAAATGAACATATAAGCACGAGAGAACAAACTGCTCTTAACTCAACTCTTTATTAGCATAACTTCCTCATGCAGGTTACTACCACGGTACAGACTACAGGTTCCATGCTTCACCTACAGTCCCCTGGGTCCTAAGTCCCTCCAAGTACAGCTTCTTATCACCCTCTATGTACCAACGTACATTTATAACAAATACCACACATATTACGGTAATCAGCGTTGCATATGTGTCTGACCAAAATACCACAAAAAGAAATGATTCATTTAAATTATTTTTTAAAGTGTTTTGTTTGTAATATGTATAATAAGCATCATTTAGTTATCACTACTGAGAATTTAACAAACATAGAAACATGACGTAGATAGGTTTGCAGTTTTCAAGAAGTATATTTAAATGTCATCTCTTACACACATGAAGATAAAGTTATGAACACCGGCTGAATATCTATGATCAGAATCATTATAACAGTGGTATAACTGCTGCTGTGTAAAGGGAATACTGCTGCTAACAAGAACCTGATGTGTTTAAAGTGTTTAAACCAAATGTTATTATTGAACTTTGCGCATAACAATGAGATTAATCGTGATTAAAAATGTTAATCGTTGCCCAGCACTAGTATATATATGTGTATATACATAAATATATATATATATATATATATATATATATATATATATATATATATATATATATATATATATATACGTATATATATGTATACATATATATATACGTATACATATATATATACGTATATATATATACGTATATATATATATATATGTATATATATATATGTATATATATATACACACCAGAAGCTGATCTGAACACAGTTTGTCAAACTCAGGTCCTCGATCTTTTCAAACCAACATGAAAAATATTTCCATCTGATGGATCAACGTTCTCAAAGGTTAAAGAATTCACAGTAACAGTAAGATTTCAATGAGCTCAGGTGAGACACATGATACACCTGATGATGTCACACAGGTGGGAAACGTATTCTTCTCACCTGTGAAGGAAACACAGTTACAGAGTTGAAGTTGGTACCTGCCTGTTGGAGCCTGTTGGAGCCTGTTGGAGCGTCCTGACGAAGCCTCTACCTGAAGCCTACCTGTCGTCTACCTGTTCAGGTGTCTGCAGTCCGACTGTGGACCGTAGAGGATGTCTGACAGCCTCCATCAAACATTCAGCAGCCGCCCAGCTCAGGTGACCACGAGCCACCACGCCTGCTCATGTTTCACCGAGACGCTCCGACGGACGCATTGTGACAGGGAGGGGAGTTCTCCATGACAACCAGGTGAGTCAGACAGGTAGACAGGTAGACAGACAGATACTGTACTGTCATTAGTACGAAGAACAGTATCAGCAGTATTAATAGTAATTATATTCATACTACAGTTAACCCTGCTGTTATAGTAATAACTATATATTAAATAATATTAATTAATATTTATGGGAGTAAATTGTTGATCAATAAAGAAGTAAATCAGATAAATGTTGTTTATTCAGCAGCTAAACGAGGTGGTGGAGACCAAACACAAACGTCCTCATGTTGATATTTAACTGATGGAGAAAGAAGACACTGTTTGCTAAAATGTTAGCATCAGCTATTTTATTAGCATCGGCTACTTTAGTTAGCATCGGCTACTTTATTAGCTCACAACATGTCATATGTTTTGTTTAAAGCTTCTTGTTCAAGTCAATAAACGAATAATGCAGCTTTGACCAGATTATAAATGTAGAGGACCAACAATAGAACCCTGAGGAACCCCGTCAGTGATTATATTAAATGTAGAGGACCAACAATAGAACCCTGAGGAACCTCGTCAGTGATTATTATAAATGTAGAGGACCAACAATAGAACCCTGAGGAACCCCGTCAGTGATTATATTAAATGTAGAGGACCAACAATAGAACCCTGAGGAACCCCGTCAGTGATTATTGGCACTGATCATGAACAGGATGATGATGTTGCTCTGTGACTGCTGGATGTGGAAGCCGAATGTTATTAGATATCAATATATCAGGTCGGTCGATTTAACTTCCTGCGCCACCTAGTGGTCATAAGATATGTGACACGCTGTGACATCCAACCAAACTCACTTCCACCAACAGACAGAGAGACAGACAGACAAAATGAGAGACAGAGAGACAGAGAGACAGAGAGTCAGAATGAGAGACAGAGAGACAGAGACAGACAGATAGATAGAGAGAGACAGAGAGAATGAAAGACAGAGAGAGAGAGAGAGAGACAGACAGACAGACAGACAGACAGACAGACAGACAGACAGATAGATAGATACTTTATTTATTCCAGGGGGAAATTTGTATGTTACAGCAGCAGAGTTATACTTCAGCAAACAAAGTAACAGAAACAGAGACAGAAAGACAGAGAGACGGACAATTCAAAAGTCAACCTGAGGATGTTGCAGTGCATGATGGGAGGAGCTGAATGACCACACCATGAAAAACGGACACAAAATAAATATGAAAACATGTCAGTCGTGAGGATAAAATGTTCATTTAATGATAAACAGAGAAACATCAGGAACCCAAAGAACCAACACAGAAGAGACACCTTTAGTTAGATCTGTAAAACATAAAGAGAGTCACCAGAACACAACCCCCCCCCCCCCCCCCCAACACCACCACCACCACCACCAGAGACAATACAAAGGGTTTAGAAGCATGCTACAGGATACAGGTCACATATGCTAATGAGGGAGGCGGATCGACCAATCAGGAGGCTGCTGACCGGGTCACACAGGCATCTGCAACTGTGAGTACTCGTCCTGCCCCTCCTTCTCCTCCAGATGAGGCTCTGCATCATCGGCGTCCAGCTGCAAGACCAAAGCCGTGTTAGCATTGAGCCGTGTTAGCATTGAGCTGTATCAGCAGTGACCCGTGTTAGCATGGAGCCCTGTTAGCATTGAGCTGTGTCAGCAGTGACTCGTGTTAGCATGGACCCGTGTTTTCATTGACCCGTGTTAGCATTGAGCCGTGTTAGCATTGTGCCCTGTTAGCATTGAGCCCTGTTAGCATTGTGCCCTGTTAGCATTGAGCCCTGTTAGCATTGATCCGTGTTAGCAGTGACCGCTGTTAGCATTGAGCCGTGTTAGCATTGACCCGTGTTAGCATTGATCTGTGTTAGCATTGAGCCTTGTTAGCATTGAGCAGTGTTAGCATTGAGCCGTGTTAGCAGTGCTAATGACCAGGTGTGACTCACACTCTGCAGCTCTCTGCGGGTGAAGAGGCGGGGCAGCAGCAGCATCCTCACCGGGATGGTCAGCAGCAGCATGAAGGGGAACGCCAGTGCCGCCGCCGTCGCCATGACGACCCACAGGAGAGAGAGACAGGTCAGCTCGACGACAGTGAACAGGTGCATCCTCAACGTCCGCACCTGTGAGAGAGCAGAGAGACAGCCGACGGTCAATCCGTGTATTTACATGTGATGTGCCTTTTTATAGAAACTTGTTTGCACAACTGACTTGGACTTGATGTTCCGGTCAAGACCAACAAGTCCCAAGTTAAGTCTCAAGCCAAGTCCAAGTCAAGTCTCATGTCCAAGTCAAGTCCAAGTCAAGTCCAACAAGTTCCAAGTCAAGTCTACATCAGGACCAACAAGATCCAAGTCAAGTCTCAAGTCAAGTCTACGTCAAGACCAACAAGTCCAAGTCAAGACCAACAAGTTCCAAGTCAAGTCCAACAAGTTCCAAGTCAAGTCTCGAGCCAAGTCTCAAGTCAAGTCCAAGTCAAGACCAACGAGTCTACGTCAAGACCAACAAGTCCAAAATCAAGACAAGCAAGTTAAGTCCAAGTCAGTCAATACAAACAAGTCCAAAGTCAAGTTCAAAGTCAAGACCAACACATAAAGTGAAGTTTGAGTCCAACATGTCCCAGTCAAGAGAGGTAAGTCCAAGTTCAAGTTTCATGTCAAGGTAAGTCCCAGGGTTGAGACCAAAAGCAACAAGTCCCAAAACAAGTTTAAGTCAAAGCCAACCAATCAAATGGTAAACAAGTCGTTAATTGTCTGCCTGCTGGTCTGCATTGCCAAACACTCCTGTCCCTGTGACTCAAGTCTGACTTTGGTGCAGAACCTCCGTCCTCAGTCAGGGGGGCGGGGCTAACCTTGCGGACGTAGTTGTGGTCGGGGTGGTACTTTGAGGGCATCAGCAGCAGGATGAGTCGCTCGGTGAGCTGGATCCCATTCAGCGACATCACACCCATGTAGAGGAAGATCCCAAACAGAACCGCCAGAGGGATCTGACGCAGAACCTCCCCGATCACGATGGACAGACCTGAGGAAGGGGGCGGAATCCAGATCAGAAGAAATAGTAAAGGTAGTGAAAGTAGCAGTAGCGGTAGTAGAAGTACACTTCTTACCCACTAAAACAGCGACCAGGAAGCCCGTCACCCGCTGCTCCTTGACCTCCTGGATTCGGGGCTTGTCTCCGGGGGCGACAGCTTTGCTCATGACGGTTAGGGCGTTGGTGTGGGTGACGGAGCGCACCGTGGCCGCCGATAACCACGGCAAGCCGAAGAGCGCAGAGACTCCGCCCACCGCCACGATGATGAGGAGATCCAGGTGGAAACCAGTTCCCTTCACCAGCATCCGCTCCTTCTTACTCACAATCAGCCTTGATGGATGGGACATAGGAGAAATGTTTTTAATAAACAAAAAGTTCGGAAATTCGTGTTTGGTAGATTATTTCTCTGTTGTAACAATGCTTCTTGGCAATAAATGTTATACCGTTGGAAAGCCTGTTTATTTACCTTTCAAACGGTGTCACATTTGTAAGGAACATGCATTTGTGGGATGAGCAGCACAGCTGAGTATGTGGGTTGCGCCCATGAAAAATTTTCCAAATCTTCTCTGCCAATGCCAGCTTATTTGCCATCGCCTCTTGTTTGGTGTTGCTTGGTGGATTGGATGATTGAAGTCTATCAGTAACAAGGAAGAAACAAGACATATTGGCAATTTTACAATTTATTCATTTAACAAACAGGAGCCTCAGTAGCGTGTGGAAGAACCATACACAGCCACAACAGCCTGGCTCCTCCTCCTCATGCTGGTCACCAGCCTGGCTCCTCCTCCTCATGCTGGTCACCAGCCTGCTCACACACTGCTGTGGGATGGCATTCCACTCCTCAAGCAGGATTTGTCGCAAGTCAGCCAAAGTGGTTGTGTTGGTCACTCTAGCACGAACAGCACACCCAAGCTGATCCCACAAGTGTTCACTTGGGTTGAGGTCAGGACTGCTGGCAGGCCATTCCATCCTCTCTACTCCCAAATTCTGGAGGTAGTCTCTGATAAACCGCTCTGTGGGGGTGTTGTCATCTTGGAGGATGGAGTTTGGTCCCAGACTGTGGAGATTTGGGATTGCCACTGGTTGCAGAATCTCATCTTGATATCTCTCTGCATTGAGATTGCCTCCAATGAAGACAAGACTTGTTTTTCCTGTGATGGAGATGCCGCCCCACACCATCACACTACCTCCACCAAAAGGTGTTCCTCTATCGGTGCAGCAATCAGCATAGCGTTCTCCCCGTCTTCTCCACACTTTGACCCTACGATCCAACTTCCTTAGACAGAATCTGGACTCATCGCTGAACATAACATTCCTCCACATGTTCAGGTTCCAGTGCAGGTGTTGCCGACACCAGCGCAAACGGGCCTGACGGTCAATAGCAACAGCAGAATAAGCTGTTTGGCATTGGCAGAGAAGATTTGGCAAATTTTTCATGGGCGCAACCCACATACTCAGCTGTGCTGCTCATCCCAGCAATGCATGTTCCTTACAAATGGGGCACCATTTGAAAGGTAAATAAACAGGCTTTCCAACAGTATAAAATGTATTGCCAAGAAGCATTGTTACAACAGAGAAATAATCTACCAAACTTTAATTTCTGAACTTTTTGTTCGATGTTTAGTTAAATATAAAAAAAGTAAACACAAAAGGCAAGAAGAAAAGGTTGTACGCTGTGATCTGGGACTCCATGAAGATGAGGATGAAGACCAGGATGGCCGGCAGGATGCTGGCAGCCATCATCCAAACAGGAAACTGCCCGTCCGACCCCAGAGGAGAGATCAACCAACCGCGCTTCTCCGGACTGGACACTGAGAATCCACTGGGCACGTTCAGTTTCTGTCAGCCAATATGAAGAGAGGGCAGGAGTTTAAATGTCCATCCCAAGTGGGTTGTGTGTCCACACAGGACTCACTTGATCGGGTCTCACCTGGGTGTAGGTGTCCTCCACGCTGTAGTCCACCAGCACCATGATGAGGATAGCAATGGGGACACCAAAGTCTCCAATGATCCGACGGAGCTGAAACACACAGAACACCAGATTATTGATCAGTGGTGTGATTGGAAACTGAAGACTTCAGTGAGGAAAACACCTCCAAAGGTAAGAAACAACATGTCTACTCCAGGTCCATTGAAAACTAGGACCCAGTGATCCAGAGTCCCCGGATCTAAGATTCTGTTGTGTGCTCTTGTGTGGTAAATGTACCTGTACCTTTATCTGTACATACCTGTGTACCTGTATACGTATGTACCTGTACCTTTATCTGTACATACCTGTGTACCTGTATACGTATGTACCTGTACCTTTATCTGTACATACCTGTGTACCTGTATACATATGCACCTGTACCTTTATCTGTACATACCTGTGTACCTGTATACATATGTACCTGTATCTTTATCTGTACATACCTGTGTACCTGTATACATATGCACCTGTACCTTTATCTGTACATACCTGTGTACCTGTATATGTATGTACCTGTACCTTTATCTAGGTTGTGTACTCATATCTGTACCTGTACTTGTATTTACTGACCCTGCCGGGGAAGAAGGAGCTGTTCTTGAACTTGCGCAGGTAGAAGGCGATAAAATACGTTCCCACCATGAGAACAAATGACAGCAGAGCTGTGTTGGGTTCTCCAACAACCTTCTCAGAATTCCCGGCAGCGGCGGTGTAGTTGCACAGAGACGGAGATACTGTGTTGTTTCCATGGAAACAGTTTTGGAGAGGATGCTCCTGAAATATCTAGAAAAGACAAAAACAAAGGAGAAAAACCTCAATGTGGCATCTGCAAATTATCTAAATGATCTTACAACTATTTCATCAGGCTGGTTGTGGACCTGTGGGACCTCTGACCTCACCTTGACCAGTTTGGTGAAGGTCTCGTAGATGAAGATGAGGGAGATGAGGAAGGAGAAGATCTCTTGAGTGAACCGGGAGACGAAGCGAACCAGGATGCTTCCCTCAAAGGCCACGGTGAGGAGGACGATGAGCACCAGCCAGAAACCGATCCAGACCCGACCTGTCAGATACTCGATCCCATTGTCTTTACAAAACTACATGTGCACACACCAGGTAGGTTTCAAGGAGCAGAACAGGTGAGCTAACAAGATATGTTGCTCCAGGCAGCATTCTGGACCATTTTGTGGGTGATCCAGGGTGAAGGGGGAACCCTTAATATGCTGCTCAAGAGTCAGTGCCTTTCGATAGGGACATCTACTTTCATCAGAAAGCTACAACCCCTCTTTTGGTAGTTGAAGCAGATATTTTTGTCAGGAGACACCTTTAAAACTACTTCAAACTACTACAAGACAAAAACTAATTCTCAAAACAAGGGATATAGTGATCAAACATTTAGCTTTTTACGGACCAATTCTGATACCCCAAATCAGGGAACCAATTTGATATGAGGGTTTGTCTTTTTCCCAAACTGAGTATCTTTGTGAATCTCACTGCTAACTAAGTAACATGGCTCTATAACCTGAGTCTGACATACTGTAGGTCTGACTGTGTCATTTAGGGTGGACATTCCCATCTAACACCAGAGTCCATCTTTCAACAGAGACAGTCATCATCTCCACTTCACCATCCAACCAAAGGTGCATTCTTAGGTCACCTGATATCAAGGAAGGCCAGAAGATGTGGTTGAAAACCTAGTATTTTTACATCAAGATGCTATTTTCAAGGTGAAGGGTGAACCTAATCAAATACTTATATTCTAAATAATCTAAATATGTATTATCTGTTTAAGGCCAAGTATATGCAAGGCAAACAAAAGAGGACCCAGGACAGAACCCTGGTGCACACCACAAGGTGTTTCACAGGAGTTTCAGATGAGGTGGTAGAGTTACCGTAGTTATGGAGATAAATGAGTTAAATTAAATGATAGCAGGGAACACAGAATGTGGTTCTCTAATAGCCAATCTCCCACTGAAAGGGTTTTTAGAAGCCTTCTTTGACATTCGTCACTCAGGATAGATGACCCCAGAGACGCAAGAACTCTGTTTCTAGAGATACACGTTGCTGTTACGTTTGTCAACAGGTAATATTTTGTTACAGGTGGGTTTCTGTCAGGTGAGCTTACCGTGTAGAAGGCCTCTTCAAACACCAGCAGCGGTCCAGAGAAGCCGATCACCAGCAGAGGCTGAGCGCCCAGCACACTGAACACAATGCCATGCATAGCCGTGGCAACGATCAGCTCCGACACACCAATCAGACCCTCTGTTTTCTCCCCTGAGGCACAAGAAAAGAGAACAAAGCTCTAAAAACCTTCAACGGTCTTTGAGAGGCACCCTTTGCGCCAATCAACCTGCAGAGATTTGAGAACCAAATCTCAACAGGAAGTTTGGTATCCGTCAGTGTTTCTTGAAGTCCAGACTCACCCAGAAGTCCTCCGAAGGTGATGGCTGGCGCCAGTGCGGCAAAGTAGATGAAGATGACGGCTGCCATGCACTGAGGGTTCAGGGCATCTCGGATGTCGCTGAGGTACTGAGGGTAGCGCCGAGTCACATCTTTGATCAGGCCTCCGAAAAGACGGCCTGATCTCCTCAAGGGCTCGTCGCCAGGTTTTAAGGGAACAAGAGAGTCTGGTAGATAAGAAGTGAGACTCTGTAACTGTCTGGTCATTGAGCTGCTACATCACAAAATGACATAAGGATTGTTCATGATATCTCTAGACTTCATCTCAAACTGGAAAGGCTCTCTCAGAGTGCAGACCTCCGCCAAGGCCGTCTCCATAGTTCTTCCCAGGCCCATGCTACATCCATCCACCAAGTTTCGTGAAAAACTGGCCAGTAATTTTTCAGTAATCCTGCTGGCAAACAAACCAAACCGGAAACACAACCTCCTTGGCGGAGGTTTAAAATATGAGAGAAACATTCACTGCTCTGCTGATGACACGCTGATTAACCTTGCAAACATCTCGGACTTCCACCGAGATTCAGCAAGATTACCACTTCAAACAGTTTGAGCCCTTAATCTACTTTTATCTTGAATTAAAGCACTCAGTATTTTGTTCTGAAGTCTGTTAGATATTCTTTAGAGAATGGCATCAAGTAGGGCTGGGCGGTATACCGGTTTTAATTTCCCATACGATATGAATTTTTCATATACCATCATACCGGTGCACAGCCGAAACAACTTCTGTCGCTCTTCAACAGGCAGCAAAATATATTGTTCACCGCTGGTAGCGTTACGGTCGGAGCTAGTTCTCTTACCTGTATTGAGAGGGAACCCTAGTCATGGTCATAACTTTATAACAACAATTAACAACCCACAACTAATGCTCTTTAACAGAGCAAAACACCACGACACAACAGTTTGTGACACATAAACAATTTGTAACACTAATAATTGTACATTTATAAAATTGCCCCGCCGAACTGCATGCTGGGTAAAGCTCGCTAACAACAGTCTGCTAACAGCTGGGAGAGGCTCTGTCGCTCCAGTAACATTACATTAAAGAACAGAAGAGCGATGCAGGATGAACACAGACTGAACAACAAAAGGTATTTAGGTCAGACACATTGCAACGCTGATTACCGTAATATGTGTGGTATTTGTTATAAATGTACGTTGGTACATGGAGGGTGATAAGAAGCTGTACATGCAGGGACTTAGGACCCAGGGGAATGTAGGTGAAGGAAACAGGAAGTGACGGAATGGAAGACACCACACAAACAGCTGTTCACCGCTCGCTGCCCGGCCGTTTCTTTTCGGCGTTAATTAATTAATGCTTTAACGTGAAAAAAAAATACTGTGATATATCGTGAAACCACCAGAATCTTACAAAATACCGTGATATGCATTTTTGGTCATACCGCTCAGCCCTAGCATCAAGGCTCAAACCTGCTTGTGAAAAAACTGACTAAAGTTTTAAGACTTAAGCTTCTGCCAGAAGAAGTTGAAATTCTGTTATTAAGGCTGATTCAGCAACCTGGAGGGACTCAGAGAAACCAACATTTGAAACAACTTAATGTTAAACTTCCAACTTGTCAAGATGCAAACAATCATTTTGGGACAAATTTAAGATGTTGAAATGCCCACATTTTCTTTTTGGTGGCCAGAAGATGCTGTTCATGTAATCATGATTTGGTACTTTCGCCGTAAGTCATCTCCTGACTCTCTCCTCTCATCTCTTATCTAATAAAGGCTAAAATACCCTAAACACACTTAATAACAACATTAACAGAAGAGATAACCGACCTTCGTCCGGCTGATCGACGGTCTGTTTCTCCTGCAGTTTGCTGCTCTGCTCCTCCCTCTTTCGGAGCATTTCTCGTTGGAATCGGGCGACCGAGCGGAGCAGCTCATCGTCGCCGACGTCGGAGGGAGGGAGGACAACGCTGCAGTCCAAGAACCGGTTGATGGCCGTCAGCAGGTCTTGGCGGTCGTCGGCCTGGTACGCCGCCTCATGGAAGAGCTAAAGGGAAGCGGACAGAGTAGCAGAATTAATTTGACCACATTAGTTCAAGACAGTAGACACGACATGGCGCCATCTGGAGGGACGCACCTTGTCTGACATGAGCGTGGATATGGAGCGTCCAATCTGGTGGTAGTCAATGTTGGCGGTAGGCGGGCCCAGCAGGAGGAAGAGGAACCTCACAGGAACAGGAACCTCCAGGACGGACTCCAGCAGGACCGCTTCCTGCAGCCGTACGAACGCCATGGACGGCTGCTCCAGGAAGCCCACGCTGCCTGCAGACACATCAGAGGGACGCAATAAACTCACTGACTCTCACGCTCTACAGATAGTAAGTAAGTAAGTAAGTAAAATTGATTTATAAAGCGCTTTTTACAGACATAAGTCACAAAGTGCTTAACAGGGCAGAATTACAAACATAAATTAAAGCTGCGAGCAGCGATGAACGGGCCCTCGCATCCTCCAGCGTGTCGGGGGTGCCGGCGGGACTCTGGCCTGTGCGGCCGAGAACGTCCGCGACCGTCGGACGGCGCGTCCGCAAGCGAGACGTTTTTAATCCGGCGTGAACCGCTTGATGCCGGAAATGATGCTTTGCAAATAGTCCAATGCTTCCTGTATCCGCTGCCTGGCGCTACAGAACAAGTGCAAACATGCATCATGTAGCTCTGTGTCAAATGTAAACCACATTGTGTAAAAGTAATGTAAATCGGAGGTGTTTATCACAAAATCCAGATTTCCTTTCGCCAGCAGCTGGCGCTGTGAGTATTAGGGGAAATTAGCTTGTAGACATCCTCAGGCCATGAGTTTTATCAAGCATGAGAAGTTTGGGACCGTTTGGAACAAGTCCAGCTGAGTTACATCAGCTTTTTTCATGGGGAATCACGTAAAGTAGCCACCCGCTACGGCTAAGCCATTACGTCAAAGGTAAAGCTTTTGATAACTTTTAATCACAATGGTCTTGAGATTGTATTGACCAAATTTGAAGAGGATCAGACAAAGTCCCTAGGAGGAGTTCGTTAAAGTATAGCGACTAGAAATAGGCCAAATTCTATGGAAAAATTACACAAAAATGAAATTTGTCGACTTCTGGTAGGGTTTAGAGCATAGTCCCAAGAGACTTATTTTTAAGTCTCCATAGTTTCATACATGTAGCTGAAACGTAGCGCTAGGGCTGCTCTTTTGAAATATTGTAGGGGGCGCTATAGAGGCAATTTAAAACGGCCAAGCCAAAAAGCCATATACACTATGTCTTCCTATGACCTATGACACATGTACAAAGTTCCATGAGTTTTTGAGCATCCCAACCCACTAAACCATCAGCTTCCTTTTTCATGGCGAACGATGAGTCGAACAGCATTCAACGAAAACTCACAATATTCATGATGATGCATCATCAATGTTTTAAGGCTATCCTTACCAAATTTGAGACTCATCAAGTCACCTGGCTAGGAGGTACAAATAAAAGTATAAAATATGACATTTCCTTTAGCCAGTAGGCGGCGCTATGAGTTATTGAATTTTTTTCAATTGAAGTATGTTTAGGCTTGAAGTAGCATCATGCATAAGAAGTTTTGTGCGGATTGGATAATGTACCTTGGAGTTATAACAACTTATAACAACTTATTTTTTCATAAACAATGAGGCAAAATGGCCGCCACGCCACGTCAAGGTTCTTCAATGAAAACTCTCGATTTTGATAACTTTTAATCACAAAGGTCTTAAGAGCATCCTGACCAAAGGAGAAGTTGATCGCTTAAAATCTGTTGGAGGAGTTTGTTAAAGTAGGAAGGCTGAAATCTGCAAAAAGTGACAAAAAGCACAACTTCGCGGGTTTACTGTAGCGCCCCCTAGTGGTTGAATGCAAAACAAATCTCAGGTTATGTTACAGGATGCAATGTGCACATATGCTGAAACTTTGGTAATTTTAGGACAAACGATTGAGAAGTTATGTGTAATGATATTAAGCCACGCCCCTAAGAAGTTTATTGGTCCATATCTTATAAACGAAAAGAGATATCAAAAAGCGTTTAATACATTTTGATGACGTAGATCCAGTAATGATCCACAGCAAATTTGGTAGTAATCGGACGAAGCATGTAGGAGGAGTATGCAAAAATGTGTTTTACACTTAATTCAATATGGCGGAAAATCTAAGTAGGCGGAGCTTAGGGGTCTGAGAGGCTTTTTTGTAGATCTAGCGGAGTCGGACATGTGTGTCGAATTTCAAGTAAATTGGACATACTGGCCGAGGCGTCGCCAGTCCGATTTGTAGGGGGCGCTAGAGAGCCATTTTTTTACACACAAATATGCAAATTTTGGCAGCAGAGTTTCTACACCAGACCTGACAGGTGTCCAAAATTGGTGCGTTTTCATGCATGGCAAGTACCCCTACAAGCTCCATCCCCACAAAAATATAAATCATAAGAATAACCCCCACAGTTTCAATAGGGCCTTCGCCGGCCTGACGTTGTCGGTTGCTCAGGCCCTAAAAACACAATGTGACCATAAGGCCAATAATTTACATACACACAAAATACCAAATTAAAACATGGTTTAAAAGCAGGTCTAGGACATGGGTTTTACCCAAACGCCAGTCCAAAGAGGTGAGATTTGAGCTGATTTCTGAATGCATTCACAGAATCTGCAAAGTGTAGAGGTGCAGGCAGAGCATTCCACAGTCTTGGTGCTACTGCCTCAAAAGCTCGGTCACCACGGGTCTTAAATCGTGTGCGTGGGACAGACAGAAGACCTAGAGCGTTTGACCTGAGAGTGCGGGCGGGTGAATAAGGGTGAAGTAGATCAGCTACATACTGTATGTAGGAGTCTGACCGTGTAGTGCTCTGTAAATGAGAGTGAGAATTTTAAAGTGTATCCTAAATGCTACAGGGAGCCAGTGGAGAGATCTGAGTACGGGGGTGATGTGAGACCGTCGATTTGTCCTGGTGAGTAATCTGGCGGCAGCGTTTTGGATTACCTGCAAACGGTTAAGAGCATATACACTGAGTGATGAGAAAAGTGTGTTACAGTAGTCGATGCGTGAAGAGATAAATGTGTGTATGATCATCTCTAGTTCAGGTGTTGATACTACAGATCTGAGTTTACTGATATTTCTTAGGTGGAAGAAACAGGATCTGGACAGCTGCTTAACATGGGGGTCAAACGACATGGATCGATCAAAGAAAATCCCTAGATTGCGCAGGTTGCAATGGGCAGCAGAGGAGAGTGGACCAATACTCTGCTTGATCATACGGACAAACTCATCCGGTGCAATAACTAGAACCTCCGTCTTACTGTCGTTAAGTTGGAAGTAGTTTTCTGCCGTCCAGTCTCTGATAGCATTGACACAGTCCAGGAGCCTAGTTAATGTGAAAGCCTCGCTGGGTTGAATAGGACACAGGATTGAAGGTGATGATGTCGTATGCGATGATGTCGTATGTGATGATGTCGTATGTGATGCGTACCCACGAGGACGACGGTGGCCTCAGCTCTCTCTGGGATCTTCTCCATCAGCTTCACTTCATGTTTGGATCTGGAGAGGCTGATGGGCAGGGCTTCCTTCTGAACACACATACACACTCATAAATATATATACTGTATATATATAGAATACATATATAGACCTATTTTCTGTTAGTAAACACAATGACCTATTTTTGTGGCTGGAGCTTAGATCGAGGCAGAATAATTCTCTGAACACGTAAGTTAATGCTGTCTAACATGTTTTGTTGGGTTGTTTTTTTCTAGTTAGCTGGCTAGCTTGTCCATCACTAGATCTGGCTTGTTACCTAGCTAGCTTGTCCATCACTAGAGTTGTCGAGTTAGCTGGCTAGCTTGTCCATCGCTAGAGCTGGCTAGTTAGCTAGCTAGCTTGTCCATCACTAGAGTTGTCGAGTTAGCTGGCTAGCTTGTCCATCACTAGAGCTGGCTAGTTAGCTAGCTAGCTTGTCCATCACTAGAGTTGTCTAGTTAGCTGGCTAGCTTGTCCATCGCTAGAGCTGGCTAGTTAGCTAGCTAGCTTGTCCATCACTAGATCTGGCTTGTTACCTAGCTAGCTTGTCCATCACTAGAGCTGTCTAGTTAGCTAGCTAGCTTTTCCATCGCTAGAGCTGGCTAGTTAGCTAGCTAGCTTGTCCATCACTAGAGTTGTCTAGTTAGCTGGCTAGCTTGTCCATCGCTAGAGCTGGCTAGTTAGCTAGCTAGCTCGTCCATCACTAGAGCTGTCTAGTTAGCTACTTTAGCTAGACTTTGGGGCTCCCGCCTGCTCTCCTCCAGGCAAAGGCGTCTCCTAGCGGTGAGGATTGAGGCAGAGGAACCTTAGACTCAGCAACCTGCTGTTGGGCTCATTTTCTGTAAACAGTGGAACGTTAGCATGAAAGCATGGTTGAAGTAGCATGGAAGCTAGCGAACTAGCCGGCTGCTAAATTAGTAAAATGTAACACCTCAATGCTTCAGCCACACTCACACACATACAGTGTACAGTGGACTTAGTGCTATTTCATTCAGGCTGTCTCTTGGTCACATGACCCCCAAAACAGGAAACAGCTGTTATCACTTCTGCTTTGATTGGTTCATTTGACCTCCACTGAAGCTTTAGATTATTATCAAACTTTGAGCCTGTAACCGGTCTCTTCTTACTTTGGACTTCTCTCTGTCAGCCTCTCTGTGATTCGTCAGATTGATGGAGGGCTCTGATTGGCAGTTGTGTCTGTCCGTCAATGTGGCCATGTTGGCTGCAGAGATGTACTTGCTAAACAAGCTGTGATCTTTCTCATCACTGGGGTGACTGGTGAAGAAAAATAGAGAAATACATTTATGAAAGATATGGTCCTGTTGATGGATGAGTCAGTGGATGATGAATCATCAGATGGATCAATGAATCATTAGGTGGATGCATGAATCATTAAGTGGATGCATGAATCAGGTGGATCAATGAGTCAGTGGATGGATGGATCATTAGATGGATCAATGAATCATTAGGTGGATGCATGAATCAATAAGTGGATCAATGAATCATTAGGTGGATCAATGAGTCAGTGGATGGATGAATCATTAGATGGATGAATCATTAGCTAATCAATGAATCATTAGGTGGATGCATGAATCATTAGGTGGATCAATGAGTGATTAGGTGGATGAATCATTAGATGGATGAATCATTAGATGGATCAATTAGTCATTAGATGAATGAATTATTAGATGGATCAATGAGTCATTAGGTGGATGAATCATTAGATGGATGAATCATTCGGTGTATGAATTATTAGATGGATGAATCATTAGATGGATCAATGAGTCATTAGATGGATGTATCATTAGATGGATGAGTCATTAGGTTGATGGATGAATCATTAGATGGATCAATGAGTCATTAGGTGGATGAATCATTAGATGGATCAATGAGTCATTAGATGAATGAATCAATAGATGGATGAATCATTAGATGGATCAATGAGTCATTAGGTGGATGAATCATTAGATGGATGAATCATTAGATGGATGAATCATTAGATAGATGAGTCACTAGGTTGATGGATGAATCATTAGATGGATGAATCATTTGATGGATGAATCATTAGGTGGATGAGTCACTAGGTTGATGGATGAATCATTAGATGGATGAATCATTAGATGGATGAATTATTAGATGGATGAATAATTAGGTGGATCAATTATGAGATGGATGAATCATTAGATGGATGAATCATTAGATGGATGAATAATTAGGTGGATCAATTATGAGATGGATGAATCATTAGATGGATGAATCATTAAGTGCATCCATGAACCTGTGTTTGAGCAGCAGAGCTCGGAGGACGTTGGCTCGGTCTTCAGCTTTGATCTGATCTGAGATCACCATCTGCTCCACCACCTGCTGAGCGATGCCCGGAAGAGTCTTCTGTTTCAGATCCAGAAGCACTGCCCCTGAAAACACAACGCCGTGACATCACACACTGACATCACACACTAACATCACATCACCCCGTCATCAGTATACTGGTATTATTTCACTTTATTTCCATTTAAGAAGCTTGAGCTCCTCGTGCTGAAGTCTTTTTCGCTCCTACCGGGTCTACAGGACTCTATCAATCCCCTTAAATTACATAATCTCCTCCAGTCAGATGAAAAATGGATTAATATATATCGGAAAAAACAGTCATGACAACCCTCCCTTAATTTATCCCATTTTTTTCGCTAGAGCTGGCTACCTATAACTGTTAAACATCTAAATTTGCACCCAGAATAGAAAAACTATGGTCTTTTTTTCAGGGGTTTAATTATTTAAATTAAAGAAAGAAATAAGGCATCTCTGGCTATACACTGATTTATAAAAATGAATCAATATGGTTTAAAGGGACGTTTAAACTGTGGTGCTGTGCCGTGTTTTCTCCACCGGGGGGCAGCAGAGAGCCTCCTCTCACCGTGGGAGATGGTTTTTCGTAGCTCCAGCAGCGAGCGGAAGGACAGCGAGGCAACGTGAGGTCTCCCCCAGCGCTCCGTCTCCTCCTCCACCTCCTCCTCAAACTTGATCCATCGAGCCGTCTCTCTCCACTGAAGCTCCTGGTTCCTGTCAATCACCAGCTCGTTCAGCTCCACGAACACCTGGACACACGGGAAAAACTTGTCTATGTCACTTAGGAGGACATTAAATCCTCAGACCTCTAAACCTATAGAGACCAGAGAGTCCTCTAAACCTATAGAGACCAGAGAGTCCTCTAAACCTATAGAGACCAGAGAGTCCTTTAAACCTATAGAGACCAGAGAGTCCTCTAAACATATAGAGACCAGAGAGTCCTCAAAACCTATAGAGACCAGAGTCCTCACACCTTTAGAGACCAGTTGTGTGGAGACGAACACAATATAAATGTAAATCCATAAAGACGCCCCACAACAGAAACAGCTGATCAGACGTGTGTTAAATGTTTCCTGTCAGAATGTCTTGAGGTCACCATGTTTCCATAAATCCATTTAGTTCCATAAAGACAAAAAAAACACCCAAATCAAGGCGACAACTTTTTTCTCCCAATTGTGTAGTGAAATACTTCATAATGAGCATACAATTATTCAAATCAGGACCCAGTTTACGAGATAAATACCAGATTCAGACACATCTTAAAGTCAAATCAGGTTTAGTGATGAATGTGTTTTACAATAAATACAATAAAAACACTCAAACCAAAAACCTGACAGACCTCCACTCATAATGATTTAAACTGAACAATGGAAACTCAAACAGAAACCAAAATAAATCAGACTAAACCACTCGTTAAGACTAAACCAAAGAAAAACCAGCTGGTACCTTTCTGTGTCGACTCTTTAGGTCCAAGACCACCATCCTGAGACAGACTGAGAGAGAGAAAGAGAGAGAGAGAGACGGACCTCTGAGTTTACCCCACTCTACCTGTGTGACTCTACCTGTCTGACTCTACCTGTGTGACTCTACCTGTCTGACTCTACCTGTGTGACTCTACCTGTCTGACTCTACCTGTCTTGAGTCTAGTGTATCACCCATTCACCACCAGGATTAACCTCCCATCTCCTGTCAGCCTCATTTCAGTTTGTGTAGTTTCTTTCATCAGAATCACGTCTTCAGTTTTACTCAGAACTCTTGAATCAGTTCAACACAAACATTGAGAGGTGAGACTGGTTTGAATGTAGTTAAAGAGTGAGACCTCGTGAGGGGTTCGGTCTGGCAGCAGGTGTTGGAGGTGAGACTGTGTTCTGATCGGGTCTTTGGTGACGTGAACGATCGGCCCTCTGGAGCTCCGCTTCACCAGGTGACGCCTCACTGCCAGAACGTCGTCCAATCGGTGACCTGAGTGTCAGCGGGGGCATGAGGTTAAATCCTGACCCACACACACATGTTTACATGACTTGTGAGGACATTACATTGACTTACATTAATTTCCTGAAGACTTACTATAACCCTGACCTCGAACTTTAAACCAGGTCTTCACCCTAAGATGTGATAATTTACGTTATGGGGACATTTTGTCCCCATAGAGAAGATGAGGCCCCGCAATGTGACACATACATACACACATCCCTGTACTTCTGTCTTCGTGAGGACCATTACCTTAACGTAGACCTTCACAACTAAATACTTGACCCTGAACCTTAAAACCAAGTCTGAACCCTCAAACCGGCCTTTGAAGAAGTGAAGACCCTCCAAAATTTCCTCACACACACACGCTGTGGTCTCATGGGAACTTTCTGCAGTTTAACAGAGTTTCAGGCTCGATTGAACTTCAATGAAGAATCTGTAAGAAGAGGCGCGAACTCTGATTTATCCAATAAGCTAAAAACACACACACACACACACACACACACACACACACACACACTCACAGTAATCTGCAGGTGAGTTTCAAGTTTCTGTAAAAATGAGATTTTCTCTCAAACACGACGTTTTTTCACATACTTTCTTGTTTGTTTTCCTGGAACTAATCGGCGAATTCCAGCAGTGAGAGTCAGCTGACCGGCGCCCTCTACCTGTCTCCCTCTACCTGTCTCCCTCTACCTGCCTCCCTCTACCTGTCTCACTCTACCTGTCTCACTCTTTCATATGTTCTGAATCAGAACTTTTACTTGTAACAGATTATTTTATCACAGCGGTTGAATTTAAGTCCATTTACTGAGGTTTAGTTGAACAAACTCATTTTTTTGAGTTGGGACTACGTTGAACCTCGTAGTAACTTTTAGAAGACGTCTTCCTGTCTTCTACTTTCTGTGTCAGTAAAGTTTTTCTTCACTATTTGTTATTGTTTAAAAGCAGCTCTGTGTTTATTAAGTTTAACTTTAAGAGTTAAAAGTACTCACTGAGATCCTCCTTCTGTCACACAACACACACGAGAGGAGAAATACGGGATTCATGTTGATCCGGGAGACCGACAGAGTCCTTTAAACCAGGACCAGGACCAGAACCACACTCACACAGAAACAATAGATAGAGGCCGTGGGCTCAGCGTGTAGGAGGACCGCGTTGTGTTCAGGTCACATGATAAAGACCAAGAAGTGACAGAAAGCTCTTTCATGTTGGGAAACCTTCAGTGTGTCTTCAAGTCAGAGTGCCCCAGTGCATGCTGGGAGAGAGTCTGCAAACTGTACTTACAATGACGACGCGAACCTGCTGATCTTAGTTTAGCACGTTAGCATGCTTACATTAGCTAATTATCAGTCAACAATCTGATCATTAATACACACATTAACACGTTGACCTGAAGGTGGGGCCAGAAGAAACTAGAGGATTCAGGAAGTTGTTACAGGTCTCTGGTTTATTATTATTATCATTATAATTAGTATTATTATTATAATAATTACATTATATATTATATTATAATTATAAAGGGGAGACTGTGGCTAAGTGGAGAGTAGGGCCGTCCTTAATCAGAGGGTCGGCGGTTCAATCCCCGGCTCCAGCTCCGCTAGTCGCATGTCGATGTGTCCTTGAGCAAGACACTTAACCACAAAACTGCTCCCGTAGCTGTGCCTACGGTGTGTTAATGTGATAGAATCTGATTGTAAGTCGCTTTGGATAAAAGCGTCTGCTAAATGACTGTAATGTAATAATTATAATATTATAATTATATATTAATATATTATAATATAAATATAATAATTATATTATTATTATTATTACATTATTAGAAGAATGAAATGTTGGGACTGTGATATGTTATAATTATAAGTTTTGTCTTGAAGCTGTTTAGAATGTGAAGTCAACTTTTATATAAAAAGTAAATATATATATATAATATATATATATATTTTATATATAATATATATATATATATATTCACTGACTCTTGATGCCGTCCAGGTCGACACTCATCAGCGTTTCTTCCTCGTCACCGTCGTCTCTCGTCATGATGCCACCGGGTGAGAGACTCTTGGTCGGAGCGTCACTGAGAAGGGGAGGAGTTACACGTCAGGTGGATTCAAAAGAGGAAGTCCCATATTTACCTTTCAGGCGTGTGTGTGTGACTCACCTTGGCCCCTCCTCTCCACTCTGACTGTAGGACTCCTCCTCTTCCTCCTGGTCTTCTTCTATGGTGGCTGCGGCGTTAGGGGCGGAGCCTCTTCTCCCCTCCCTCCTCCCCTCATTGGTCCTCTTCCTCCTGCTGTCAGCGGGCAGTTTAGAGAGAGTCTGATGGACGTGGAGGGAGAAGTGACGGTGATCTGCAGCAGGAGGATTTCATTAGGACCGAGGACCCTGAAGGTCCCTCAAGACCCCCTGAGACCACCTCAGAGACCCCCTAAAACCACCTCATGGACCCTCTGAAACCACCTCACAGACCCCCTAAAACCACCTCATGGACCCCCTAAAACCACCTCACAGACCCCCTAAAACCACCTCATCGACCCCCTGAAACCACCTCACAGACCCCCTGAAACCACCTCACAGACCCCCTAAAACCACCTCATAGACCCACCACTAGAACCCAGAACCTTCACAGGCTACGTGCTGGTTCCCTACCCTCAAAGTCCTGCTCATCGTAGACTCTACTTTTCTCCGGTGGGCTGCGAGCTGCAGGACCCAGAATCTGCTGAAAACCCTGAACATCAAAGACCTTGTTCAGGTCCTCCTCTTCTTCATCGATGTGGCCCCGTGGAGGAGGAACAGGAGCCGGAGACTGGAGAAGAGAGGAGGAGATACAGTCCCTGAATGCCCCGTGCTCATTTTAGTCCCTGAACGCCCCCGTGCTCATTTTTGTCCTTGAACGTCCCATGCTCATTGAAGTCCTTGAACGCCCCCGTGCTCATTTTAGTCCCTGAATGCCCTGTGCACATTTTAGTCCCTGAATGCCCCGTGCTCATTTACGTCCTTGAACGCCCCATGCTCATTTAGTCCCTGAATGCCCCGTGCATATTTTAGTCCTTGAATGCCCCGTGCTCATTTTAGTCCCTGAACGCCCCGTGCTCATTTTAGTCCTTGAACGCCCCGTGCTCATTTTAGTCCCTTAACGCCCCATGCTCATTTTAGTCCCTGAACGCCCCGTGCTAATTTAGTCCCTGAATGCCCCGTGCTCATTTAGTCCCTGAATGCCCCGTGCATATTTTAGTCCTTGAATGCCCCGTGCTCATTTTAGTCCCTGAACGCCCCGTGCTCATTTTAGTCCCTTAACGCCCCATGCTCATTTTAGTCCCTGAACGCCCCGTGCTCATTTTAGTCCCTGAACGCCCCGTGCTCATTTTAGTCCCTGAACACCCGGTGCTCATTTTAGTCCCTGAACGCCCCGGTGCTCATTTTAGTCCCTGAACACCCCGTGCTCATTTTAGTCCCTTAACGCCCCGTGCTCATTTTAGTCCCTTAACGCCCCATGCTCATTTTAGTCCCTTAACGCCCCGTACTCATTTTAGTCCCTTATCGCCCCATGCTCATTTTAGTCTTCATACGTTAGAGATTAATTTGATCGTCTGTTGAGACTCGCTGCTGACACTCACGTCGGCATCAGGACCCAGAGAGTTTTGATGGTGGCTCATGGCTCCTTCAGAGGTCAGAGTGTGTCTGATGGTCAGAACAACCTGGAGGAGGAAACACTGGTTATCAAGGTTCATGGTCACTGGAGGGTGGACTGTGTGTGTGTGTGTGTGTGTGTCTGTGTGTGTGTGTAACAGAGCTAACATGAGGGGGAACCAGAGGGTTGGTGCTAGGTTTCCATGGTCTGGATGGCATCATCAGCTGTAAAGTCCTGATGAGAGGGAGACACGCTCACGTACACACACGCTCACATGCACGCTCACGTGCACTAACAACGTGCACTAACAATGTGCACTAACAATGTGCACTAACATGCACAAAAAAAATCGTCCAAGAAACACAAAAAAATCAATAAAACGTGTGTTTATAAAAAAATTTGAGGAGACGGTTCTGGGCTGCACGGTGGTGTAGTGGCTAGCACTGTCACATCACAGCAAGAGGGACCCGGGTTCGATCCCCGATCCCGGGTGGTCCTTCTGTGTGGAGTTTGCACGTTCTCCACGTGGCAGCGTGGGTTCCCTCCGGATTCTCTGGCTTCCTCCCACAGTCCAAAGAATTAGGTAAAGCTTAGGTTATTTGGAGACTCGAAATTGCCCGTAGGTGTGAATGTTTGTCTGTCTCTATATGTGCCCTGGGATAAACTGGAGACCTGTCCAGGGTGAACCCGCCTTCGCCCAATGTCAGCTGGGATCGGCTCCAGCGACCCTGAATAGGATAAGGGGTTTGGATAATGGAATGGAATCACTCCTCTAGATCAGTGGTTCTCAAATGTGGGTATGTGTACGTGAGATTTTTTTAAAATATATTTATAATTAGCATCAATTCAAAAATCCTTGAAAAATTGTTATTTAATAAATATTCAATAAAATATAAGTGTAAGTTCATAAACTGAATTAAACTGAATATCCTAAACAATGCAATCTTCAGTGTTGACAATAAATCAGACACTGATGATCTTGTTTTCAACCAAAGATGCTTTGTGCTGGTTACATCACTGAAGAAAGGTTGAGAACCACTGCTCTAGATCTTTATGTAGGAGAGACGTATTGATCAGCTGTAACACTGTGAGCTGGTGAGTCAGCACTTTAGAGACACTAAAGTTAAGGAGTGACATCATGACATGAATCACAACAAATATGTTTTTAAATGAAGGTAAAGAGAAACAAAGTAACTTTTTAGAGCTTCTTTATTATCACATAAATCAAATAACAATAACTAATCATTGATTAGTTATTGTTATTTAGTGTAAATCTGTAAAGTAACAAAAGTAGTAAAAAGTACATGTACCTCTGAGATGTAAATATACTGAAGTACTTTCCATCAGTGGTGATATTTGAAACGACCAATCAGAGAGCTGATTGGAGGAGACAGGAAGTTGAATATCTTCCTATTGGCTCCTGACACATGTGTGATGTTTACATTACAGCGTATTCATTTTTGCAATAACTGGACAAATATTCTACTGTAGGGGACGACCGAATTCACGGGGCCCCTTTAAGGAAAGGGGCGTAACCCTGGTGACAGGGGGGGGGGTTAAAGGGTGGCAGGAAGTGAATGTGTTTGATGTGTGTATGGATGGAAATAAACGGCCACAAGGTGCAGCCAAAGGGAATACTCGCCTCCTTGTTTGTTTCCACGCTCCTACATTGGTGACTCTGACACTCCTGGACGTTTCCAGAAGAAAAGATGACGATGCACGCAGTTTCGCTGAAACTGCCGGAGTTTTGGGAGACGTAAGCGGCGGTGTAGTTTGCTCAAACTGAGGCACAGTTCGCCCTCAGAGACATTACAGCGGACGCGACAAAATATTATTATGTCGTGGTGATTCTCGGCAGTTCGACAGCAGGGAGAGTGGTAACCATCTTTGAAAATCCTCCAGAGAGGGACAAGTACGATACCTTGAAAGACCGGCTGTTGAACACTTTCGGGCTTTCGGACTCTGAATGGCCTCGGCGACAGCAAGCCGTCGGAGCTAATGGACAAAATGTTAGCTCTGCTAGGAAAACACGAGCCGGAGTTTCTGTTTACGGAACTTTTTCTGCAGCAGCTCCCGCTGCAGGTGCGGGCCGCTTTGGCCAATACCACGATTACCGATTGTCGGGAGTTGGCCGAGGAGGCCGATAAGTTCTTTCTGACTGGCCAACAAAGCTACACGGCCACGTTGAGGCCGGCACAAGCCACGGCGTGGCCGGGGGAGACAACGGTCGTCGCCGCAGCGGCAGCAGCGAGCCAACGGCAGGGATCTACCGGTCTGTGCTATTACCACGCAAGGTTTGGGCCGCGGGCTACAAGGTGCCGTTCACCATGCAGTTTTGGCAGGATGGGAAATGCCAGGGCCGGTGCTCAGTGACTGCCATGAGCGTCGGTTGGGAAGGCAGGCTGCTGTTCATCCGGGACGACGTTTCCGGGCGGCGCTTTCTCTGTGACACGGGGGAGCAGAGGAGCGTTGTGCCTGCATCGCGGGTGGACATGCTGACAAACGGGCAGGGCCCCCCTCTGGAAGCCGCGAACGGTACCCCCATACGCACTTTTGGGACACAGTGCCTGGAGCTGTGTTTTATGGGGCAGCGTTTCAGCTGGGACTTTGTTACTGCCAAAATTGCCATCCCCCTGCTTGCCACGGATTTCCTATGCACTTATGGACTATTGGTGGACGTCAAGGGCCGCTGTCTGATAAATGCTGTGACCTTTTGTTCTTACCCATGTACACTAAGTGGAGCGGGCTCTACCAGGTTGACTAGCATGCTTGCAGCGGCTGATGAGTTTCTGCGTCTACTGGCTGAGTTCCCAGACCTCTCGCAGCCCACCTTCTCCTCCTCCACGGTCAAGCATGGGGTGGAGCATCACATCTCTACCACCGGCCCACCGGTACATGCCCGGGCCCGGCGCCTAGATCCGGCAAAGCTCACCATCGCCAAGACAGAGTTTGAGTGCCTGGGCATCATTCGCCGCTCCGACAGTCCGTGGGCTTCACCCCTGCACATGGCCCCGAAGCCTGGGGGCGGGTGGCGCCCGTGTGGAGATTATTGCCGGCTCAACGAGGCAACAATCCCGGACCGCTATCCGGTTCCACATATTCAAGACTTTTCTACCCACTTGTCGGATAGCGTGGTGTTTTCGAAAGTGGACCTGGTACGAGGTTACCATCAAGTGACCGTTCACCCGCTGGACATTCCCAAGGCGGCGCTGATCACTCCATTTGGCCTGTTTGAGTTCTTGAGGATGCCGTTTGGGCTAAAAAATGTAGCGCAGACGTTCCAGCATCTAATGGACACGGTGCTGAGGGACCTGCCTTTCCTGTTCGTCTACCTGGATGACATCCTGGTGGCCAGTTCGTCAAGAGCGGAGCATATGTCTCACCTCCGGACTCTGTTTGAGCGACTCAGCCAGCACGGGTTGATCATCAACCCGGCTAAGTGCCAGTTTGGGTTGACCACCATTGACTTTCTAGGACACCGCATCACAAAGGACGAGGCGGTTCCCCTTCCGTCAAAGGTGGAGGCAGTGACTAACTTTACATGCCCACTCACGGTGAGGGCCCTGCAGGAGTTTTTAGGCATGGTGAACTTTTACCATCGCTTTATTCCCTGAGCAGCGCAAGTGATGCGGCCCCTGTACGAAGCCCTGAAAGGCAAGGCCATCAAACAGGCTGTTGACTGGACTGAAGAGAGGGAACTTGCGTTTGTTGATGCTAAAATAGCTCTGGCAAATGCAACAATGCTGGCACACCTGTCACCTAAGGCTCCGATTGCCATCACCACGGACGCTTCGGACTACGCGGTGGGCGTGGTGCACGAGCAGTGGGTGAAAGGGGCGTGGCAACCGCTTGCTTTCTTCAGTCGACAGTTGCGGCCTAATGAGCGGAAATACAGCACTTTCGATCGGGAGCTCCTCGGCCTCTTTCTGGCCATTCGGCATTTCCGGTTCCTGCTGGAGGCTCGGCCGTTCACTGCGTTTGTGGATCACAAGCCACTGACGTTTGCCATGAGTAAGAGCGCCGAACCATGGTCTGCACGCCAGCAGCGCCAGCTCTCCTTCATATCAGAGTTTACCACAGATCTACAGCATGTAGCGGGCAAGGAAAACCTGGTCGCAGACTGTCTCTCCAGGGCTGTCACTGGGGCTGTCCAGTTAGGATTGGACTATAACAAGATGGCAGAGGATCAAGTTACAGACCCGGGCGTCCAGGAGTTGAGGACGGCAGTTACGCGACTGCGGTTGGAGGAGATCCCGTTTGGCGAAACTGGCGCTACGCTCCTGTGTGACGTCTCCACAGGCCAGCCACGGCCGGTTGTTCCCGACGAATGGAGACAACAGGTTTTCAATGCTATTCATGGACTGTCACACCCTGGCAAGAGGGCGTCTCAGAAGTTGGTCTCAGCAAAGTTTGTCTGGCACGGGCTGAAAAAGGATATACGGAAGTGGGCCGGGACTTGTGTGGTGTGCCAGCGCTCCAAGGTCACATAAAGACCCCTTTAGCACAGTTCTCGGTTCCAGAAAGGAGGTTCGATCACGTGAATGTGGACTTGGTAGGACCTTTGCCCCCATCCCGTGGTTTCACACATCTCCTCATGATGGTGGACCGAACCACTCGTTGGCCAGAAGCTGTCCCGTTGTCATCAACAACGGCGGATGAGGTGGCTCGGGCGTTTATTCAGGCTTGGGTCGCCAGGTTCGGAGCCCCAGCTGACGTTTCCTCGGACCGAGGCCCACAGTTTACATCAGAGCTGTGGAATGCAGTTACAGGAAGCCTAGGGGTGAAGCTCCATCGCACTACCGCCTACCACCCGCAGGCTAATGGGTTATGCGAGCGGTTCCACCGGTCGATGAAAGCTGCTCTCCGGGCCAGCCTCAAAGACAGCAGTTGGGTGGACAGGCTTCCGTGGGTCATGTTGGGGCTTAGGACAGCTCCCAAAGGCGACCTGCAAGCTTCATCGGCTGAGCTGGTTTATGGACAGCCACTGCGGGTCCCGGGGGAGTTTATCCCCAAAGTCACAGACCCTTGGTCTGCAACCCAGCAGCAGGAAACGCTCCTGGAAAAAGCCAGGCTGTTCAAACCAGTGCCCACGTCGCAGCACGGCCTTCCACAGTCATACGTCCCGTCCAGCCTCAGGTCAGCGGAGTATGTGTTCTTTCGGCAGGACGGCCACCGTGGACCCTTTCAACCCCCCTACGTCGGGCCGTTTCGTGTGCTGGAGACCGGAGACAAAACCTGCAAGGTCGACATGGGCGGCAAGCTGGAATACGTGGCGGTTGACCGCCTTAAACCGGCACATCTGGACCTGGACCAACCGGTACGGTTGGCTGAACCCCCACGGCGGGGGTGGCCTCATGCCCTCCCACCACAACACGACAAGACCCGGAGGGGGCCTTCAACGGTGGTCCTGCCTCCGGTCCCAGAGACACGGAGTCGGGCTGGTCGGTTGATCCGGGCCCCGAGACATTAATGGTTGGGACTAATCTCGGGAGTTGGTGAATTCTGGGGGGACGCATGTAGGGGACGACCGAATTCACGGGGCCTCTTTAAGGAAAGGGGCGTAACCCTGATGACAGGGGGGGTTAAAGGGTGGCAGGAAGTGAATGTGCATGATGTGTGTATGGATGGAAATAAACGGCCACAAGGTGCAGCCAAAGGGAATACTCGCCTCATTGTTTGTATTTATATTTAAACTTCTGAACTTAACTTTTTTATGTCTCATATTCTAGTTTTTCTTGTTCTGCATATTTAATGAGCGCTACTTCTCTGTAAGAGCAACAACTGATCGGAGACCTGCTGCTAATGTCTGTCTGTCTGTCTGTCTGTCTGTGTGCCTGTGTGTCTGTATGTCTGTCTGTGTGTGTGTGTGTGTGTGTGTGTGTGTGTGTGTGTGTGTGTGTGTGTGTGTGTGTGTGTGTGTGTGGTTGGATCCTACCTCAGCGTCCTCACAGCACTGAAAGAGAGGAATTATAATGCAAAGACTGAAACCAACAGGGAGGTAGAGAACAGAGAGAGGGGGAGACAGGAGGGAGAGAGAGGGGTGAGACAGGGGGAGAGAGAGGGGTGAGAGAAGGAAGAAGGAAGTGGGATGAAAGCAGGAGAAGGAGAGGAAACAGAGAGGAAAGCGGACAGAGAGAGAGTGAAGAAAAGGTCTAATTCTCTACAGAAACCTGATCAGCTGAAGGTCACCATGGAAACCTAGCTGTCCGTCAACATTAGTCCCGCCCCTGGCTGTCCAACACGCACACACACACACACACACATACACACAGCTACAGAAAGAGTGTTCGCTTGGTCTGACATTGTGACTGAAACTGCATCATCTCTCACCTGACCTCATCATCTCTCACCTGACCTCATCATCATCACCTGACCTCATCATCAATCACCTGACCTCATCATCACCTGACCTCATCATCATTCACCTGATCTCATCATCACCTGACCTCATCATCAATCACCTGACCTCAACATCACTCACCTGACCTCATCATCACCTGACCTCAACATCACTCACCTGACCTCATCATCAATCACCTGACCTCATCATCATCACCTGACCTCATCATCACTCACCTGTTTAGTTCCAGAGCTTCATTGTGACTGAAATACACTTAGTACTTGTATATATTTAAAGTACTGCAGTAATATCAAGTGAACAGTATTTATTTATTTAAAACACAAGTAGAAAAAAACATTTTGCTTGTTTTTACCTGAAGAACTTCAACAATTTTATAATAAAAGTTAAAATTAGGAAGTGACTCACGTCAGCTGAGGAGATTGGACTCTTCTGATTGGCTCAGAGACCTGAAGCTCCACACTGCCCCCCGCAGCTCGACAGCTGGAACTACAGGAAGAGAGGAGTCTTCAGGTTGGACGTCAAACTGTAAAAGAAGTTTATAATTATAATTATTTTACCTCAAAACTACATCACTGTTCTCATCCTGTAGATCACACGTGTCAAACTCAAGGCCCGCGGGCCGAATCCGGCCCGCCACGTCATTTTATGTGGCCCGCGAATCCACCAGCAAAATAAAAAAATAAGTTGTTTTTTTTAAATGTATTTTGGAAAAAAAATTAGAAGTTAGACTTGAAAATAAAAATATCCCCATGGTCGAAATTATGAGATAGAAAGTTGAAATTATGAGATAGCATGTTGTGAAGTATTATCACCGTGGCTGGACATTGATTACTTGTCCTCCTAACAGTCACTTGGTAACAATATGGTTAATTAGTTATTACCTTTTTTTTTTTAAACAGGTGGACAGGAGAGGGAACAGCCCGTAAAGAGGTTTTCCAACAAGTGATTGAGTTGAAAAAGATTGACAAATAATCCCAAAATGTCCGCGAAGAGAAAAATTGATGCAGAGGGAAGAAGATGTAATTTAAGATGGGAAAGCGAATACATGTTTGTGCTTCAAGGAGAAAAACGGTCTGTCTTCTGTGTTATGATGCGTGTCGGTGATGAAGGATACAATTCACGTCGGCATTTTGACACCAAACACGGAGCTAAATTTAGCCTCCAAGAAAAACATCAAATTGTCCAAGAATTAAAAGGCAGACTGCAATCACAGCAGAATATATTTACAGAAGCTACAGCCCAGTGCTGCTAAAGGTGTGTGAGCAGGTGAGCTCCGACCAGATACAGACTTTTACAAATGTCAGTTTGTGAAGAAACACCATCGCAGACCGAGTTCAGGAACTAGCAGCAATCTAACAACACAGCTAGCTAAGAGACGAGTTACATCATCTATCAGTGTTTGTAAGAGGCTCAAGGCAGACCTGACTCTCAGTGAGGAGCTCTTGGATGTAGCTGCCATGCACGGGACGACGGCAGGGACATTAGTGATGCAGAGAGGTGACAAAAATAGCTTTGAACAAAGTTAATATAATAACTTGTGTTTGATGATATTTGTCTGTTATTTTCTTTAATAGTTTGATCTTTGATAGAGTAATGTGGGTTTCTTAACCCTAAATTAAAATGATTTATGTTATAATAACAGAAATGTGCTTAAATATAATTTTACATTTATATAACTGCATGTACAATATTTTTACACTTGAATAAACAATAATCAAATGCAGAGACAGTTATTTAACAATATGTTAGGAGTAGTTACAGTTATACAGTCTTACAGTTACAACCGGCCCTTTGAGGGAAACCGTGATGCTGATGTGGCCCAGAGTGAAGATGAGTTTGACACCCCTGCTGTAGATCATTTAAAGACCATCAACACCATCAACATGCAGATCAACTTCAACATTCACTTCAGTAGAAACAGTTTATATCTGACCGAGTATCAAAATAATTTAAAGTAAAGTTAAAATTAGACGTTCATCGTGTCAACTAGTTTTCATTCATAACTAACAGTTTAAACACAGTTATCCTGTGTGTGTGTGTGTGTGTGTGTGTGTGTTCATACCTGGTCAGTGTGTTGAGTCGTCGTCATCCAGCAGAGAGACAGAAACAACCTGCAGATACTTTTATACCACATCCCCTGTGTGTGTGTGTGTGTGTGTGTGTGCGTGCGTGCGTGCGTGCGTGCGTGCGTGTGTGTGTGTGTGATTAATGAACCTGTTAGCACAACAACAATTAACCTCTGAATGTGTGAGTGTGTGTTTACATGTGATTAAGTGTGTGTTCATGACATCAGTTAAATCTGAAGAAACAGTTTTTCTCACGTGTGTGTGTGTTTCTTGTACTGGCTACATAGTGAGGACCAAAGGATTTTGGACATGTTGCCCTCTCATTCGGCCTGATTCAGGGTTCACACTTGGTTTTAAGGTTCACACTTGGTTTTAGGGTTCAGGGCCCTGTTTCAGAAAGCAGGTTTAACAAGTTCACTTTGACGCTCGTATGAATAAAACAAAAACCAATCATCAATGGAGCTTAAATTCCATGAGTCACCACAGCAACATGTAAACAAAAGGGAGCCTCCATTTTAATTCAGTGAACGTAGAGACGTTAATGCAGGTTAGATATATGTGAACATTTACCTTAAAGAAAGAGTGAAAACGTTTTATCTGGTTTTATTCTGTATTGTCCATAAATTCATAATTTACCAGACTATGATGAAGTGTGTTAGACTGTAGTCTTCATTTTAAATATATATATATATATATATATATATATATATATATATATATAAAATATATAGATGAATAAACAGGAAACAGAGGGTCTGGGTTAGAGGATCTGGGTTAGAATGGTCTGGGTTATGGGTCTGGGTTAGGGGGTCAGGGTTAGAGGGTCTGGGTTAGGGGGTCAGGGCTGAGGGTCTGGGGGTCAGGGTTAGAGGGTCTGGGTTAGGGGGTTAGGGTTAGAGGGTCTGGGGGTCAGGGTTAGAGGGTCTGGGTTAGAGGGTCTGGGTGTCAGGGTTAGAGGGTCTGGGTTAGGGGGTCAGGGTTAGAGGGTCAGGGTTAGAGGGTCTGGGTTAGAGGGTCAGGGTTAGAGGGTCTGGTAAAGCATTATGTAATCAAGGGTCCTCACAAAGACAGATAAACAGGAATATATGTGTGGTAGATTCCTGTTTGTAGTTTCTGCTGTTTGTTTACTGTCATCACTGTGCTTTTATTCTGACATGTTCAGTAAACACAACAGGAAGTTCACCTGCGTCACCTTCTGTGGGAACCACACACACACACACACTCTCACACACTCTCTCTCTCACACACACACACTCTCACCCACTCTCTCTCTCTCTCTCACTCACACACACGCACACACACACTTCATGTATTTTGTGGTTCACAGTATCTGATGTGTATTATTATTATTTATATCAGTATTATTATTTCCCCGGGCGCCTGTCATTGGCAGCCCACTGCTCCCTATATACAGGGATGGGTCAAATGCAGAGACAAATTTCCCCTTCCGGGATCAATATAGTATAATAAATTTAAAAAAAATTAACCGTTACTTCTTGAGAGTGAAAGAAAACTAATTAAAGAAATGAATCAATAATAGAAGTAAAATAAATGAAGTCCTCACAAGGACAGTAACCTGCAGTGTGTTTCTGTCTGAATCAGGTGAAGACTCGTCGTAGTTATTCGCCCCCTAGTGGACACAAAGGATGCAGCTGTAGACGTCACAATAGAAGATTTATTTCACTTTTACACACAAACAGATGTGCAGGGTTCATCCTCTGAAGAGCATGACTGAGATCAAAGAGGTTAACAACAGAACAGAGGGTCGAAGGGATCACCGGGATCCTGGGAACCAGTCTGGAGGTCTAGTTTGCTGCTGTGGACTGACTGATTAATCATCTTCCCCCTCCTTCTTCTCCTCTTCTTCCTCCCACCCTCCTTCTTCTTCCTCCTCCTCCTCCTCCTCCTCCTCCTCCTCCTCTTCTTCTTCTTCCTCCTCTTCCCCCTCCTCCTCCTCCTCCTCAGGAGAAATCAGTCTGTCCAGCGACACAATGTGAACCAATCACTGCTGTGCAGCCTCCTCGTCCTCCTTCCTGTCCTCCTCCTGGTTCCTCCTTCTCTTCTTCACCTCCTGCAGTCCCTCCTGGATCTGGTCCACAGCCTCCTGGTCTCCGGCCTGCCGAGCCAGACCCAGAGCCTCCTGGTAGAACCGCACTGAGTCCTCCAGCCGACCTGACGGACCACAGACAGAACCTTCAGACCAGATCAGAGCCTTACGTACCTGGTGGGCCTCCATTGTTTGTCCGGCCCACTTTAGATAAAGCCACGCCCCCTTTAGATGAAACCACGCCCACATACATGTGAGTGGTTCCATCTGAAGCAGATCGGACTCAGAGACCTTCGACGTCTCCCTGACCTTTGTGCAGCAGGATGCCGGCCATGTTTCCCAGCAGCACGTGTTGGTCCGGGTGTCCAGCGGAGCGGCTCAGATCCACAGCCCGCTGGACCAGAGCCAGGGCGTCATCATGGCGACCCTGCAAATCCAGGACGGTGGCCAGGTCGCTCATCAGCACCAGAGTCTGACAGGTGAGACAAGAGGATGATGTTCAGGTCTCGACGCTTCACAAGAATGTATCTACCTGTGGTCCTACCTGTGGGTGTGTGTCTCCCTGTGGTCCTACCTGTGGGTGTGTGTCTCCCTGCTCCTGGTGGCAGATGGCCAGTGCGCTTTGGTAGTCCTGTGCCGCCTGTTTCAGGTGCAACGTTGATGCTCTGTATCGAGCCCGCGAGTCGAAACACAGACCGAGCAGAAGACGTGTCTCCTTGCTCAGAGCCTCCTGCTCCTCTGAAGTCAACAACAACAGAGTCACATAACAGCTTGTCTGTCTCTCTACATGTACCTGTCTCCCTGTCTCTCTACCCTGTATGTCTCTCCACCTGTCCCTCTGTCTCTTTACATCATGATTAATCATTTTTAATCAATGATTTTATTGTTAGGCACAAACTAGATATTTTGTTTTTAACTGAAACTTGGTTAAATCAAGATAACAGTGCAGCTGTTCTTATTGGATCAACACCTCACAACTTCAGTTTCATGAGTGAAACAAGAGCACATAAGAAAGGAGGTGGAGTTGCTATTTTATTTAATGATTATCTTCAATGCAAGCAGATGTCCTTTGGTCATTTTAGTTCTTTTGAATATGTGGCTCTGAATTCCACTCAAGCTTTATTCCTAAACATTTACAGACCGCCTAAATACTGTGCAACCTTCTTTGATGAGTTTACTGAACTGCTGTCTATAATCTGTATTGATTTTGACTGTGTTGTTATTGTTGGTGATTTTAATATCCATATTGATAATCCCCAGGACAGAGGGTCTAGAGAACTATGTGGTGTCCTTGATAACTATGATCTGACTCAGCATGTGACAGGACCCACCCACAACAGGGGGCACACTCTGGACCTAATCATCACCAAAGGTGTAAACATTTCCAAGGTCGCTGTGACTGATGTTGCACTCTCTGATCATTTCTGTGTTTTCTTTGAGAGTGCAATCTCCTTGCACACAAATGTCCAAACCGAGGTTATGACGAAGCGTTACATCTCTGAAAACACCAGTGAACTATTTATTCAGAAGTTCTCCTCCACACCAGCCCTCTCTTGCATCTCAGTCAATGAGCTTGTAGATGGCTTCAATTCTAAAGTTTAAAATATTATTGATGCCATTGCACCCACTAAAGTGAAGGTTGCCTCGGGTAAGCAAAGACCTCCTTGGAGAAATGCTACGCTGGTCAAAATAGAGAAACGAGAGTGTCGGAAAGCTGAGCGCAGGTGTTGAAAAACTAATCTCCAGGTTCACTGTGACATCTATAAAGAGAGACTTCGCAATTATAATTTGGAACTTAGAAATGCAAGGCAGTCCTTCTTCTCTGACATCATAACCAAAAACAATAACAATACATGCGCATTATTTGCTACCGTCGACAGGCTAACAAACCCTCCAGTGTCGGTAGCTGCTGAGCTCCAATCCACCTGGGCATGCAATCAATTTGCCTCCTTTTTTACTGACAAAATTCAGAAAATTAGACAAGCAGTCAGTGCCTCCACACCAACCACAGGACATGTATTGTCCCCTTCTCTGAATAACATCCATTCTAATATCATGACACAATTTCATTCAATCGACTGTAGAAGCCTGGAAGACATTATACAACATCTGAAGTCATCCTCCTGCTGCTTGGATATTCTACCAACACACTTCTTCAAGAATATTTCAAACTGCATGACCACTGATCTTTTACACATTGTAAACACGTCCCTTCTCTCAGGTGTCTTCCCACAAGCCCTAAAAACCTGCAGTTATTAAACCGCTCCTAAAGAAGGCTAATTTAGACTCCGCAACAATGAAAAATTATAGGCCAATATCAAACCTCCCATTTCTAAGTAAAATAATTGAAAAAGCGGTTTTCCAACAGCTGAACAAATTCTTGGCCGTAAATAACTGCTTTGATGTTTTCCAGTCAGGCTTTCGACAGCACCACAGCACTGAAACTGCTCTTGTTAAGGTTTTCAACGACATCCACTTAAACAGACAATGGCAGAAGTTCAGTCTTAGTATTACTGGATCTCAGTGCTGCATTCGACACGGTCGACCATGACATACTACTAGAAAGACTAAAGATCTGGGTGGGACTTTCTGGCACAGCACTTAACTGGTTTGAATCCTACTTGAAGGACCGAGAATACTTTGTGTCTGTAGCTAATTACACATCAGAGCTGACTAAAATGACATGTGGTGTTCCCCAAGGTTCAATACTGGGGCCTCTTCTGTTCAACATCTACATGCTTCCACTAGCTCAGATTATGGAAAACAACAAAGTGTGTTATCATAATTATGCAGACGACACACAAATCTACATAACTATGTCACCAGGGGACTATAATCCCATAAAAGGGCTGGGTAACTGCATTGAACAAATCAACAACTGGATGTGCCAGAATGTTCTTCAATTAAACAAAGATAAAACAGAAGTAATTGTTTTTGGTACCAAGGACGAACGATTGAAAATCACCGCTCAACTTCAATCACTGATGTTAAAACCCACAAACCAAGCCAGAAATCTAGGTGTAGTTATGGATTCAGACCTCAACCTGAACAGCCATATCAAGACAATTACAAAATCAGCCTCCTATCACCTGAAGAATATATCAAGGATTAGAGGACTTATGTCTCAACAGGATTTGGAAAAACTTGTCCATGCATTTATCTTCAGCAGACTGGACTACTGTAACGGTGTGTTCACAGGTCTCTGTAAAAAGTCTGTCAGAAAGCTGCAGCTGATTCAGAACACTGCAGCTCGAGTCCTCACTAAGACCAGGAGAGTGGATCACATCACTCCAGTTCTGAGGTCTTTGCACTGGCTTCCTGTCAAACAAAGAATTGACTTTAAAATCCTGCTGTTGGTTTATAAAGCACTGAATGGTTTAGGGCCAAAATACATCTCTGAACTGCTGCTACCTTATGAACCATCCCGACCCCTTAGGTCATCTGGGACCGGTCTACTTTCTGTTCCCAGAGTCAGAACTAAACATGGAGAAGCAGAGTTCAGTTGTTCTGCTCCACATATCTGGAACAAAGTCCCAGAAAGCTGCAGGTCTGCTGAGACCCTCAGCTCCTTTAAATCAAGATTGAAGACTTTTCTGTTTGCTGCCTTTAATTGAACCACATTCAATTAATATATTAATCAATTTCCTGCATTTCTGCATTTTACTACTGTATTTTATTTCTTACACTGTTTTTATTGTTTCAATGAATGTTCTTAATTATTTTAAATCTCCTTTTCTTTTGCCTTATGTTTTGATGCTTTTACTGGTTTTATGTGAAGCACTTTGAATTACCTTGTTGTTGAAATGTGCTATACAAATAAACTTGCCTTGCCATACATCTGTCAATCTGGCTGTCTTTCAGTCTGTCTACATTGATGTTTTTGAAGTTTGACTGAACTTTATTGGCACATTCTTGCAGCTCTGCTCTGACTTGTTTTAGGGTTCTTTAACGAGAAGCAGTCCTTTCATGACTTGTTTTAGGGTTCTTTAACGAGAAGCAGTCCTACATGACTTGTTTCAGGGTTCTTTAACAATAAGCAGTCCTTCATGACTTGTTTCAGGGTTCTTTAACAATAAGCAGTCCTTCATGACTTGTTTCATGGTTCTTTAACAATAAGCAGTCCTTCATGACTTGTTTTAGGGTTCTTTAACAATAAGCAGTCCTACATGACTTGTTTTAGGGTTCTTTAACAATAAGCAGTCCTTCATGACTTGTTTCATGGTTCTTTAACAATAAGCGGTCCTACATGACTTGTTTTAGGGTTCTTTAACAATAAGCAGTCCTACATGACTTGTTGTAGGGTTCTTTAACAATAAGCAGTCCTTCATGACTTGTTTCAGGGTTCTTTAACAATAAGCAGTCCTTCATGACTTGTTTCATGGTTCTTTAACAATAAGCGGTCCTACATGACTTGTTTTAGGGTTCTTTAACAATAAGCAGTCCTACATGACTTGTTGTAGGGTTCTTTAACAATAAGCAGTCCTTCATGACTTGTTTCATGGTTCTTTAACAATAAGCGGTCCTACATGACTTGTTTTAGGGTTCTTTAACAATAAGCAGTCCTACATGACTTGTTTTAGGGTTCTTTAACAATAAGCAGTCCTACATGACTTGTTGTAGGGTTCTTTAACAATAAGCAGTCCTTCATGACTTGTTTTAGGGTTCTTTAACAATAAGCAGTCCTACATGACTTGTTTTAGGGTTCTTTAACAATAAGCAGTCCTTCATGACTTGTTTCATGGTTCTTTAACAATAAGCGGTCCTACATGACTTGTTTTAGGGTTCTTTAACAATAAGCAGTCCTACATGACTTGTTGTAGGGTTCTTTAACAATAAGCAGTCCTTCATGACTTGTTTTAGGGTTCTTTAACAATAAGCAGTCCTACATGACTTGTTTTAGGGTTCTTTAACAATAAGCAGTCCTTCATGACTTGTTTTAGGGTTCTTTAACAATAAGCAGTCCTACATGACTTGTTTTAGGGTTCTTTAACAATAAGCAGTCCTACATGACTTGTTTTAGGGTTCTTTAACAATAAGCAGTCCTTCATGACTTGTTTCAGGGTTCTTTAACAATAAGCAGTCCTACATGACTTGTTTTAGGGTTCTTTAACAATAAGCAGTCCTACATGACTTGTTTCAGGGTTCTTTAACAATAAGCAGTCCTTCATGACTTCTTCTCACCTGTCCGATCCTCTGCAGGGGTTTCTTTATGTTTCTGCAGTTTGGCCTCCAGAGACTCCGTACAGAACCTGAACCCGTGCTCTGCAAGCTGCGCCCTTAAACACACACACACACACACACACACACACGGGGTACTTCTCAAGTACCCTTAACTGCATCCCCGTTTCCCTCACTTGCGTCCTTTCCTTGCGTCTTAGTCCCTCCCACCAGGGATGCATGGAGGAAACCATGCGAGGAGAGAGGAAACGAGGAAATATGTTTTAGGAGACATGAGACGTCCTTTCCTCAGTTGCATCACGTGAAGCGACGTCTGTTTCTGATGACGGTGCTGATGATCACAGCTGATCAGCTGTCAGTCGGCTTTAACAGCTGGAGAGACTTTTGATAAGTTAGTGTCTGTTCACATGATCACTGTACTTAATAACAGTAACTAATAATACTAATAACTAATAAAGACACACAGTAATCACCACTGTAGAGGTGTTTCTCTCTGTAGTGTGTTAACAAACTGTGTCCTGTGTTCTGTTTATAAGCACAGGATCCATTTCTACCGGCGGAATGCAATCGTCTTATTTATGAATTATTTGCGTCTGTACGTTTTGAAATTCAGATTGTGGCGTCATTATTAAATAACCCAGAATATGATTATTGTTAAACTTAAATGATAAAACTCATCAAACCCGACAATCAGGAATGAACAGCCTCACGTGACTGAATGAAATGATGATAAAAAAATATATATATATTTATATATATACGCGTTAACGTTATTATCGCGTTAACGCATTCATTAATTAACGCCGACAATTATTTTACCACGCATTAACGCATTTTTTAAATTTATTATAATTTATTTTTTTTTTTTATTGAAAGACAAGAGACGATACATATACATAACAACAAGAGGATGACAAGAACAGTGGGATAAAAGCCAGCAAACATCCTATAGTCAGGTGTGTATGTATGTGTGTGTGTGTGTGTGAACGTGTGTGTGTGTGTGTGTCCTTGAGCCTTTTGAGATGGGAAAAAAAATAATAATAATAATTAAAAAACAACAACAACAAAAAACAGGTAAGTATTTCTAATTCATTATTATTGTAACAGACTGTCTCATGTTTATCGTTTTGTATTGGAGATATGATGTCCCTTCAGGGTTGCCGTAGAGAAAAGGCGACTTCCGCTTCTGGTCTAGGGGGGGTAGAAATAAAGGGAGAAGCTGCACCAGCTGTTGCTCTCCCTGGAGACTACTGGACATCGCTGCGGTAAAGTCAGCAGACACTCAGATCTCCGTGGTCAACTCAGCAGACACTGACATGTTAGTGCACCTATATGCTGAAATTCACCGTAAACGCATTTAAACGGCACAGATCGGGAGCGAGCGAAGGACTTTGAAAGTTAGCGGAAAGATTAACGTGAGACAACATCCGGTTTCTTCAGACGAACATCCGGTTTTCAGAATAAGATGCCAACAAAGTATGAATTATATTCACATTAAGTATAAAACATGCTACCTGCATCTCGTGAACCAAATGTTATTGACATTTTGTTCATATAGCAGTACTTTTAAAATAAAAGTGCGCAATACACTACTTTTTAATTCATTATTGAACTTTGCCATAACAATGAGCTTAATCGTGATTAAACATGTTAATCGTTGCCCAGCACTAATATATATATATATATATATATCTATATATATAAAGGGTTTAGTCTCTCCAGCTCTCTCTGACTTTAATTGTATTCATAATAAAGTTATTGAGGGAAACATCAGATCATGAAAACACAAATCTTTCTAATAAATGTAGAAAGTTGTTTGTGGTCCTTTTGTTGTTCAGTCTACAATGAACATTTATTTAAACCAGATGTTGAATCAGAATCCTAATCAAATATAAAGCTTGAGTTTATTCTGTGATCTGTCTTCACTGTTTACATGTTGAACAAAATCTCATCAGTCCGATCGGCTGCAGCGTCCAATCACATGACTGATGACCAATGAGGGGGCGTGTCGGCCGTTAAAAGACTTCCTGGAAGTCTGTTCTCGTGGTTCCTCGCTCATGGCTCCTCCGAGGTCCCTCCTCCCTCCTTGATCCTCGATCCTCAGAGCTACATTAGAGCTTTGGGACGGCCGTCAATATGGCGGCGCAGAAACAACTTCCGGTTCAAGCGAGGAGCGAGGAAACGACAATTAAGAGACTTGAGAAGTACCCACAGTCACCTCTCTGACAAGAAGTGAGGTCAGAGGTCAGGCACTTGAACGGTTCAAACTTACTTGTTCTGTTCGGCGTAGATGGTGGCGAGTTTCAGAGACATCTCGATGACAGCGTTATCGTCCTGGAAAGAGACAGGAAGTGAGTGAAGACATAAACACACACACACACACACACACACACACTCTCTCTCTCTTACACACACACACACCTCTGGAGTTCCTCCTGACAGCATGAAGCTCATCGCTGCTTTGAAGAGTTTTTCTGCCTGAGAGGACGAAGAGGACAACCAGCTGTCTTGCTGCCGTTGCCATAGTGACAAAGGTGAGTCATACGGGGGCGGTACTCACGTGGTCCAGCTGACCCTGAACGTAGGCCAGGTTCGCCATCTGAGGATGAGGGTGAGGGTTAGAGAGCTGTAGAGCTGAGGACAGCTGAGAGCTGAGAGAGGCTGTTTACCAGACTGTAGGCGTAGATGACGGCCTGATGGTTGTGGGTCTGATGAGCCACGACTACGGCCTGGTGGAGCAGCCCAGAGGCTGCCTGGAGCTGTCCTCTGGAGACACTGAGCTGGAGGAGAGAGGACCGTCAGTACTACAGTACTAGTACTACTAGTGCTAATACTACTGAGCTGGAAGAGAGAGGACCGTTAGTACTACAGTACTAGTACTACTACTACTGAGCTGGAGGAGAGAGGACCGTTAGTACTACAGTACTAGTACTACTAGTGCTACTACTACTGAGCTGGAGGAGAGAGGACCGTTAGTACTACAGTACTAGTACTACTAGTGCTACTACTACTGAGCTGGAGGAGAGAGGTCCGTTAGTACTACAGTACTAGTACTACTACTACTGAGCTGGAGGAGAGAGGACCGTCAGTACTACAGTACTAGTACTACTAGCACTACTACTACTGAGCTGGAGGAGAGAGGACCGTTAGTACTACAGTACTAGTACTACTAGCACTACTACTACTGAGCTGGAGGAGAGAGGACCGTTAGTACTACAGTACTAGTACTACTAGCGCTACTACTACTGAGCTGGAGGAGCGAGGACAGTCAGTACTACAGTACTAGTACTACTAGTGCTACTACTACTGAGCTGGAGGAGAGAGGACCGTCAGTACTACAGTACTACTAGTGCTACTACTACTGAGCTGGAGGAGAGAGGACCGTCAGTACTACAGTACTAGTACTACTAGTGCTACTACTACTGAGCTGGAGGAGAGAGGACCGTTAGTACTACAGTACTAGTACTACTAGTACTACTACTACTGAGCTGGAGGAGAGGACCGTTAGTACTACAGTACTAGTACTACTAGTACTACTACTACTGAGCTGAAGGAGAGAGGACCGTTAGTACTACAGTACTAGTACTACTAGTACTACTACTACTGAGCTGGAGGAGAGGACCGTTAGTACTACAGTACTAGTACTACTAGTACTACTACTACTGAGCTGGAGGAGAGGACCGTTAGTACTACAGTACTAGTACTACTAGTACTACTACTACTGAGCTGGAGGAGAGAGGACCGTTAGTACTACAGTACTAGTACTACTAGTGCTACTACTACTGAGCTGGAGGAGAGAGGACCGTTAGTACTACAGTACTAGTACTACTAGTACTACTACTACTGAGCTGGAGGAGAGAGGACCGTTAGTACTACAGTACTAGTACTACTAGTGCTACTACTACTACTGAGCTGGAGGAGAGAGGACCGTCAGTACTACAGTACTAGTACTACTAGCGCTACTACTACTGAGCTGGAGGAGAGAGGACCGTCAGTACTACAGTACTAGTACTACTAGCACTACTACTACTGAGCTGGAGGAGAGAGGACCGTTAGTACTACAGTACTAGTACTTCTACTACTGAGCTGGAGGAGATAGGACCGTTAGTACTATACTACAGTACTAGTACTACTACTACTGAGCTGGAGGAGAGAGGACTGTTAGGACTACTACTACTACCTTGGCCTTCTTCAGCAGCAGGATCATCTCATCCTCTTTCCTCTGAGCTTCATCTCGTTGGTCTTCATCAGTACTGAAGAAGGAGAAAGCTACACACACACACACACACACACACACACACACACACACCCACACACACACACATATATACACACACACTAATGGGCAGTAGCTTTAAATCTACAGGTTTGTGACTGTAGTTTAACGGGTAAAGAGATGATGTGTGACTGTACGTACCAACGGCCACCCACAGCACTCCTCCTCCTCCTCCTCCTCCTCCCTTCAGGAAGTGTCTCCCGATGGACTCATGTTGGCTCACGTTTACCCAGCATGCCGAGCATTTGTCCCTCACAGCCTGTGATGTCACAGCGCTGATAGAAGTTACAGAAGAAGAGACAACAGAAAGACACTTAGGGTTCATCCACGTTTCCTTCACTAGCAAGGAAACCAAGAAAGGAGATGACAAATAAGAGACTTGGGATGTCTCTCTACATGTACCTGTCTCTCTCTACGTACCTGTCTCTCTCTACGTGTACGTGTCTCTCTCTACATGTACCTGTCTCTCTCTACGTGTACCCGTCTCTCTCTACGTGTACCCGTCTCTCTCGTCATGTACCTGTCTCTCGTCATGTACCTGTTTCTCGTCATGTACCTGTCTCTCTCTACATGTACCTGTCTCTCTCTACGTGTACCTGTCTCTCGTCACACACTCACCTTCCCGGTGAGCCCCGTAGAGTCACGTGACGTCCTGAACACCTGAACCTGCTCAGAGTCTGACTGAGGACGTGTCGAACACTGCAGACCGCCATCTTTACTGTTTACGTAACGAGCAGAAGTCACTAAACGCCTTCAGAATAAAAGCAACGGAAGCAAAAAAGTGTGAATTTTCATTCCACGTTTTGGAACATTTGATGGATTTAAATCCCAAAACACGGTGAAGAAATATAATTCATTCATTTAAATTGTTGGTAAATGTTTTTCTCTCAATTTTAAACGTGTTTCTATTTTTCTCATAACATTAGATAAAGCATTTTATTTTGTTCCGTTCACTAAACCTCCAGGGTACATCCCAAGTCTCCGTCATCAGAAACAGACGTCGCTTCACGTGACGCAACTGAGGAAAGGTCGTCTCATGTCTCTTAAAACATATCTCCTCGTTTCCTCTCTCCTCGCATGGTTTCCTCCATTCATCCCTGGTGGGAGGGACTAGGACGCAAGGAGAGGACGCGAGTGAGGGAAACGGGGATGCAGTTAAGAGACTTGAGATGTGCCCTGGTTCACCTGTGAGGGTCACGTGGAGCTGAGATGGAGGTTCAGAGGTTGTGAGAGATATAAACTACTCACTTCATTTTAATATTATATGAGATAAAATAGTACTAGGATATTAAATATTACACTATAATATGGTACATTACAACAGGATCATTATGGCAGAACATTCTAATAGATTAAATATCATTTGAATATTAAAAACCAAACAAAAGGTTAAACAAACAGAGAAATGTTTTAATTGAGCTTCAAAGTATTTATTGATAGTCACAGAGTTCATGAGGAGGTCTCAATATGAGACCACAACAGACCAGATGAGGACCAGAGGAGGACCAGAACAGAGGACCTATCATCGGACTAATTGTTTTGTTTTATTACGGAAACTTCTTGTTATTGAGAACAAGAATTTGTTCATTGAGAGTTCATTTAATTTATTTTCCTTCTCTTTGTTTAAACGTATTTGTTTCATGTTCAAAGTAAATAAATATATAAAATGAAACTTAAGGATCGTCTCTGTTCATCTTCATCAACATGAATCTCATTATTTTATGACTATGAGTATAATTATTAAACCTGTGAGATAAACATAGCATTTGTTTTCATGCTGCGTCACTGTAAATGTTGCCGCCGCAAGGCATTGTGGGTCGGAATTATCTCCTTTCCTTCAGTAAACGAAGGTCCAGTGTTTCCTATGCTAAAGGAGATAGGAAAGGAAGCATTAAAGCACCTTTCCTCAGCATTTAGAGGATTCAAACAGCTGTTAATGAACCTTAGGTCACTCAGTGAGGAACCTTCAGAAGATAAAAATAACTTTTAGACCTCAGACCTCTAAAGACACGCCCCCTACAGTCCATCTCTTCAGACCTCCAAAGACACGCCCCCACCAGTCCGTCTCTTCAGGCCTCCAAAGACACGCCCCCTACAGTCTGTCTCTTCAGACCTCTAAAGACACGCCCCCTACAGTCCATCTCTTCTAAAGATACGCCCCCTAAATCTCATCATGAACGTAAACAACAAACATCTCTCCTGTTAGAACAGCTGGTGGAAGACTCTGGTGACGAGGAAAGACAGACAGGCAGTCAGGCAGACAGGTAGACAGTCAGACAGACAGCTCGAGACAACCGCAGATTCCTGATTGTTTTTCTTACTTTTTGTCAAAGCTTTTGACTCATTGATAGTTTTTCAGGATGTAACGAGAATTTAAACAATATCATCTCAGTGTCTTTGTGACGACCATCACCGAGTCTTTAAGGACATTTATTGTGGACGGACTTCAGAGGTAACAATGTCCTCTCGATGATAATGTGTGTTTCTGGTAAACTAACGTCCTGTGGTTGAGACCTGCACCTGAAGCTCTGCCGTTCACTCGGCCGGCTGGTGGTCGGTGAACCTCTTCAGGTGGTAGCGCAGCACTCCTTTGGTTTTGAACGTCTTGCCGCAGCCGCAGGCGTGAGGCCGCTCGCCGGTGTGGTCGAGCTGGTGGACCCGCAGCAGCGAGCTGGTGAAGAAGAACTCCCCGCAGGTGATGCAGTAGTGGCTCTTCTCTCCGGTGTGTTTGGTTCTCCGGTGGCTCAGCAGCGAGCCCGACGTGATGAAGCTTTGGCCGCAGTCGCGGCATCCGAACGGACGCTCGCCGGTGTGGATCCTCTCGTGGGCCCTCCAGGAGTTGTGGTAGGAGAAGGACTTGTCGCAGTATGAGCACTGGTACAGCTTCTCCTTGGTGTGGCTCAGTCGGTGCATCTTCAGGTAGTGGGCGATGGTGAAGCTCTTCCCGCAGTCGTCGCAGGCGAAGGGCTTCTCACCCACGTGGAACAGCGTGACGTGAGACCTCAGGTGGGACGATTGGGTGAACCTCTTCCCGCAAGTGGTGCAGAGGAACGGTCGCTCCCCAGTGTGGGTGACCATGTGGGACTTGAGGTGGGGCGACTGGGTGAACCTCTTCCCGCACTCGCTGCACTTGTAGGGCTTCAGTCCGGTGTGGGTGCGGTGGTGCAGCTTCAGGCCCTGCAGGCTGGAGAAACACTTACCGCACTCTGCGCAGTGGTAGTCCCTCAGGTCCTCGTGGGTCCTCTGGTGGACCCGCATGCCGCTCAGCAGCTTGAAGGCTTTGCTGCAGGTGGGGCATTTGTGCGGCTTCCTGTTGGAGTGGGTCACCTGGTGGAGCTTCAGGCTCTGAGGGTTACCGAAGGTCTTCTTGCACTTCAAGCACGGCAGCAGCTTCGGGTTCTTGTGCGACTTACGGTGGAAGTTGAAACCCTGGTAGGAGACGAACATCTTGTCGCAGACTTTGCAGCGGTAGCACTTCTCTCCCTTGTGAACCTCCAGGTGCTCGTCAAGCTCGTCCTGCCCGCCGAAGCCGTCCCCGCAGAACCAGCACTTGAAGGGTTTGGTCCCGGAGTGCGTCCGGTGGTGCGTCTTCCAGTCCCTCTTCAGAGCGAAGGTCTTGTCACAGTAGGAGCACCGGTAGGGCTCCCTGCGGTCGTGGATCTGCTGGTGGACTACCAGGCTCATCAGGGTCGGGTAGGTCTTCCCGCACCGCCAGCACTGGTTGGGTTTCTGTCCTCGGTGGGTTCTCAGGTGAGCCTCCAGGTGAGACCTCTTGTAGAAGCCTTTGGTACACTCGGAGCAGTAGACCATCTTTCTGCCCGTGTTCGTCGGGTGGCATCGTGTCGACCTCTGGTGACATAACTGAGGGTGATCGTCTGTTGGGGATGATTGACAGGATGCACAAACATTTCTGTAACTTTTCTTAAAGGAAGTTAGAATAATAATAAATTACTCTGTTCTTACCAAGAGACAGGAAGTCCCGCCCCTCCAGCCACAGCCTGCAGTCGGTCAGTTTGACGGACAGCTTCTTGAGGACGGTGAAGGTCTGGATCTCTACTTCTTCTGGTTCTGGTTTGATCTGAACGGCCTGAAACTGATCAGGAGTGAAAGTACAACATGGTTACTCTAAGACTGAAGTATTTGTGTAACAGAGTACTTCTACTGTAATAAAGTACTTGCACTGTAACAGAGTACTTCTACTGTGTGGTAGTATAACTCTCACTGTGTGGTAGTAGTACTGTTACTGTGTGGTAGTAGTACTCTCACTGTGTAGTAGTAGTACTGTCACTGTGTTATAGTAGTACTGTTACTGTGTGGTAGTAGTACTTTCAGTGTGGTAGTAGTACCGTTACTGTGTGGTAGTAGTACCGTCATTGTGTGGTAGTAGTACCTTTACTGCGTGGTAGTAGTACTCTCACTGTGTGGTAGTAGTAGTTACTGTGTGATAGTAGTACTGTTACTACAGTAAATGAGTCCTGGTGGTAAACGTCACTAGACTCTACATCCAGACCCACAGGAGACAGAACCTCAAACTAAACTCCATTCACGTTAATCTCCTTTTTATTTCAGATTAAACCAGAGGAATAAATGAGGTTCTTTAGTTAAACGGTAAAACGGTAGAAAACACCAGCTCGTTTTCTACCGTTTTACCGGAACAGAGCTCGGTCCGGTTGAGGCCGAATCACCGACAGCTCGGTTCTAACACATGTCATCATTGAGTCGGGTCACGTGTTGGTTAGAGCTCTTTAGACTCGGTTCTTTAAACGTTCTGTTTTATGAATGGAGTTTGGCGACAGGTTCTAATTCCCACCGATCCAGAGGCTAGCTCCGTTAGCTTAGCTGCAAACCGGCTCCGGTCGGTCGGTGTGTTTACCGGCGATGACACGTCGGTCTCCATCACTCCGGTCCGGTTCCGTTAAAAATGAAAGTTGCGTCTCGAGTGAACAGCAGCAACTTCTTCTGCAGCAGCAGCAGCAAGACTTCCGGGGAAAGTTCAACCTCCCAAAAAAAAAAAAAAAAAGGAAAAGTCTGAAAAATTAAATATACAACATCCGGTCTGAGTTTTGTTCCCGGTTTGACAAACTTTATATTCACCAATGAACATTTCTAATAAAATGTGATGAAATATTTGAATGAGTTTTTAACCTGGAGACAGAAATCTGAATATATAATTACACAGTTTAATATGTACACCTTTACTGATCATTACAGTCTGAATATTTAATATGCATTTAAATACAGAACTAAATGGACAGAATACATAAATATATTTAAGAAGCACCCCTTGAGAGTAATCCGAGTATTTTAATGAGTTTCTTTAAACGCCGTCGATTAATTATAAAGAATAAAACATAAGCGTCATCAACTGTGGATCATATACTTGTATTTAGTACACAGCTACAAGTACTTTGAAAATAAATATTCTACTTCACACTTATCAGTTGTTAGAGAATAGAAGCTCATTAGTACCTTCACTGCGGTATAAACAGAAGTATTAACATCAGATCCAGGATCAGTTATGAGCAGAAACAAGAGTTAAATAATTACTTTTTATTAAAAACAACTTTTATTAATAAATAAGATTTATACTCGTATACATCAGTCAAAATAAACATAGTTCTCTCCAGCACCCTGGCGTGGTCCAGCAGGGGGCAGCAGCTGCTTCCAGATGGTTCTGAACAGGTGAAGAAAGTCTTTAAAACAAGCCAATAATAATAATAATAATAATAATAATAATAATAATAATAATAATAATAATAAAAGCTCAAACAAACAGGAAATATAAAGACTCCTGAGTCACATGACCATCACATGACCCTGCTGACCTGGGATCAGACGAACGCTTCGGTCGGTCTTTGTCACAGCACCCCCCCCCTCTCTCTGAGAACACTCTGCCTGAGGGGGGGGGGGGGCGCTACAATTCGGCCTTTTGTTCACATCATCTCCCAGCAGAGCTAAGCCCCGCCCACTCAGCTGATTGATGCATGTTGCAATGTGACAAGTCACTCACCACCATCATGTGACATCCTGGCCTCAACGATGACGTCACCGCTTCAGGGGGGGGTGTCGTTCTGTCAGAGCCAATCAGAGAGCAGAGGAGGTGAACAGGTGAAAACTCAACACAGGTACATGGATCAGGTAAAGAACCCTAAAACAGAACACTAGACCAGAACCCTGGATCAGAAGACGCTTCAGCTCGGTTTTGTCACGGCCCCCCCTCTGTGAACAGACTGCTGGGGGGGGGGCTTCAATCGGCCTTTCGTTTCATCACTTCTAGTGTGTAGTATTACTACTTTTACTTGTAGCAGAGTACTTCTAGTGTGTAGTATTACTATCAGAGTACTTCTTAAATCTCTGGTCGAACAAAGGAACCAAAGTTTGTTCACTAAATATATTGCTAACATCACAAACACATTCTGGTCGCCATCTTGACTAAATGTTTCCGCCACACAGACACTACTGTCTTCAGTTCTTTGTCCGTTTGTTGAATCACTTCTTACCGTTAACGGATCCATCGAAGCCGGTCGGAGCCTGGAGTTAGCCGCCGCAGCTAACGTTAGCTGGTTAACGCATCACATTCACAGTTATCTTTAGTAGTCAGTGAAAGCACACCGACACCAGACGGACCGTAACGTTCACATTGCCCGATCATCGCCGCTGCTCTCGGCGGTAGCGCCGTCTGCTCGCCGTCCAACTTCACGTTCTCAAACCTTTCTGTAGTAAAAACCAGCGCCATGTTATCTTTATACGATCCAGCAACCAATCACAGAGTGGATCAGAGCCATGGTGCGGCATGACCCGCCCTACTCTTTTTCTGATTGGGTCACCCTGACACAACCCTAACCGTGCCCGAACGAACCAATCCAACCAACGAAGGCAACGAGTATTAGCCAATCAGAGGGAAAGTAGGGCGGGTCGTGCTGTTTGGACCAATTGTAATCCAGCTCCTACTGACATATTTACGACGCTGGGAAAAGACATTGAAGGCATCACCAACCGTTATTTTAAAAAACAAAAACGGTCGATTTATGAAGTTTTCACCCGTTTTATTTTAAGTTTGTTTTTATGACAAAGTGGAGACAAGCAGGAGAAGAATAAGGTGTGAAGATAAAGAGAAGAAGGAGGTGTGAAGATAAAGAGAAGAAGGAGGTGTGAAGATAAAGAGAAGAAGGAGGTGTGAAGATAAAGAGAAGAAGGAGGTGTGAAGATAAAGAGAAGAAGAAGGTGTGAAGATAAAGATAATAAGAAGGTGTGAAGATAAAGAGAAGAAGGAGGTGTGAAGATAAAGAGAAGAAGAAGGTGTGAAGATAAAGAGAAGAAGAAGGTGTGAAGATAAAGATGGACGCCAGAGACGAGCGATTGGATCCCGTCCGGAGCTTCACCCTCACCAGCTTCAGATTGGAGGAGGAAAGATGGCGGCGGTTTGTCTCTGAGGAGGAAAACCAGGTGATCTTCAGCAGCTTCTTCAACACTCCGGACTACAAGAACCTGTTCCTCTGTCGGGACCCTGAAGATGGAGGACTCTCCGTCGGCCTGGACCCCCCTCAAAATGTCCAAACTAAAGTGATCTGCGTCTCCAGAGCGGGTCGAGAAGTCATCACGAGAGAAAATGTCCGAAAGATTTTAGTAATCCAAGAAGTTGAGGGAGAAGACGCCAAGAGCTTCATCATTGCTGTCTCTGAGGAGGTGGGACAGCTAGCTAAGCTAAGGCTATTTAAAGCTAAGGCTAACAGTTAGGGTAACTGGAAGCTAAGGCTAATTATAGCTAAGGCTAACAGTTAGGCTAGCTGGAAGCTAGTGCTAGTTATAGCTAAGGATAACATTTAGGCTAACTGGAAGCTAAGGCTAATTCAAGCTACGGCTAACATTTAGACCACACGTGTCAAACTCAAGGCCTGCGGGCCCGCCACGTCATTTTATGTGGCCCGCGAATCCACCAGCAAAAAAATATCTATTTTTTTTATTTTGGAAAAAAAATAGTTAGACTTAAAAAAATATCCCCATGGTCGAAATTATGAGATAGAAAGTTGAAATTCTGAGATAGCAAGTTGTCTGTGTACCGACATTAAAACTATCACAACAGGTGGACAGGAGAGGGAACAGCCCGTAAAGAGGTTTTCCAACAAGTGATTGAGTTGAAAAAGATCGACAAATAATCCCAAAATGTCCACGAAGAGAAAAATTGATGCAGAGGGAAGAAAATGTAATTTAAGATGGGAAAGAGAAAACATGTTTGTGCTTCAAGGAGAAAAACGGGTCTGTCTTCTGTGTTATGATGCGTGTCGGCATTTTGACACCAAACACGGAGCTAAATTTAGCCTCCAAGAAAAACATCAAATTGTCCAAGAATTAAAAGGCAGACTGCAATCACAGCAGAATATATTTACAGAAGCTACAGCCCAGTGCTGCTAAAGGTATGTGAGCAGGTGAGCTCCGACCAGATACAGACTTTTACAAATGTCAGTTTGTGAAGAAACACCATCGCAGACCGAGTTCAGGAACTAGCAGCAATCTAACAACACAGCTAGCTAAGAGACGAGATACATCATCTATCAATGTTTGTAAGAGGCTCAAGGCAGACCTGATCTCAGTGAGGAGCTCTTGGATGTAGCTGCCATGCACGGGACGACGGCAGGGCGGGACATTAGTGATGCAGAGAGGTGACACAAATAGCTTTGAACAAAGTTAATGTAATAACTTGTGTTTGATGATATTTGTCTTTGTTATTTTCTTTAAAAGTTTGATCTTTGATAGAGTAATGTGGGTTTCTTAACCCTAAATTAAAATTATTTATTATTTATTTATAATAACAGAAATGTGCTTAAATATAATTTTACATTTATATAACTGCATGTACAATATTTTTACACTTGAATAAACAATAATCAAATGCAGAGAGTTATTTAACAATATGTTAGGGAGTAGTTACAGTTATACAGTCTTACAGTTACAACCGGCCCTTTGAGGGAAACCGTGATGCTGATGTGGCCCAGAGTGAAGATGAGTTTGACACCCCTGATGTAGACTAACTGGAAACTAAGGCAAATTTAAGATAAGGCTAGTATGAATATGGCAAATTTAAGAGTAAGCTTAACTGGCCAATTCAAGATAAGTCTTAACATTAAAGCTAACTGGAAGCTATGGCTAATTCAAGATGAGCCAACATTAGGGCTAGCTGTGAGCTATGGCTAGTTCAAGATAAGGCCAACTGTTAGCTTTAGCTAAGGCTAACATGTTGTCCATGGCAGTTGTTTCCAAACACTGGGTCAGGACCCACAGTTCTCAATCCCTTTGGTTAGAAACCTGCTCTACCTGCAGGACGTCCAGGCTGAAGGTTAAAGGTGTGTCCTCTGCTCTCAGGTGACCTGCCCGTTGCTTATTAACCTGGAGACGAGCAGAAGATGGGCGGTGGGTTTAGCTGAGGAGGCTCTGAGGTCCACGGAGCAGCAGAGGAACGAGGCGTTGGTGATGGAGGCTCAGATGGAGGGAGGAACTTTCCTCACTTATCCCGAAGCTCTTCATGAGGACCAGCTTCATGGAAACACCTTCACAGAAGACACTGAAGAGGGGTAGGACAGACTTCTTCTTCTTCTTCTCTAACACTGAAGCTTCTTCTTCTTCTTGGCCCAATCCCAACGTCCCTCCTAAACCCTCAGACCCTGAACCCTCAAGGACTCACTGAGGTCACCTGGTGAGTGGGTGAGTGTGAGAGACTGTGAGGGCTTGAGATGGTGGAAATATGAATGGGACAGATCACGTTACCATGAAAACAACAAAACATATGATGTATAGTTGTGTGTATTTATTGTATATTATTTACTCCCTGATGTGAACGTCTTCAGGCTCTTTCCTCACTAGATGAGAGGTAACTTCAGATAATCTATTCAGCTATACAGCTTCAATGACAAAATCAAATATTTGATGAATAAATAAATAAATATCTTCTGATTTCATGTTTTAATGTTCCATCTTTAACCCTTAATGTTTCTGAGTACATGTAATACTCCAGGCTGAACACACTGATCCGTCCTCTTTGTTTACCTTTTTGTTACGTCTCCATGCGTCCACTGGTTACCCCGTGGTCACATTGCAATGATTTGTGGGTAATTCCCTTATGCTGTGTTCACACCAAACGCGTCGCGAATTATTCGCGCGAGTAGATTACATACAAAGTCTATGCACAGACGCGATGAGACTGGCGCGGCGCTAATTTGCGATGGCGCGGCGCGATTGACGCTAATTTGCGGCGCGATTGACGCAAATCTGCGTCAAACGCGCGAGTTGAAATTTTTCAACTTCTGCAAAATTTTCGCGTTACGCCCCGGCGCGATAGCCTATCAGCGTTGAGTTGCTCACCCTGTCATCAGCGACGTCCTGCCGTTGTTGAATCAGGAAATAAATACTGTAGCCGTCTGTGTTCACCCAGAGCTCAACGATCAAATCGGCATCATTACGTAGTTATTTAGGAGTCCCTTTTTGTCAGTTTATTACCGTTAAATCACAGCCAAATCAGTTTATTTAGTGTTCATACAGCTGTAGTAAACAGCGACTTGTGTGGCTCACTAGACACAGTGAATAAAGCTCGATAAAATCCATGGAGCTCCTCTGAACAATGTTATGAACCAGACATGACGGCGTTTAGTTTCCCAGGATATCTGTGACTTCCACAACACGTACTAAGCAGAAATAGAGGTTCTTTTTTTTCATGGTTAATGGCGGACAGTTGAACGGCTTTCAGGGCGATAAGCCACGCCCCCTCTCCGGCGCGTGATTCGCGCGATTCACACATGAACACAAATGGTCCCCGGCGTTTTGACCGGCGGCGCGATGAATTCGCGACGCGTTTGGTGTGAACGCAGCATTAGACTAATGCTGCGTTCACACCAAACGCGTCGCCAAAGCCAGTCTCATCGCGTCTGTGCATAGACTTTGTATGTAATCTACTCACGCGAATAATTCGCGACACGTTTGGTGTGAACGCAGCATAAGGGTTCATAAAGGAAACAAAATGTCTGCCAGAGCCTCAAACACTCAATGATTTGACAGACAGAACTAAACCCTCACGGACTTCGCGGGAGTGCGCCTAAAACTCCGTGAGTCCGTGAGGGAGGGCATTGGAATTGGCCCTGAAGCAGCTGCTGCTGCTGCTTCTTCTTCTTCTTTATCTGCTTCTTCTTCTGCTGTCCTCTAACAGTAAACCTTCTTCTTCTTCTTTATCTGCTTCTTCTTCTCTCTAACAGGAAGTTGTCACACACTAAGCTGCTCCACTCCTGTGACTCCACCATCACAGAGTGGGTGAAGCTGGTCTCAAACTTCCTGCAGCAGGACTCGTCTCAGCCGGTTCTGGACGGACTGGATCCCCTTCCCTCAGACGAGTTTAACTTCTGGAGGACTAGACTGAAGAACCTGCACCTGATCCAGCAGCAGGTCTACTATTACAGTATTATCTTATGATGTAGTATTCTAATGATATAAAGTGACATAAAGTCCTTCCTCTGGTTCTTGGTCCAGCTGAGGAGCAGCAGAGCCCAGCAGGTGGTCTCTGTGGTCCAGAGAGCAGACAGCGTGAACTGGTCCAGTCTCAGAGACCTGTACTCCGAGGTCCAGGAAGGTGAGACAGGAGGTCTCCATCAATGTGGGACATGAGTCCTCAGAACCAGATCAGTCCTTTGACCCGTCTCTGTTGGTCCCCTCAGGTCTGGACGAGGCCCAGGACCTCACCGTGAACCTGGACCCTGTGCAGGAGAAGCTGGAGCAGCTGGAGCGGATGGACTACCTGCAGGTACCTCATGGACCGGTCCTCCAGGGGTTTACTGTGACATCACCACTGTGTGTGTGTGTGTGTGTGACATCACCACTGTGTGTGTGTGTGTGTGACATCACCACTGTGTGTGTGTGTGTGTGTGACATCACCACTCTGTGTGTATGTGTGACATCATCACTGTGTGTGTGTGACATCATCACTGTGTGTGATTGACAGCTGGGGGACAACATGACTGCTCTGATGGAGGAGGTGAGACAGGTGTGGATCAGGTCTGAGTTCTACCGTAGACCCTGTTGGGTAGTGGTCCTGCTGCAGGAGATCTGTAACCTGTTCATACAGATGGTAACACACACACACACACATACAAACACACACACACACACACAGACATACAAACACACACACCAGTTGATTGTGCTCCTCCTTCCTGGTCTACAGAGCAGGAGGTTCCTTCATGAGGAGGAGGTGATGGCTGGTCTGGGATCAGATCCTGGTCCCAGACTGGATGATGTCACACTGGTGATCTGGACCCTTCAGACCCTCAAAGAGGAGTACAGGTGGTGCAGGACCCAGCTGGAGCAGGTACCCCTCATGTCTACACCACAGACATGTACACAGAGTCCTGGTCCAGGTCCAGGTTCAAGTCTGAGGATTCTTCTGGTTTCTCTCTGCAGGACGGAGACACTCACAACTGGGACTTCCCTTCAAACCTGGTCTTCTTCAACCTGGACCACTTCCTGTTACACCTGCAGAGCATCCAGGTACACACACACACACACAGACACAGACTCCTCCTATCCTCTCCTCCTCTCCTCTCCTCTCCTCCTACAGGAGGTGTTCAGTGTCAGCCTGAAGCTGCATCAGTTGGACTCTGCGGTCCTGTCTGGTATTAGAGGCCAGATGTGGACTGATGTGGTTCAGCAGGTGTATCAGGACTTCCTGGGTCATGTGAAGGTTCTGTGTGACTCCACCTGTGACCCCACCGACCCTGAAGACCAGGTGACGGTCATGTGATGTGTGTGAGGAGCTTCCTTGGATGTTGGATCCTGAGCTGTGTGTAAGTCCTCCTCCTCTTCCTCCTCCTCTTCCTCTCAGAGCTTCCAGCTGCACCTGAACCACTTCTGGGTTCAGGTCTCAGACCTAGAGAGACGGCTGGTGTCGGTCCTCAGCAGAGCCTTTGAGGACTGCTGCGCCTCCTCCTCTGGAGCAAAGGTACCCTCTAACTCTAACACAGCACTGGTCTGATCTGATCTGATCTGGTCTGATCCCGTCTGGTCTGGTCCGGTCTGGTCTGATCCGGTACGATCTAGTCAGGTCTGATCTGATCTGGTCTGATCCCGTCTGGTCTGATTCAGATCTGATCTGGTCCGATCCGGTCTGGTCCGGTCCGGCCTGATCTGGTCCGGTCTGATCTGGTCTGTTCCATTCCGGTCTGATCTGATCCGATCTAGTCCGGCCCGATCAGTTCTGATCTGGTCTATTCTGATCCGGTCTGATCTGGTCTGATCTGCTTTGTTTCAGCTGGTGAAGATGTTCGGGTTCCTCCTGGACCGTCCTCTGATCCAGGATCAGCTGCGTCCTCACCTGACCCGGCTGGAGGAGCTGGTCCTGGAAGAGCTGGATCAGACCGAGCTGCTGTTCTACAGTCAGAGAGAGGAACCGAACGCATTCAGCAGGGTCACTCCGTCTGCTGCAGCCGGACTCTGCTGGACTCAACAGCTCAGACTGAGAGCTGAAAACTCTCTGGACCACTACAGGACGCTTCAACAGCTGTAAGAGGACCACTGAAACCAGGACCTGGACTCAGTCTCTGTGTTGTGTTCAGGGACCTGGACTCAGTCGCTATGTTGTGTGTTGTGTTCAGGGACCTGGTCTCAGTCTCTGTGTTGCGTTCAGGGACCTGGACTCGGGTGCCTCCCAGCTGATCCTGCAGAGGTTCCAGCAGATCGTGGACCTCCTGCAGGACTTCACAGACCGAGGGAGGTCCAGCTGGAGTTGTCTGCTGGACTCCGACTGTGAATTCATCCTGAAACAACCTCTGATACAGAACAACAAGCAAGGCATGCTGGGAGTTAACTGCAGCCACAAGGTCAGTCACAAGAAAACCCAACAAGAGGCCGTGTGATTGGCTGAAGCTCATCACACTTTACCTGGTTTAACTGTGTGTGTGTGTGTGTGTGTGTGTGTGTGTGTGTGTGTGTACAGATACAGGTGCTACTGAAGGAGCTCAGGTACGTGAGCAGGAAGTCAGATGTGGAGCTCCGCCCCCACGCTGCTCGACTCTTCACCTGCAGAGATGACATCACACAGAGCTACCTGAGCCTGAGTCACATGGTGTCCTGTTACGAGCAGGTACGCTGCGGTCACCGAGGTGAATCCAGGTGAGGGTGAAGGTCAGGTGACAGGTTGTGGTTCCTCCTTCAGGTAGCGAGTGACGTCCTGCCGGTGGAGCTTCCTCTGATCCGGGATCAGCTGCAGGACCTGAACCAGGACCTGTCAGAACTGCAGAGATACACCTGGAGCAGTGAAGGTGACACGTCACATGACTCGGTGGACTCAATAGCTGTGTCTCAATTCAGGGGCTGCATCCTTCGGAGGACCCAGCCTTCACGGTCTATGTGGGCCGGGTCCTTTGAGGACCGCAAAGGCTAGACCGTGCGGTCTCCGAAATGAGACGTCCTACCCTACAGAGGACTTCCTGTTTGCATCAACAGCTGTTCCCGCCCCGCCCCCCTCTTGCTGCTCCCATCGCCTAGAATCCCTGCTCAGAAGGATTATATATATATATATATATATATATTTATAGTGTATATACCTGTATATATATTTATAGTGTATTTATTAGTGCTGGGCAAGTTAACGCGTTAATTTCGCGTTAACGCATTCATTAATTAACGCCGACAATTATTTTACCACGCGTTAACGCATTTTTTAAATTTATTATAATTTTTTAAAAATTTTTTTTGAAAGACAAGAGACAAATACATATACATAACAACAAGAGGATGACAAGAACAGTGGGATAAAAGCCAGCAAACATCCTATAGTCAGGTGTGTATGTATGTGTGTGTGTGTGTGTGTGTGTGTGTGTGTGTGTGTGTGTGTGTGTGTGTGTGTGTGTGTGTGTGTGTGTGTGTGTGTGTGTGTGTGAACGTGTGTGTGTGTGTGTGTCCTTGAGCCTTTTGAGATGGGAAAAAAAATAATAATAATAATTAAAAAACAACAACAACAAAAAACAGGTAAGTATTTCTAATTCATTATTATTGTAACAGACTGTCTCATGTTTATCGTTTTGTATTGGAGATATGATGTCCCTTCAGGGTTGCCGTAGAGAAAAGGCGACTTCCGCTTCTGGTCTTGGGGGGGTAGAAATAAAGAGAGAAGCTGCACCAGCTGTTGCTCTCCCTGGAGACTACTGGACATCGCTGCGGTAAAGTCAGCAGACACTCAGATCTCCGTGGTCAACTCAGCAGACACTTACATGTTAGTGCACCTATATGCTGAAATTCACCGTAAACGCATTTAAACGGCACAGATCGGGAGCGAGCGAAGGATTTTGAAAGTTAGCGGAAAGATTAACGTGAGACAACATCCGGTTTCTTCAGACGAACATCCGGTTTTCAGAATAAGATGCCAACAAAGTATGAATTATATTCACATTAAGTATAAAACATGCTACCTGCATCTCGTGAACCAAATGTTATTGACATTTTGTTCATATAGCAGTACTTTTAAAATAAAAGTGCGCAATACACTACTTTTGAATTCATTATTGAACTTTGCCATAACAATGAGATTAATCGCGATTAAATATTTTAATCGTTGCCCAGCACTAGTATTTATATATATATATATTTATAGTGTGTGTATATATATATATATATATAATCCCTGCTCAGAAGGATTATAAATATATACACATAAATACATTAAACTAAAATATTTTCAGTACATATACTTTGAAGTTTTTAGTTTAGTGTTTTTAATCATATATTCAAAAATTCATTCACAGTTTTTCATAATAGTTTTTCTAAATTAATAATCAGTTAATTAAATCAGTTACTATGTTAAATAACACATTTTTAGTTATAGTTCTTGCAATTAAAACAATGTATTTATCAATAACTTCATTTTATTTCATTCACACATACATATATATTTACATGTGTATATAGATACACATGTGTGTATATATATATATATATGTATATATATATATATATAATATAGCAATCCTAAGGCAGAGGAAATCAATCAAGACAGTTAATATTAACAGCAGCAAAACAAATGTCAGCAAATGTGTTTATTAACTTGCAGTAACACATGTGCAGTACACATGCCGCTTCTCCAGCTCTCGCATCACTCGCCGCCATGTTGGTTCAAATAAAATCTTCACCGGCACGCAATGCATCTTGGGATGTGGTGGGCCACGAAGGATACATCAGATGTGTCCTCAAATCTGGGACCAGAAGGCTGCATTCGTCGGCTGCATTTGAAGGAGTCTTCAACAAAAATGTGAAATGGGACAGCCTAGTCGCAGCGCTGTGACGCAACCGGTCTACGAATGCAGCCTCCGAAGGATGCAGCCCCTGAATTGAGACACAGCTCCAGGTTATAAAGCAGTGGGCTGGTCTCTCTACCTGTACTGTGTGTGTGTCCAGGTGTGCAGCAGCTGGTGGAGCAGAAGAGAGAGAGACTGTTGCTCGTCCACTCCTCAGTGAGCCGGGCCAGAGCCAACATGGCCGCCGTGACACGCATCACACAGGTCAGAGTTGATCTGTGAGCACCGTTAGCCGTTAGCAACCGGTGCTAAGGTTCTTCTCCTGCAGGAGTGGGCGGAGCTTCACCTGCTGCAGCGCTCAGGTGACTCACTGCTGGAGGTCAGTGACACAGAGCAGACCTACAGACGCATCAGAGCAGAGGGAGAGGAGGTGCTCAGGTTAACTCAGGTAGGGAGGAGGAGGGAGAGGAGGTGCTCAGGTAGGGAGGAGGAGGTGCTCAGGTTAACTCAGGTAGGGAGGAGGAGAAGGGAGAGAGGAGGTGCTCAGGTTAACTCAGGTAGGGAGGAGGAGGGAGAGGAGGTGCTCAGGTTAACTCAGGTAGGGAGGAGGAGGAGAGGGAGAGGAGGTGCTCAGGTTAACTCAGGTAGGGAGGAGGAGAAGGGAGAGAGGAGGTGCTCAGGTTAACTCAGGTAGGGAGGAGGAGGGAGAGGAGGTGCTCAGGTTAACTCAGGTAGGGAGGAGGAGGAGGTGCTCAGGTTAACTCAGGTAGGGAGGAGGAGGGAGAGGAGGTGCTCAGGTTAACTCAGGTAGGGAGGAGGAGGGAGAGGAGGTGCTCAGGTTAACTCAGGTAGGGAGGAGGAGGGACAGGAGGTGCTCAGGTTAACTCAGGTATGGAGGAGGAGGAGGAGGGAGAGGAGGTGCTCAGGTTAACTCAGGTAGGGAGGAGGAGGAGAGGGAGAGGAGGTGCTCAGGTTAACTCAGGTAGGGAGGAGGAGGGAGAGGAGGTGCTCAGGTTAACTCAGGTAGGGAGGAGGAGGAGAGGGAGAGGAGGTGCTCAGGTTAACTCAGGTAGGGAGGAGGAGAGGGAGAGGAGGTGCTCAGGTTAACTCAGGTAGGGAGGAGGAGGGAGAGGAGGTGCTCAGGTTAACTCAGGTAGGGAGGAGGAGGAGGGAGAGAGGAGGTGCTCAGGTTAACTCAGGTAGGGAGGAGGAGGAGAGACAGGAGGGAGAGGAGGTGCTCAGGTTAACTCAGGTAGGGAGGAGGAGGAGGGAGAGAGGAGGTGCTCAGGTTAACTCAGGTAGGGAGGAGGAGGAGAGACAGGAGGGAGAGGAGGTGCTCAGGTTAACTCAGGTAGGGAGGAGGAGGAGAGGGAGAGGAGGTGCTCAGGTTAACTCAGGTAGGGAGGAGGAGGAGAGGGAGAGGAGGTGCTCAGGTTAACTCAGGTAGGGAGGAGGAGAGGGAGAGGAGGTGCTCAGGTTAACTCAGGTAGGGAGGAGGAGGGAGAGGAGGTGCTCAGGTTAACTCAGGTAGGGAGGAGGAGGAGAGACAGGAGGGAGAGGAGGTGCTCAGGTTAACTCAGGTAGGGAGGAGGAGGAGGGAGAGAGGAGGTGCTCAGGTTAACTCAGGTAGGGAGGAGGAGGAGGAGGTGCTGATGTGACTCTTCTGTGTCCTCAGGTGAACAGGAGTCTGTACGGAGCTGAAGTCTCCTCTGAGTCCTGGATCAGGTACCTGGACCACATCGATGACCAAGTCCAGTATGGACTGTTCCAGCTGGTGCTCAGATCTCTGACCTTCTTATCGGACAACATGAACCCACAGGTACACACACCTGGAATCTGAGGAATTCAAAGTATGGAGGCTTCTCTATCATCAATATGTTGTTGGATTTAAAGTGTCTGTGTGCAGAGCTGCAGTGTGTTTCTGACGGTCAGTCTGCAGCTGCAGGAAACAGGAATTGTGTTTGAGCCGTCAGTGGGCGTCGGCCTCTCTGACCTCCTGCAGAGCATCTACTCAGCAGCCAGTCTGCCTCTCAGGGTCTCTGAGAGACGCCACGGCAACTACCAGGTGAGTCTGACATCACTCACTCTTTGCAGGCTGCTGTTTCTGAAAAATAATCTGTCTGTCTGTCTGTCTGTCAGGTGTCCCTGCCGCAGAGTCCGGATCTCTCTGCCTTGGAACAGGAAGTAATGCATCGCCTTCTGCAGGTGAAGGAGGAGGCGGAGCGTCTGTCGGCGGGGCTGGACAGGTATGCGTACCTGTGGCAGAGCGACAGGAGTGAGGTGATGCAGGAGTTCCTGATTTACAGCAGACAGCTGGGAGACGAGGAGGTGGAGGTGGAGGAAGCCCCGCCCACCCTGAAGGACTTCCAGAGAGAGGTGAGACACACCTGTCCAGGTGTTTTAATCCAGAGAGAGGTGAGACACACCTGTCCAGGTGTCTTAATCCAGAGAGGCGAGACTCACCTGTCCAGGTGTTTTAATCCAGAGAGAGGCGAGACTCACCTGTCCAGGTGTTTTATTGCAGAGATGTGTTTCTGTTTCAGATCGAGTCTCTCCACAGACTGAGCAGAGAGGTGACTCACCTGGATGACATCATCGTTCTGCACAGCTGGCTGCAGGTGGACCTCAGAACCTTCAAAGACTCCCTGCTGTCAATCGTACAGGAGTGGAAACACCTGTACACGGAGTACCTGCTGGACTCAGTCAGGGACAGGTGAGCCCACCTGAGAGCGTGATTCTTAAGTTTTAAAAGGTGCAACACAGAAGTTCTTAAGTGTGTGTGTGTAGTCTGCAGCAGGTGACTCACCATCGTGGCGATGATGAAGAGTCTTCATCTTCATCCAGCTTCCCTCTGACAGAAACCATCTTCCTGCTAGAAGCTGCAGGAGTGGAGCTACCTGAACACCTGTCAGCTCAGCTAGGTAGTGACATCACTGTAGCTCCGCCCACACCTGCCCCGACACAGGAAGTCACATGACACCGTCTAAAGACTGTGTGAAAGTTTTATTCTTTTCATTGCATCTCTGTAGTTTATTTACCTGTTCACACACCTGTCTGTGTCACGATGTAGTTACTCCGTGTTCTGTAAATCACACACGCAGTCAATCAGCTCATTGCGTTAACCTCAACACCTGCTGTTAACGGCGCCGCACCGTGAACCGCCACATCTTGAACCATTCGGCACGAATACACAAACCATTACAGCAGCAATGTTTGTCTAAATATCAGGAATTATTGTTGCATACATGTCATTATGGTCCTAGTTTTTAGTTTTGATTCAGTTGGCGTTATTTGTTTGTCATTGTGGAGCAACGTCCATCATGAAGATCATATTGTTTCTCTGTGTTGCAGAGTTGATCACCTGAAGAGGAAACGGCTGACTCAGAAGACTCCTGGAACATTAAATGTATTATTTCACTGGTTCCTGTGATGATTAAAAGTTTATTTGATTCTGATCCTCTGAGTTTTGTCGTGAACATGAACTAAGTGTGTTTTGTAGTGAGTACAGTTTCAGTCCAGATGTTCAACCTCTGTCTTGGAACTTTGTGGGTTAGTCTGAGAGAGTGAACATCTGGACTGAGCCGATGTCTCAGGTCTATGCTCCGAACTTTAAAGAGTAAATGGACTTTAATAATTCTTCAGTTAGATTCCAGAGACACAAAGAACCACAACAAGATAAATAAATGATTTAATAGAATTTCTTTCTTTCTTCAAAAGCTGTAATTGACACAAAATACTTTCCATCCAGCAGGCAGACGGGTCCGGTCTACAGTCTGGTACGGGTCCGGTCTACAGCCTGGTACTGGTCTGACACCTTCAGGACCAGAAGGAACCAGACAAACCAGAAAGTAAAAGAGGCACGATGATGAGAAATCTAGAGAGAAACGTGATCTAAAAAACAAACTAATTAAAGTCCTCATAACACTCGCTGTCTCCATGGCAACAGAAAAAACAAATTAACTATCAGCATCTGTTTTAAGTCTCGGCTGGCTCTGAGGTCAGAGGTCCGCCCCGGCTGCTGCCATCACCACACAGGCAGAGGCAGCGGCCAATCAGAGAGCAGCTAGCGGCGGTAGACTCCGAAGGCCACCAGGCTGAGGAAGATGGTGACGCCGACCAGCGAGGCGGTGGCCGGGGCGGTGAAGAACTGCCTGTACTGGATCTGACAATACCAGAGCACCGACAGCATGAGGACCAGCAGGGGGACCATCAGGCTGCCCACATTCAGAGCCACCTGCACCTGGTCCACGGGCCGAGGCCCCCCCGCAGCCCCCCGACCAGCGTGCGGTGAGATGTGACAGTGCAGGACACAGTTATGAACCAAGTTCAGGGAGGCCAGAGTCTGAGCGTCGTCCTGCAGCAGCTGACCCTGATAGATCAACCGCACCTGCTGCTCCTGACCCGCAAAGTAGGTCCTGAAAGGGTAGAGATCAACAGGTTAAAATCAGCACTAACACTCCCCTACAGTAGTGGTGTAGTAGACGTACAGTAGTAATGTAGTAGTGATGTAGTAGTGGTACAGTAGTGATGTAGTAGTGATACAGTAGTGATGTAGTAGTGATACAGTAGTGATGTAGTAGAGGTACAGTAGAGGTACAGTAGTGATGTAGTAGTGATGTAGTAGAGGTACAGTAGAGGTACAGTAGTGATGTAGTAGAGGTACAGTAGTGATGTAGTAGAGGTACAGTAGTGATGTAGTAGAGGTACAGCAGTGATGTAGTAGAGGTACAGCAGTGATGTAGTAGAGGTACAGCAGTGATGTAGCAGAGGTACAGCAGTGATGTAGCAGAGGTACAGCAGTGATGTAGCAGAGGTACAGCAGTGATGTAGCAGAGGTACAGTAGTGGTACAGTAGTGATGTAGTAGAGGTACAGTAGTCATGTAGTAGAGGTACAGTAGTCATGTAGTAGTGATACAGTAGTCATGTAGTAGTGATACAGTAGTCATGTAGTAGTGATACAATAGTAATGTAGTAGTGATACAATAGTAATGTAGTAGAGGTAGAGTAGTGATGTGGTAGAGTAGTAATGTAGTACTGATACAGTAGTGATGTAGTAGTGATGCAGTAGTAATGTAGTAGAGGTACAGTAGTAATGTAGTAGTGGCACAGTAGTAATGTAGTAGTGGTACAGTAGTAGTGATACAGTAGTGATGTAGTAGTGGTACAGTAGTGATGTAGTAGTGGTACAGTAGTGATGTAGTAGTGGTACAGTAGTGATGTAGTAGTGGTACAGTAGTGATGTAGTAGAGGTACAGCAGTGATGTAGTAGAGGTACAGCAGTGATGTAGTAGAGGTACAGCAGTGATGTAGTAGAGGTACAGCAGTGATGTAGCAGAGGTACAGCAGTGATGTAGCAGAGGTACAGTAGTAATGTAGTAGAGGTACAGTAGTAATGTAGTAGTGGCACAGTAGTGATGTAGTAGAGGTACAGTAGTAATGTAGTAGTGGCACAGTAGTAATGTAGTAGTGGTACAGTAGTGATGTAGTAGTGATACAGTAGTGATGTAGTAGTGATGCAGTAGTAATGTAGTAGTGATGCAGTAGTAATGTAGTAGAGGTACAGTAGTAATGTAGTAGTGATACAGTAGTGATACAGTAGTGATGTAGTAGAGGTACAGTAGTGATGTAGTAGTGATACAATAGTAATGTAGTAGAGGTACAGTAATGATGTAGTAGTGATACAGTAGTAATGTAGTAGTGATACAGTAGTAATGTAGTAGTGATGCAGTAGTAATGTAGTAGTGATGCAGTAGTAATGTAGTAGTGATGCAGCAGTAATGTAGTAGTGGCACAGTAGTAATATAGTAGTGGCACAGTAGTAATATAGTAGTGGCACAGTAGTAATATAGTAGTGGCACAGTAGTAATGTAGTAGTGGCACAGTAGTGATGTAGTAGAGGTACAGTAGTAATGTAGTAGTGACGCAGTAGTAATGTAGTAGAGGTACAGTAGTGATGTAGTAGTGGTACAGTAGTGATGTAGTAGTGGTACAGTAGTGATGTAGTAGTGGTACAGTAGTGATGTAGTAGTGATGTAGTAGAGGTACAGTAGTGATGTAGTAGTGATACAGTAGTGATGTAGTAGAGGTACAGTAGTGATGTAGTAGTGATACAATAGTAATGTAGTAGAGGTACAGTAGTGATGTAGTAGTGATAGAGTAGTGATACAGTAGTAATGTAGTAGAGGTACAGTAGTGATGTAGTAGTGGTACAGTAGTAATGTAGTAGTGATACAGTAGTAATGTAGTAGTGGTACAGTAGTGATGTAGTAGTGGTACAGTAGTGATGTAGTAGTGATGAAGTATTTTGTTACCGTTTGATGTATCCGATGGTGTCCTGTGGTTTGACCTGAGCTGTTCTCTCTGTGTCGTTCAGAAACTTCAGTCTGACCACCATGTTCCTCTGAGAGGATGAAGACTCTTCTTCTCCTCCCCCTTCTCTGTTCCTGATACCATCTCCTCCTCCTCCTCCTCCTCCTCCTCCATCTCCTCCTCCCTCCTCCCGCCTCCCTGCCCCCTTCTCCTCCTGGGCGGAGGTGTTGGTGGGCAGAGCTTCTGTCAGAGAGCTGTCACTCACAGAGCTGGAGGGTGAGGAGGATGAAGAGGGGGGGCTGTCCTGGTGGACGGGGCTGGTCCCAAGTGAGGGGACGGGGCCTATGGTGGAGGTGAACAGGTGTTCTGGGGGCTCAGAGGTGCGGGTGGAGATCCAGGCGAGCAGCAACACCAGGAGGACCAGCAGAGAGCAGAACAGCAAGGTCACCTCGTCTCCTACTCCTTCAATCAGAGCCATCGCCCCCCAGCAATGCCCGCTGAGGTCAACACAGGTCACACACCTGCACAAAGGGGGCGGGGCTTAGCAACAACAATACACTGAAGGTTTTACTGTAGAGTACACTACACGCCGTACAGTTAGTGTGCACTACGCGCCGTGCTGTTAGTGTGCACTACGCGCCGTGCTGTTAGTGTGCACTACGCGCCGTGCTGTTAGTGTGCACTACGCGCCGTGCTGTTAGTGTGCACTACGCGCCGTGCTGTTAGTGTGCACTACGCGCCGTGCTGTTAGTGTGCACTACGCGCCGTGCTGTTAGTGTGCACTACGCGCCGTGCTGTTAGTGTGCACTACGCGCCGTGCTGTTAGTGTGCACTACGCGCCGTGCTGTTAGTGTGCACTACGCGCCGTGCTGTTAGTGTGCACTACGCTAATATTGATTATCTAATAGTACATAATAATGTAACTCCAAAGTGAGTATTCTACGTTAACTACATTCTGCTGGTTGTACATACATACCTATACTTCAGTAACTTTTTGAATGCAGTATTTTTAACAGTACTTGAGTATTTGTAGTGTGGTATTAGTACTTTGACTGCAGTACAGGATGTGAGTACTTCTACTACCACTGCTTGTTGTACTAATATAACGGACTCAGGTGTGAGTTACCTGCAGGTCACGTGATCAACTGGTTATTATAGATTCAGATCAATGCTACAAGTCTGAGCTAACCGCTAACAGCCGGACCGGAAGTGGGCTATGCTACATGCTATGCTACATGCCAACAGCTCTCAGCGTCAGTTATGAGCTAATTAAAGAAGCTACGGATGAATAACATGAAACACATACTTACTGTTCAGTTTATAAACCTCACATCACAGAGAGTTAGCCTGCAGGCTAATCAGGCTCATTCGGTCCGTCCACACATTTCTTCTGCCGCGTCTTCTTCTGTGGTTTTCACGCAGCGATGACGCGCTGCTGCAGCCTGCTGGTCATCAGAGGAACTGAACCTCAGAAATAGATGGATGGATGGATGATATATAGATAGATATGCTTCATTTTTGTGAACAGAGAGCTGATGAGCCAAAAAGCTCCAGTTTTGTCTCATCTGTCTAAAGGACATTCTCCCAGAAGCTTTGTGGCTTGTCAATATGCATTTTGGCAAATTTCAGTTTCAAAACTGGAGCTTTTTGTCTCATCAGTTCTATGTTCACAGACACAAAAATGAAGCATAGAAAGAAAGAACACTGTACCTACTGTGAAACATGGAGGAGGCTCGGTTATGTTCTGGGGCTGCTTTGCTGCATCTGGCAGAGTGTCTTGAATCAGTGCAGGGTACAATGAAACCTCAAGACCATCAAGGCATTCTGGAGCGAAATGTGCTGCCCAGTGTCAGAGAGCTTGGTCTCAGTCGCAGGTCACGGGTCCTCCAACAGGATAATGACCCAAAACACAGCTCAAAACACCCAAGAATGGCTCAGAGCACAACATTGGACTATTGTGAAGTGGGCTTCTATGAACCCTGATCTAAATCCTATTGAACATCTGTGGAAGGAGCTGAAACATGCAGTCTGGAGAAGGCACCCTTCAAACCTGAGACAGCTGGAGCAGTTTGCTCACGATGAGTGGGCCAATATACCTGTTGACAGGTGCAGATGTCTCAATGAGTTACAGAAATCACTTGATTGCAGTGATTGCCTCAAAAGGTTGTGCAACAAAACATTAAGTTAAGGGTACCATCATTTTTGTCCAGGCCATTTTTATTTATTATTTTTTTTTTAATGATTCTGTTGAACCACAATTCAAAAGCAATGTCTGATTTTCATTAGTCAATTTTCAGTACATTTTTATTTATTATTACTTTTGTCAGTTTCAAGTTATTTCAGTGACCATTGTGGGTTTTTCTTTCTTTAACAGAAGGGTACCAACAATTTAGTCCACGTGTGTATATGGCATTAAATAGCGCAAGTTAGATATTATTGTAATGTTCCGGACCTTTGCACAAGGAGATTTTCTCAATCTGGACCTTTTGGAATTTTAATTGAATACCCCTGGTGTAGAAAATGTGAACACAATGGTAGAGAACGGGATCGAGGTCAACGATAACTTCCTACCCGTAAACGTCACTGTGTCCAACGTTCCACCGTTTATTAGAGACGAGGCAATAACCAGAGAGCTGTCCAAACACGTGAAGGTAGTGTCTCCGGTTAAGAGAGTGTCCTCTGGGTGTAAATCTCCGCTGTTAAAGCACGTGGTGTCTCACATGAGACAGCTCTTCATGATCCCGAACAACAGGAGCAGGGAGGTAAACCTCGTGTTCAAACTCACAGTAGAGGACTTTGACTATGTGATTTTTGCAAAGACTGATGATTTTAAATGTTTCAGTTGTGGAAAAGAAGGACATCAGAGTAGAGCTTGTCCTGAGAAAAACGGTTCAAATAAAGACCAGAACCAGAACCAGAAAGGTACTGAGGAGAGCAGAGGGGACAAGCAGGACGGACAGGAGGGGACAGGTGGGGTCCAAAAGGGGAGGGAGGAGGGGACAAGTGGGGCCCAGGAGGTGAGGGAGGAGGAGACAAGTGGGGCCCAGAAGGTGAGGGTGGAGGGGACAAGTGGGGCCCAGGAGGTGAGGACAAGTGGGGCCCAGGAGGTGAGGGAGGAGGGGACAAGTGGGGCCCAGGAGGTGAGGGAGAGTACTGGAGGACAGGTGGAGACAGGTAGTGAGGTGGACATGGAGGGAGACGAGGAGCAGCTCAAAGCCCCTCAGCTGGAGAGGAAAAAGGAAGGAAACAGTGGAGACTCACAGGCAAAGAAAGTGGCAACGAAAGGAAGTAGAGGAGCAGCTGAGTGTGAGTCCAGTCTGGAGGAGGATTCTGAGTCCAGTCTGGAGGAGGACTCTGAGTCCAGTCTGGAAGAGGACTCTGCTGCTGACAGTGAGCTCTCTGAATACAGGGATGGCAGCTGTAGGAACTCTGAAGGCTACAGTGTGGAGGAGAGAAAGAGTTATCTGCTGAGGAGTAAAAATGTAAAATGAGCTAAAGTGGAGGACTACTTCTCTGACAAAGAGAAGCTCTCCAACTCTGTCAGAGCACATATGAGCAGCGAAGACAGAGGAGGTCTCACTAAGCAGGAAGGCTTCAGGCTGAAGAAAATAGTTCAGAAAATAAAGAAAGAGCTGAACAATGATTGAGTTAACTGAGAATAAGGTCTCACAGTCTAAGTGCAAGTCAAAGACAAGTTTCTGTTTGTTGGTTTTTATTTATTTAACCGTTTTAAATGTAAAGAGACCGGAGCCCACGTGCTCACACTGGCTGCTTCAGGAACCGCTGGTGAACGGAGCCAGGATGGACATCCAGGACGGCACGACTCCAGGTCTGAGCAACATGCTGTGCTCCTCTGGGACTACCGCCCTGAGGGCGATGGTGGAGGTAGATGTTCCTGGACTGAGACGCACTTGCAGTGGCTTCTCGGGATGATGATCCCGAGTAGGTGGGCGGAGAGTCTGACGGAGGACGAGGTTGAGATCCTGAAGGAGGACGACAGAGGAGAGGAAGCTCCTGACTCTACAGATCTATTTCCAGATCTAGGATTTATTCCAGAGCTGAATCGGGTCTCAGGACCATCATTCAGTGAAACAGAGTCTAAACTCTTGGACCTCCACACAGGGAACGGGTGTGAGAGCCGACACTGCGAGCAGACAGAACCTGAACATGAACAACAGTATGAACAACATGCAGGATTCATTGAGAAACGGTGCAACAATGAAGCACAATGTTGTGTGTCTGGAGATGAGCTAACATTCAACGCTCCTTGAAAACATAGTGAAGAGAAACTGTTTTGATTGTTTTTTGTTTTGTTTCTAATTGATTGCCATGGGAACTTTTTGTTCTTTCATGTTTTAAGAATATAAAGGTTTCTAAAAATCTCTCTCTCTCTCTCACACACACACACACACACACACACACACACACTCTTACTCCCTCACCTGGGTCCCAGAGGAGGACAGGTGTATCAAACAGCTGGATGTATTGATTGATCAGTGATTAACTTCACAGCTCACAGTGTGGAGGAGAGAGAGAGGACCAGTGACTCGGTGAGGTCAGACCGGTGACTCGGTCAGATCAGACCGGTACTCCGTGTGTTGTCAGCGGGCAGGATGTCATGTGGATGCGGGCTGCTGGTCCCCCTCTGCCGGCTCCGAGCCGCTGATGATGAACACCTCCACAGGCCGGGTGAGGAGACCTGACAGCCGGCCGCCCTGATGCCTCTCCGCGGTGTCTTTGGTTCCTCCTCTCGGAGCCGTGAGACAGCCTCCAGCCGCCGGTCCTCTGTCTCACCGCCGGTTTCCAGCATCTGGACCCGGACCAGGTAACAGTCTGGCGGGTAGGTTTCCGTAGAAAGACGCTGTCGCAGTTATTTTTTAACATAGTAACTGAATGTTTGCATACATAGAATGAAATAATAACTATATATGTGAGGTATCTCTGGTTTCATCCTCCGCCTTTGTCTCCTCATGTTTTCTCCCGGAGGTCCTCCCCCTGCGGCGCGGGGCGGAGTTTCATACCGGACTAAACGCTCCTTTTGTCGGATTCGTTTCGAGCGGACTCCCCGGGGTTTACGGCCGAAAAACACACACTTCGAGAGCCCCGAAATAACCCGCGGTAGCCCAGCGGTGCGCGGTGTTTACCCGGGTCTCTGTCTCTACCTAAAGGTGAGTCGTCGGTGGTGATTTTAGACAGATTTAAGGTGTTTTCTGCTCGCTTGTCCCCGAGTCAGCAGAACATTCATGGCGGCTCGTCAGTGAAGGTTTGTGGGGCAGCAGCTGCTTCTCCTTCGGTCCAGAACCACACGAACGTTTCCACGTTTTAATCCCACAATCTAACACCCGGACACGCGGATGTCGAAGGATTAAATCATTTAAAGCAGATTTTATTTTTTTATAAATGATTTTTTTGCTGCACGTGTCAAATGTTTAGTTAAACAAAATAAGCGTTTCGATGAATTTTGTTTTTATTTATTTTCTTCGTTTTAAAATCATCGCAGTTTTTCCACATTTTTTCCTAAAATGGTTACACGCCAGCTCGTCTCGAGGAGCTGTTTGCGTGCCAGCGGAAGCTGCGTGGAGACTCCTGCCGGAGGACGGACGCCATTACCGGGCAGCTGGAGCCTGACGGCCCGCTGGGTTCACTCCACGTCTCCGCTCCACAAAACGTCTCAAAAACACGGAACTAAACCCGGAGACGGACGTTTATCTGATGGAGCATCATGTCAGATTGTCACTAAGGGTTTTTGTGTGATTTCGGCCCGTAAACAGTTCATTTTTAACAAACTTGAGCGGAGTCGAACACCTGCTCTCTACCGCCCTCCGTGCTTTATTTTGGGTGAAGCACATTTAGAAACAGGCCGTTTTTAAACTGATTTTACAGTAACGGAAGAGCTGCATTGTGTATTTCATTCCAGCCGAATCGGAGAGTTGCTCGTGACAGTCGGGGAACATGTTTATATTGAAGCGCTTTTTGATTTAAATTGACAGATTTTTAAATGGAGTTTAACTCAAGCTGCCCTCTGACTGACCAGTCACATATTATATATTATATATGATATATCATATCGTCCTCCAGCGGGAACAGAGGCTGGAATCTGAACCTGTCGCCCCAAAGTCTGACCTTGTTGGCGGGCCGCGGTGACGCACCACAGCCGGGGACCGGTCCTCTCGGCCGGTCAGTCAGGCTCCGCAAAGCTGAGGGCGGGCAGAGACACCGGTTATCAGAGTGTTAATAATGTCGTCTGTTATTATTATAATAATATAGTGACGTCACGAAGTGTCTTTAGTCATAACTCAAGTTCCACTGATGATGAGCTCCATGACAACCGCTGATGATAACTAATCATAGTCTCTGTCTCTCTGTCTCTCTCTCTGTCTCTCTCTCTCTCTCTCTATGTCTCTGTCTGTCTCTCTCTCTATGTCTCTCTGTCTCTCTCTCTCTCTCTGTGTCTCACTCTCTCTCTCTCTGTCTGTCTGTCTCTGTGTGTAGACGGACTGCTCTCCATCATCGCTGCATGATGAACGGCAGCAGCAGCAGCAGCGTCTCGGCGGCTCAGAGCTCCAGGATAAAAAATGAACCAGGTAACCTTTGACCTGCTGTGACGTCATCAACACCTGAGGTCACAGCTGACGTGCGTGTGCGTGTGCGTGTGTGTGTGTGCGTGCGCAGATGACTGGACGAAAGAGGACTGTCTGACTCTGCTGGAGAAGATCCGCTCTCAGGTGCCGGACACAGACAGCATGAAGTATAAAACCACCGAGTCGCACTTTGACTGGGACAAAGTTGGTTTCGGCAGCTTCACCGGAGAAATGTGCCGCCAGAAATGGCAGAAAGTTTCCTCCGAGGTAAGAAAGTTAAGTTTACTCTGAGGTCATAAAGTTAAGTTTCCTCTGAGGTTAGAACGTTAAGTTTCCTCTGAGGTTAGAACGTTAAGTTTCCTCTGAGGTAAGAACGTTAAGTTTACTCTGAGGTCATAAAGTTAAGTTTACTCTGAGGTTAGAACGTTAAGTTTCCTCTGAGGTTAGAACATTAAGTTTCCTCTGAGGTAAGAACGTTAAGTTTACTCTGAGGTAAGAACGTTAAGTTTACTCTGAGGTCATAAAGTTAAGTTTACTCTGAGGTAAGAACGTTAAGTTTACTCTGAGGTAAGAACGTTAAGTTTCCTCTGAGGTTAGAAAGTTAAGTTTACTCTGAGGTCAGAACGTTTCCAGCCTATTAGCAAGGCACATATCATAGTGTGATGTATTTAATGACCACAGGAAGTCGTCATGTTTTTGTCTTTCAGGTTCGTAAGTACAGAACGATGACAGAGCTCATCGTAGATGCCCTGGAGTTCGTAAAGAATCCGTACAAAGGAAAGAAACTGAAGGTGAGTCCGACTCTTCTGATGAGAAAACTGATTGTTGAAGAACATTCAAGAACAAGTTCATCTGACCTTCAACCTCATGTTCAAACAGACTCATCCAGATTTCCCCAAAAAACCTCTGACTCCGTACTTCCGCTTCTTCATGGAGAAACGAGCCAAATACGCCAAAATCCACCCGGAGATGAGCAACCTGGACCTGACCAAGATCCTGTCCAAGAAGTACAAGGAGCTGCCCGACAAGAAGAGGGTGTGGACCTCCTCTTCACGTCAGCTGATCAACAAGGTGTTCCTGTTTTTAAATAATAAATACAATCTGGTCTTTACTTCACTGCAGCAAAAGTACATCACAGAGTTTCAACGGGAGAAAGAAGAGTTTGAGAAGAACATGGCTCGATTCAAGTAAGTTCAAATACAAACGGCTGACTGTGAACAAACGGTCAACCAGCTTCAAACTCACTTCAACTCACTTAGAACTGACTGTCAAAAGTATTTAGCGTTTGGTGTTAGTGTTTATCGTTTAGCATTTAGCGCGTAGCTAACGTCAGCTGACCTGCAGAGAGGAACATCCAGAGCTGATTGAAGATAGGAAGAAGTCCGACCTGCCGGAGAAACCTAAAACTCCTCAACAGCTGTGGTACAACCACGAGAAGAAGACCTACATGAAGCTGCATCCGGAGGTACACACACAGAAACGCACACACACACACACACACACACAGAAACAGCAGATGAATAAAAACGTTGTTGTTTGTAGGTCAGTCAGAAGGAGCTGAAGGAAGCTCTGAGGAGACAATGGTCCCAACTGTCTGACAAGAGGAGACTCAAGTGGATCAGCAAAGCCCTGGAGCTCCAGAAAGACTATGAGGTACCAGACCAGACTGATCCACTCTTTATCTAGTTCAGTGTTGGTATCTGGTCCTAATAATCGTGTGTGTGTGTGCATGTGTGTGTGTAGGGCAATATGAGAGCATATCATGAAGCTCATCCAGATGTGACCTCTGATGATCACGTTCGGTCCGTCCTCACGAAAGCAGAGAGACAGCTGAAGGACAAATTTGATGGACGGCCAACAAAACCACCACCGTGAGTCTTAATTAAAACTTTCACTTATGAACAAGAAACAAGAGTTAAAAACCAGGATACCGACGAGTTAGAGGCCGGTTCTAGGGTTTGAACATGTTTTGGTTAACACATGTGCTAATGTGAAGGCTTTACTCAACCTGCCTTCTTGTAGCTTCGTCACATCGTTTGTTTTGGGTTAGAAGGCCAACAGTCAGATGGTGTCATTGTTTCTCCATCTGACTCCACACAGACAGATTCCTATGAACCAATCACAGAGTTCCACATCATCTGAAGTGGACTGACGCTCTCTGGAAGCTTTAGAGTAGTGTGCGCACTTAACTGACCCTTAGGTTAAGCCCCGCCCCCTGCTGCTACGTTACCATGGAGACACACGCTCACCAACTGCACATGAATAAATATGAAGTTATTGTTGTTAAAACTAAAAAGTGATTTTTATAAACGTGTATATCTCTGAGTAGCAAATCCACTAAACCAAAAACCAGTGATGCTACGCTGTGATTGGTTGGTCTGCGTTTGAGGGGCGGGGCTTATTGAAGGGACAGTTATCTTGACGACTTAAACGTGACTAGAAGCAGTCCGATGTGGATTTTAAGGAGCTCTAAGGAGCGCCTGGTTTGTGAGGGTCCTCCAGGTCTTGGACTGTCTAACATGTGTGTGTTGTGGACCAGTAACGGGTACTCTCTGTACTGTGCCGAGCTGATGGTGAACATGAAGGACGTCCCCAGCACAGAGCGCATGGTGCTCTGTAGCAAACAGTGGAAGATGATGACGCAGAAGGAGAAGGACATGTTTCAGAAACGCTGCGAACAGGTTGGTATCAACACGCCGCCGTCCGCTCTCACTTCCTGTTTGTGTTTCCTCCGGGTGAGAGCTGCTCTCACTTCCTGTTTGTGTTTCCTCAGAGGAAGAAGCAGTACGACGTGGACCTGCAGAGGTTTCTGGAGGTACGTCAACACTGAAGTATTGAACAAATAAAACTAGATCACATCATTTGAATTCATAGTTTGAGTTTCAGACACTTTAAAGGTGTTTAATAAACATCAGAATCACGTCGGCTCGTCGTTAACTGGACTTTGTGTTTTTCAGAGTCTTCCAGACGAGGAGCGAGATCGAGTCATGGGCGAGGAAAAACTAGGAGGAGCCAGAGGGGGCGTGGCCGCCAGCCCACACAGAGCCAAGTCTCCGGCCAAGGTCAGAACGTTCTTCTTCTTCTCTAAAACACTCGCGTTCATGCTCCCTAGTATTGATCCCCGATAATGAAACACTGTGAACAACAACTCTGATGATTCAGCAGGAGGAGAGCTAGTTAACGTTAGCTGTTAGCAGCATAGCAACATTTGTGATCCTGATCCTGATCTGTGATCCCTAGAAACTCGGCCCTCAGGTGGTGTCTGTCCTTTCATCCCAGGAGCGGGGGGGTCGGGAGGCGGAGTCGGAGACGTGGAAACCTGCCGGACAAACGAAAGACAGACGGGACGGGAAGAAGACGGCGAAGCTTCCTGAGACGCCGAAAACAGCCGAAGAGATGTGGCAGCACAGCGTGATGGGAGACTACCTGGCTAAATACAGAGTGAGTAATATGATTACACTGTTAGTACTCTGATTACACTGTTTTTGTCAGTTCAGTTACCTTTTGAGAAAACATCAGATGTTGTTAAACTTTAAATTTTTTCATGAGGAAACATAACCTTTATGGAACGAGTTCATTTCGGCAGCTGCTTCACAGTTAAAGTCTTTGTCAGAATGAAGGTGTAATAAAGGATTTAAATGTGGTCATGTGACTTCCTCTGCAGAGCGACCGCAGGAAGGCTCAGGCTGCGATCGAGGCGGCCTGGAAGTCGATGGAGAAGAAGGAGAAGATTCCTTGGATCAAGAAGGCGGCGGAGGACCAGAAGCGTTACGAGGTTCAGTACCAACCTGTGGTCAGTGAGCCACGCCCACAACACACTGACTCCGCCCCCTCCGGCTGAGGCCGCAGCCACATTAAAAACGTGTTAATTCTCAGTAACTTAGTCTCTGAGTAATTTAGTCTCTGATTGGCTGAGAGTCTCTGATTGGCTGAGAGTCTCTGTGTGTTGTGACGTTCTCTGTCCTGTAGAGGGAGCTGTTGGACACGAGGACTCCAGCAGCAGCTCAGAGGAAACCTAAGTTTGATGGAGAACCAAAGAAACCACCAGTGTGAGTCTGACTTCTTACACCAAACTCGTGTTAAAAAAAAAAAAAAAAATTATAAAATAAAATGTACTGGGAGCTTATTTGAATTCAGCAATACATAATATTTTTGGGATTTCAAGACAAAATCCAACTTATCTGCCATTTATTTTGTTGAGATGTTCAGTTTCTGTCATAGAAAACAAAATGAATAAATAAATGACTAACTTTGTTTCATTAAATAGATAAATATTCACATGTGAGAACCTGCGTCTTTGATTAAGAAACGACTTCTTAGAATAACTGCAGATGAATAGTTTGTAAATCAGTCAAGTCAACGAGGCTCAAACTGAAAGTTACTGAATGTACCTGAACGTAAAGCAGCCTTTGTTGTAAGCCCCGCCCCCTGCTGTATCCCGTCCAATAGGAGCGGGTACCAGATGTTCTCCCAGGAGCTGCTGACCAACGGAGAGCTGAACCACTTCAGCCTGAAGGAGCGGATGGTGGAGATCGGGAAGAGATGGCACAAACTGACCCAGAGTCAGAAGGACAAGTACAAGAAGATGGTGGAGGAGCAGCAGGGAGAGTACAAGGCCGAGCTGGAGGACTGGGTGGAGGTACAGCCACAGAGACGGTTTACATGTGACCAGTACAGATCAATAAGTAACTGGTTCTCTTAATGACGGTCAGAGCCAATCACAACTCAGCAGAATAAAACCAGATGTTTCCTTCTTCTCTGCAGTCTCTGTCTCCTCAGGACCGAGCCGTCTACAAAGAGTTCGCCTCCTCAGTGAGTTCACTCTCTCTCACTCTTTGGTCCATTTATATACGATGAACACACTACTTCTGCTCACCAAGGCTAGCTAGCTAACTAACCAGCTGTCTGCTAGTTAGCTTGTCCTTTTCCAGGGTTAGGGACCGTTAGACTCGGCGCTGCCGACATTTTCTGTAAGTGTAGCATTAAAACACGGTGGGAATAGCTAACTAGCTAACCGGCTGTCTAGTTAGCTAGTTAGTTAGCTTGTGTGACGAGAGTGAGTGGAGGAAGCGTCACGTTGTTAGATTTCAATCCTTAACTGTCAAACTAATAACATAAATAACTATAACCAGTGACAAAACTGCTTTAAAAATGAATGTATAGATAATAAATATTATTATCTATACATTCATCAATAAGAAATAACTCTGACGTCGTACTAGTTTGAGTTAGCGGAACATAGATTAGTAGTTTAATTAATGTACATCCTGATGATTTTTATTTATCTATTTTTTACATAAAAACATGGACTTATATTTGTCATAAAACAGAAGTGATTACAGGACACGTGTTATTATGGTCTGTCATTCACTAACAATGGTCATGGTGAATTTAAGGTCTTTGGATAGCACGGGGTTGAGCAATGACAGTTTGTAACGGCGTGAAGCTGAAAGCTTTGTTTCAGAGGTTGAACATCTGTGTCTGTTTGTTCCATCAGAAGCGTCGCAGCACCGCTAAAGTTCGCAACAGTCCAGGAGCTAAAGTCCGTGTGACGGCTAAGGGGAAGGCTGCCGGTTCAAGAGCCACGACGCAAACGGTCGGGGTCGCCAAGAGGGCCATGGCGTACCGAGCCAAGGTAACACACTACACGCTACGTGAAAACACGCTACACAGCAACACGCTACGCGGCTACAATGCTTCAGGACAACACGCTACACTCTACAATGCTACACGATTACACTCTACAATGCTACACGACAACACACTACACTCTACAATGCTACACGATTACACGCTTCACTCTACAATGCTACACAACACGCTTCACTCTACAACGCTACACGACAACACGCTTCACTCTACAACGCTACACGACAACACGCTTCACTCTACAACGCTACGCGACAACACGCTACACTCTACAATGCTATGCGACGACACGCTTCACTCTACAATGCTACACGACGACATGCTACACTCTACAATGCTACACGCTTCACTCTACAATGCTACACGCTTCACTCTACAACGCTTCACTCTACAACGCTACACGACAACACGCTTCACTCTACAACGCTACACGACAACATGCTTCACTCTACAACGCTACACGACAACACGCTTCACTCTACAATGCTACACGACAACACGCTTCACTCTACAACGCTACACGACAACACGCTTCACTCTACAACGCTACACGACAACACGCTACACTCTACAATGCTACACGACAACACTGCTGTAAAGCGGCACCTTTCTGTCTTCCAGCAGGACATGTCCGACTCGACGGGGAAGAGCGACTCCTCTGACTCTGATGAAGACGATGAGACGTCAGGAAGCACAGACAGCGACGATGATGAGGTGAAAACAAACACATCCCCTCATTTGACCCAAATTAAGGGTTAATTACTGGGTTCTAGTATATCAGAGGGTTCAATTAAGGTTCATATTCCTGGATTCCAATAATGTAAAAATCAGAGATCACTTTCAATCATTTTGTCAGTTTTTGTCATTACAATCAATCATATACATTATTGCTGTCAAAGGTAAACATGACTACCCAGAATCACCATGGCAACTATCTAATAAGACTGTTGTTCCTCAGAACGATGACGAGGACGATGAAGATCAGAGCTCCTCTGAGGACTCCAGTGACTCGGACTCAGATTAGGTCTGCCCCCCCTTCCCCTCATTGGAGAGGACAGGCTGTGCAGGCCACACCTCCTCACATGCCAATCATCCGGGCGGACCAATGAGAACGGTTGACGTCACGCGCTGGCCCCGCCCTCTGAAGGGCGTGGCCTGTTACCCGTGTGTTTGTTGGTTTTTATCTGATGGACGTTTCCGTCGGGAGGAGTTCGTTTTTATGTTTTTTTTGGAGCGGGGGCGGAGCCTATTGGTTACGCTGAGGGGCAGAGCCAGTGTTCAGCCTCCAATCAGCTGCCTGCCTGAGAAAATTATTAACAAATAAATGCACTTTTTCTCACTTGTTTGCTTTGATTGTGTACCCAAACACCCCGTGACATCATCACAGGACAACGAGGAGTTAAAACAAACACGACACATGTTTTATAGACATTTGAATGAATAGATTTATAGAATATAAACAAGCTTCTTCAACCTCAAACAGTAATAAATAATCTGACCTCTGACCCCCCCCCCACACACATACAGACCTTTGGCACGCTCACCCTGTTACCACGGTACCCGCCCCCCCAGCTTCATCTTCTGGATTTATAAAACACCCCGAAAACCAGAGTCCAGCACATGCATCTTCATCTTCATCGTTACCAAACTCTATAAAAAGGGACCCCCCCCCCACCCGAAACAAAGAAAGATGTTTGTTCATTAACAAACGTTCATAAACATTAACGTCATATTCTGTCAAAATGAAACATCGTGGAGAAGAACACGGAGAGTCGCATGAACTTCTTCTTCTCTTCTACACTCAAGGTTTCAATCTGAAAACTGATGATTTGTAAAACGGTCAAAGCAGCTGGATGGTCCTTTAAAAAGCTGCAAAGCATGATGGGAGTTGGAGTCGAGCTGCACATTAAAGACGATTCACTGGTTCATTAAATCATCGACCAACAGATTCAGTTTTATGACTCATTGATGAAATATCAGTTATTGATCAGAGGGTTAAACACACACACACACACACACACACACACAAGCACACACACAGTCATAGCGGGACGTCCAGCAGCTTCTTGTTCAGGTACTGCTTCACCTCCTCGATGCCGTTCAGCTTCTCCAGCTCGTGGTACGGCAACTGAGAGGGGTCAAGAAAAGTTGCATCACCAGCTGGTCAACACACTGCAGCACAGAGAGCGTAGCGTAGCTTAGCACAAAGACGGTTAGCCGAGCTGTGAGGCTGTCTATGTGATGGCTTTAGCGTTGTTACGTATGACTGTAAACAGGATTTAGGAGGATTTGGTGTGGACCGACCTGCAGGATGACGTATCCCAGCAGCCTCAGGTGTCGGTCCCTCATGGCCCGAGAACCGACCAGAACCTCAGAGTTGTGGCAGTAGTGCCACTTATCGTTGACGGACATGATGACCCTGTAGAGACACAGAACCGTGTTACACATCATGACCCCGGTCCAGGTTTCATCAGGTTTACCGCTGAGCTGGACTGACCTCCTGATCTGTCTCTGGTCTGTTGGGGGGTTGTCGGTGTCGGGGGGGTGGAGCCGAGGCGATGGGGGTCCTCTCTCGGCCCCCTCGGAGTACGTCACCCCCTCGTCCTCCAGGATCTTCCCGATGGAGAACTGGAAGAGTGAGTCGGGGGCCGTGGACCCTGCTGGTCCCTGGACCCCGTCAGAGGGGGGGCTGCTGAGGGTGGAGCTGTCCTGGCTCTCCAGAGACTGGTCCTTAACCAGACTGGAGTAGTACTCGGCTGCAGGGACATAGTAGGACCCGTAGGGGCCTCCGTTGGTCCCCATGGGCCTCGTGGTGTGGTGAGGCAGGTACGACCGTGTCTCTATGGCTCCGCCCACCTGGCATAGCTCCTCCCCCTCCAGCACCGCGAACGGAGAGAACTTCTGGAACTCTGCAGTCACCACGGTAACCGCTTCATCGGCTGACTTGGACGTCGCCACGGCGACGCAGGACGGAGGAACCAGACCGGCTCCGGTTCTGATCGGTAGAACCCGACCAGAGGAGTCCATCCACAACACGAAGTCTGGAGACCAACAGGAGAACATCAGAGCAGAGACTGTAGTACTCAGTGTAGTTCTGTGTGTAGTACTCACAGTGTGTGTAGTACTCAATATAGTACTCAGTGTGTGAAGTACTTACTCAGTGTGTGAAGTACTTACTCAGTGTGAAGTACTTACTCAGTGTGTAGTACTCAGTGTGTGAAGTATTCAGTGTGTGTAGTACTCAGTGTGTGTGTGTAGTACTCTGTGTGTGTGTGTGTAGTACTGTGTGTAGTACTCACAGTGTGTGTAGTACTCAGTGTGTGTAGTACTCAGTGTGTGTAGTACTCAGTGTGTGTGTAGTACTCAGTGTGTGTGTAGTACTGTGTGTAGTACTCAGTGTGTGTGTAGTACTCACAGTGTGTGTAGTACTCAGTGTGTGTGTAGTACTCAGTGTGTGTGTAGTACTCAGTGTGTGTGTAGTACTGTGTGTGTGTGTAGTACTGTGTGTGTGTAGTACTCACAGTGTGTGAAGTACTCACAGTGTGTGAAGTACTCACTGTGTGTGTAGTACTCAGTGTGTGTATAGTACTCAGTGTGTAGTACTCAGTGTGTGAAGTACTCTCTGTGTGTGTAGTACTCAGTGTGTAGTACCTGTGTAGTATCCCGGGGCCAGTACTTCATCCTGTTTGTAGTTCTGTTCTCCAACCAGCTGTCGTAGAGCCTCAGCAACCAGACCTTTATAACTGGTGGGAGACAAAATGATCAGAACCAGAGGAACCAGTCTCAAGATCCAGTCACAGGCTGTTAAAACACACTTGATTACGAGAAAGAATAATTCCTGCTGAAATGAACCCCATTAAGTCTGATACCCGTCACCTGGAGTGTATACTTGTGTATACTTGTGTACAGGCTGTGTTACCTGTACTTGCGGTTGACCTCATCAGCAGTCAGGGCGTGATCAAACATCAGGACCTTGTGGGCGTCCTGCAGCCGTGGTCCGGTGTACTCTCGGTACTCCAGCTCCACAGCAGCATCCAGCAGAGAGAGGTACCGCCGGACTATCGGAGCGTAAGGACTGTCTGTGGAACACAGGAGAACACCAGACATGTACTTGTACCTCAAAGGCTCTCTCTCGGTTGAGTTGTACCGGTTGTGTTTTGGTACTGACTGGTGACGTTGCTGATGAAGGCGGAGGAGAAGACTCTGTGCAGCACCAGGCCGGGGAAGTGTCCCAGCTGGAACAGAGACATGAGGATGTTGACGGTGGCGAGCGGCGAGCTGAGCGCCTTCAGCTCCACCACCTCCTCCAACCGAGAGAAGAACTGCTCCTCATTGGACGGACGGTAGCTCATCCTGCTGAACGGGAACACCAGCTTCTGGATCACCTGAGGACACGCAGACAGACACACCTGCAGTTCTGTTCGCCAACACCGAAAACCAAATGAGCGCCTGTCCGGTCCTCACCTTACTGTCCAGGTACTCCGCCTTCTTCACCAGAAAGTCTGCAATGGTGTCGAGCAGCAGAGTCTCTCTCAGCCGATGGCGGGCGATGTATTTGGCAATCAAAGCCATCGTGTATGGAGTGATGCTGTCCACCTTCTTAGGCAACTCCTCTGCCAGAGAGCAACAAGTCACGTCATCAATACAGGGTTTCCCACAGAGCTGTGCTCCATGGTGGGGTTCAGGTTTAAGGCTAGGTGGGGTTCAGGTTTTAGGTGGGGTTCAGGTTCATGGTGGGGTTCAGGTTCAAGGTGGGGCTCAGGTTTTACGGTGGGGTTAAGTAAGGAGAAAGACTAACTGATTGGAAACATCACAATGGAAACATGATCAAGAAAGTTTAGTTGAACCAGTGAGGACTCAACATAGTGGTTTGTCCTGGTTTGGGTTCTAACTGAACATCTTTGCTCTTTCTAATTCACAAAGATCAAGTCTTTTAGCTGCCAGATGTGAACCCAGCTGTGAATCCAGATGTGAACCCAGGTGTTATAAGAACTCTACCAAACCTCACCTGCCAGGCTGCTGATGAACCTCTCCTGTCTGTTCTGGTAGAACAGGTGAGAGCTGAAGATCAACTCCAGACTCTTGTTGCTCGCCTCCCGAACACACGCCGCCAACATCTCGTCCAACAGCGCCATCTCCTGGTCACGAACACCGCTGACACTCGCTAAGGTGTGTTTGACCAGACGCAAGATCTTCCTGAAGGACACCGAGACAAGAAGTCGTTAATGTAACTTTAAAGGGAAATGGATCTATTGGAGGCGTGTTGTTATTGTTAGCGCCCCCTGTAGCAGCGACGGGCTCTAACTAAGTTAAAACAAGCTAAACTATGCTACAGGCTAACCGCTTGTTGAACAGCATCCTCTCACCTGTTGGCGAGCAGCTGTTCAGGGTTTGCAGGCGTGTTGCTATTGTTAGCGGTGGCGGTGTTAGCGCCCCCTGTGGCAGCGACGGGCTCCTGCGGCTGCAGCGAGCGCCACTTGAGTCGGTAGTACGAGAGCAGCAGGAACAGCGTCTGCGGGTGGCGCTCTCGCTCCAGGTTCTTCTCCAGACCGGCCAGGCAGGCCTCGGTCAGAGGGTGCTGGATGCCCATGTGGAGCTTCATGCTGGAGCTGAACACCATGGACACGTCCTTCTGGTTGAACTGGTTCAGTCTGGACTGAGACTCCACCTCCAACACCTGGACCACCTGAGAGTCACTGGGTAGACCTGAAGAGACCACAAACACCATTATCCATCAGACCGCTTCAGACGGACCACATTGGACCACCTCAGACAGACTACATCGGATCACTTCAGACCTCCGTGTAAGACCACCTCAGACAGACCACATCAGACAGTCCACATGATGACGTCGCACGTAAAGGCGGACTCACCGAGCGCGGCGACGGCATACAGACAGTTGACAATACTGAAGTTGTCGAACTTGGCGCAGTCGTTGATGATGGCGTCACAAAGCGTGTGGAAGTCCTGATGCTCCAGGACGTCCCGTCCGTCACCTCCTCCTACTGGAGCCTCGGGGTTGCCCCCCCCGCCCCGTGTCGGGGGCGTGGCCTGTAGCAGCTGACCGATCTTCTGCAGAGCCACAGGGTAGTGGTTGTGGGAGACCTTGGAGGGGTTCTGGGTGACCCATCGGAGAACCTCGTCGGGACGCCGTGAGCGCTCGATCAGACGCTTCATGGTGAAGAACGTGTCGTAACTCATCTTCTCGTGGATGAAGTTCCACGTCTTCTTCTTGTTGCCGGCAGCGGCGGGGGGGGCGGCCCCTCCAGCCGGAGCTCCGCCTCCATATGTGTGGAAGTGGTGCTGATAGTGGGGGGGCAGGAGAGGCGGAGCCAGGTGGGCGTGGTAGTGGGGGTGGAAGTGAGCTCCACGAGGGGCCTCGGGGCGACCCTGGTACAAAGGGTAGGGAGGGGGGTGGGGTGGGGGTGGCGCCTCAAGCCCCACCCTCCGCCCATGTTTGACTCCTCCCCCTCCTCCTCCCCCCGCGCTGTTGTAGAGACGGGTTGTGTACATGTTGACTGACTGGGAGGCGGGGCGGGGGGGGCGATGAGCTCGGCTCAGGAGGAGGAGCCACCTAGTGGACAAACACTGCATAGTCCTACAGACAGGACACATGGAGGTATAACACTCCTACAGGAGGAGGAGGGGGAGAAGAAGAGGAGGAGGAGGGAGGGGGGAGGAGATATCAATGGATGACCAACAGCTCTAAAGATCACTGACTAACAGAATGAAACGTATTTAAATAAAATAATTTCATTGTGAGCCAACAAAACTTAAACTGGATCAATACCCAGAATCACAATCAGCAACTCTTTGATCAATTGATTGATGTCTCTGTTCACCTGTCTGTGTCTCTGTTCACCTCTCTTCCTGCTCACCTGTCTGTCTTCCTGTCCTTCCTCCTGCTATCATAACCTGACAGCTGCACACAGCCCCGGCTAACATGCTAGCATTAGCATCTAGTGCGTTATTTAGCCGATTAAACCTCACGGATATGATCTGATGACGTCCTGCTGGATTTGACTCTCGTGTGGTGGATTTATTTCCTCTTTTGCTAATCAAGCAGCTGATAAACGTCTGCTAGCTTCATGGCAGCTTGCAGCCCGGCTAGCTATAGCATATCAGAGGATTCAAACATGACAGAAGCCATAAAACAACTGGGACAACATACTGCAGAGAAACTAAACCAACACAAGCTAACCGAGGCTACAGGCTAAACTAACCTAAAGCAAGCTAACCGAGGCTACAGGCTAAACTAAGTTAAAACAAGCTAACCGAGCCTACAGGCTAAACTAACCTAAAACAAGCTAACCGAGGCTACAGGATAAACTTACCTAAAACAAGCTAATCGATGCTACAGAATAAACTAAGTTAAAACAAGCGAACTGTGAGCTAACCTTAACTAACCTAAAACAAGCTAGATGTGAGCTAACCTAAAGTAGCCTAAAACAAGCTAACCGATGCTACAGTCTAACCTAAAACAAGCTAACTGTGAGCTAACCTTAACTAGCTAACTGTGAGCTAACCTTTAACTAGTTAACTGTGAGCTAACCTTTAACTAGTTAACTGTGAGCTAACCTTAACAGGCTAACTGTGAGCTAACCTTAACAGGCTGTGAGCTAACCTTAACTAGCTAACTGTAAGCCAACCTAAAACAAGCTAACTGTGAGCTAACTTTAACTAGCCAACTGTGAGCTAACTTTAACTAGCCAACTGTGAGCTAACTTTAACTAGTTGACTGTGAGCTAACCTTAACTAGCTGTCAGCTCCGATCCTCCACCAGCTGATCCGTTAGCATTAGCCTGTTAGCATCAGAGTGCCCTTCTCTGAGGCGTATAACCTGGTTATTAACCGGGTAACTACTCCGGTTATAACCCGGGTTAACCCGGTTTACCCGTGTTTACCTCATAGCTCAGTCACACCGGCAGCTCCGCTCTGCTGAAACATCTGAGGCCGCTGAGAGAAACACAGTCAGCGGTCAGCCGCTTCATTCCTCCACACTTCTTCTTCTTCTTCTTCTTCTTCTGCTTCTGCTTCTTCTTCTCGTTGAGCTCAATCTGCGGCAGACTAGACGAGGTAACGGCGTGTTGCTGCCCTCCATAGTTCATTCATAGACCTCCATTGTGTGATTTATATACTGTATATATATTTATTATTATTATTATATATGTTTATTATTATTATTATTATATATATAAATGATCACATATTAATACAGGCTGCTACTCTCAGGACGAACATTTCATTATATCACAGTAAATTAATTTTAATTATGATATTATTGTTGTTTTCTATTTCTATTGTTTGTGTATTACTGTACATTATGTATCTGGTGTGGAACATGATTTAAAAAATCAGGCACATCTTGTCTCAAAGAGATGCAGAAACATTAGTTGATCTGTTACTTCTAGACTAGATTACTGTGATTCTTTATTATCAGGCTGCTCTAATAAGTCTCTTAAATCTCTACAGTTGATCCAGAATGCTGCAGCTCGTGTTCTAACAAAAGCTAAGAAAAGAGATCATATTATAATTAGAGCTGGTTCAGGTTTATAGTTAGGGCTGGTTCAGGTTCATAGTTAGGGCTGGTTCAGGTTTATAGTTAGGGCTGGATCAGGTTTATAGTTAGGGCTGAATCAGGTTTATAGTTAGGGCTGGCTCAGGTTTATAGTTAGGGCTGGTTCAGGTTCATAGTTAGGACTGGCTCAGGTTTATAGTTAGGGCTGGTTCAGGTTTATAGTTTGGGCTGGCTCAGGTTTATAGTTAGGGCTGGATCAGGTTTATAGTTAGGGCTGGCTCAGGTTTATAGTTAGGGCTGGCTCAGGTTTATAGTTAGGGCTGGTTCAGGTTCATAGTTAGGACTGGCTCAGGTTTATAGTTAGAGCTGGTTCAGGTTTATAGTTAGAGCTGGTTCAGGTTTATAGTTAGAACTGGTTCAGGTTTATAGGGCTGGCTCAGGTTTATAGTTAGGGCTGGTTCAGGTTTATAGTTAGGGCTGGCTTACGTTGATAGTTAGTGCTGGTTCAGGTTTATAGTTAGGGCTGGTTCAGGTTTATAGTTTGGGCTGGCTCAGGTTTATAGTTAGGGCTGGTTCAGGTTTATAGTTTGGGCTGGCTCAGGTTTATAGTTAGGGCTGGTTCAGGTTTATAGTTAGAGCTGGTTCAGGTTTATAGTTGGGGCTGGTTCAGGATTATAGTTTGGGCTGGCTCAGGTTTATAGTTTGGGCTGGCTCAGGTTTATAGTTAGGGCTGGCTCAGGTTTATAGTTAGGGCTGGTTCAGGTTCATAGTTAGGACTGGCTCAGGTTTATTGTTAGAGCTGGTTCAGGTTTATAGTTAGAGCTGGTTCAGGTTTATAGTTAGAACTGGTTCAGGTTTATAGGGCTGGCTCAGGTTTATAGTTAGGGCTGGTTCAGGTTTATAGTTAGGGCTGGCTTAGGTTTATAGTTAGGGCTGCTTCAGGTTTATAGTTAGTGCTGGTTCAGGTTTATAGTTAGGGCTGGTTCAGGTTTATAGTTTGGGCTGGCTCAGGTTTATAGTTAGAGCTGGTTCAGGTTTATAGTTAGAGCTGGTTCAGGTTCATAGGGCTGGCTCAGGTTTATAGTTAGGGCTGGCTCAGGTTTATAGTTAGGGCTGGCTCAGGTTTATAGTTAGGAATGGCTCAGGTTTATAGTTAGGGCTGGTTCAGGTTTATAGTTTGGGCTGGCTCAGGTTTATAGTTAGGGCTGGATCAGGTTTATAGTTAGGGCTGGATCAGGTTTATAGTTAGGGCTGGCTCAGGTTTATAGTTAGGGCTGGCTCAGGTTTATAGTTAGGGCTGGTTCAGGTTCATAGTTAGGACTGGCTCAGGTTTATAGTTAGAGCTGGTTCAGGTTTATAGTTAGAGCTGGTTCAGGTTTATAGTTAGAACTGGTTCAGGTTTATAGGGCTGGCTCAGGTTTATAGTTAGGGCTGGTTCAGGTTTATAGTTAGGGCTGGCTTACGTTTATAGTTAGTGCTGGTTCAGGTTTATAGTTAGGGCTGGTTCAGGTTTATAGTTTGGGCTGGCTCAGGTTTATAGTTAGGGCTGGTTCAGGTTTATAGTTTGGGCTGGCTCAGGTTTATAGTTAGGGCTGGTTCAGGTTTATAGTTAGAGCTGGTTCAGGTTTATAGTTGGGGCTGGTTCAGGATTATAGTTTGGGCTGGCTCAGGTTTATAGTTTGGGCTGGCTCAGGTTTATAGTTAGGGCTGGCTCAGGTTTATAGTTAGGGCTGGTTCAGGTTCATAGTTAGGACTGGCTCAGGTTTATTGTTAGAGCTGGTTCAGGTTTATAGTTAGAGCTGGTTCAGGTTTATAGTTAGAACTGGTTCAGGTTTATAGGGCTGGCTCAGGTTTATAGTTAGGGCTGGTTCAGGTTTATAGTTAGGGCTGGCTTAGGTTTATAGTTAGGGCTGCTTCAGGTTTATAGTTAGTGCTGGTTCAGGTTTATAGTTAGGGCTGGTTCAGGTTTATAGTTTGGGCTGGCTCAGGTTTATAGTTAGAGCTGGTTCAGGTTTATAGTTAGAGCTGGTTCAGGTTCATAGGGCTGGCTCAGGTTTATAGTTAGGGCTGGCTCAGGTTTATAGTTAGGGCTGGCTCAGGTTTATAGTTAGGACTGGCTCAGGTTTATAGTTAGGGCTGGTTCAGGTTCATAGTTAGGACTGGCTCAGGTTTATAGTTAGAGCTGGTTCAGGTTTATAGTTAGAGCTGGTTCAGGTTTATAGTTAGAGCTGGTTCAGGTTTATAGTTAGAACTGGTTCAGGTTTATAGGGCTGGCTCAGGTTTATAGTTAGGGCTGGTTCAGGTTTATAGTTAGGGCTGGCTTAGGTTTATAGTTAGGGCTGCTTCAGGTTTATAGTTAGTGCTGGTTCAGGTTTATAGTTAGGGCTGGTTCAGGTTTATAGTTTGGGCTGGCTCAGGTTTATAGTTAGGGCTGGTTCAGGTTTATAGTTAGAGCTGGTTCAGGTTTATAGTTGGGGCTGGTTCAGGTTTATAGTTTGGGCTGGCTCAGGTTTATAGTTAGGGCTGGCTCAGGTTTATAGTTAGGGCTGGCTCAGGTTTATAGTTAGGGCTGGTTCAGGTTCATAGTTAGAGCTGGATCAGGTTTATAGTTAGGACTGGTTCAGGTTTATAGTTAGGGCTGGTTCAGGTTCATAGTTAGGACTGGCTCAGGTTTATAGTTAGAGCTGGTTCAGGTTTATAGTTAGAGCTGGTTCAGGTTCATAGGGCTGGCTCAGGTTTATAGTTAGGGCTGGCTCAGGTTTATAGTTAGGGCTGGTTCAGGTTTATAGTTAGGGCTGGTTCAGGTTTATAGTCAGGGCTGGTTCAGGTTTATATTTAGTGCTGGTTCAGGTTTACAGTTAGGGCTGGTTCAGGTTTATAGTTAGGGCTGGTTCAGGTTTATAGTTAGGTCTGGTTCCGGTTTATAGTTAGGGCTGGTTCCGGTTTATAGTTAGGGCTGGTTCAGGTTTATAGTTAGAGCTGGTTCAGGTTTATAGTTGGGGCTGGTTCAGGTTTATAGTTTGGGCTGGCTCAGGTTTATAGTTTGGGCTGGCTCAGGTTTATAGTTAGGGCTGGCTCAGGTTTATAGTTAGGGCTGGTTCAGGTTTATAGTTAGGGCTGGCTCAGGTTTATAGATAGGGCTGGTTCAGGTTTATAGTTAGGGCTGGTTCAGGTTTATAGTTTGGGCTGGCTCAGGTTTATAGTTAGGGCTGGTTCAGGTTTATAGTTAGAGCTGGTTCAGGTTCATAGTTAGGGCTGGTTCAGGTTTATAGTTTGGGCTGGCTCAGGTTTATAGTTTGGGCTGGCTCAGGTTTATAGTTCGGGCTGGATCAGGTTTATAGTTAGGGCTGGTTCAGGTTTATAGTTAGGGCTGGCTCAGGTTTATAGTTAGGGCTGGCTCAGGTTTATAGTTAGGGCTGGTTCAGGTTCATAGTTAGGACTGGCTCAGGTTTATAGTTAGAGCTGGTTCAGGTTTATAGTTAGAGCTGGTTCAGGTTTATAGTTAGAGCTGGTTCAGGTTTATAGTTAGAACTGGTTCAGGGTTATAGGGCTGGCTCAGGTTTATAGTTAGGGCTGGTTCAGGTTTATAGTTAGGGCTGGCTTAGGTTTATAGTTAGGGCTGCTTCAGGTTTATAGTTAGTGCTGGTTCAGGTTTATAGTTAGGGCTGGTTCAGGTTTATAGTTTGGGCTGGCTCAGGTTTATAGTTAGGGCTGGTTCAGGTTTATAGTTAGAGCTGGTTCAGGTTTATAGTTGGGGCTGGTTCAGGTTTATAGTTTGGGCTGGCTCAGGTTTATAGTTTGGGCTGGCTCAGGTTTATAGTTAGGGCTGGTTCAGGTTTATAGTTAGGGCTGGTTCAGGTTTATAGTTAGGGCTGGTTCAGGTTTATAGTTAGGTCTGGTTCCGGTTAATAGTTAGGGCTGGTTCCGGTTTATAGTTAGAGCTGGTTCAGGTTTATAGTTAGAGCTGGTTCAGGTTTATAGTTAGAGCTGGTTCAGGTTTATAGTTAGAACTGGTTCAGGTTTATAGGGCTGGCTCAGGTTTATAGTTAGGGCTGGTTCAGGTTTATAGTTAAGGCTGGCTTAGGTTTATAGTTAGGGCTGCTTCAGGTTTATAGTTAGGGCTGGTTCAGGTTTATAGTCAGGGCTGGTTCAGGTTTATATTTAGTGCTGGTTCAGGTTTACAGTTAGGGCTGGTTCAGGTTTATAGTTAGGGCTGGTTCAGGTTCATAGTTAGGTCTGGTTCCGGTTTATAGTTAGGGCTGGTTCCGGTTTATAGTTAGGGCTGGTTCAGGTTTATAGTTAGAGCTGGTTCAGGTTTATAGTTGGGGCTGGTTCAGGTTTATAGTTTGGGCTGGCTCAGGTTTATAGTTAGGGCTGGCTCAGGTTTATAGTTAGGGCTGGTTCAGGTTTATAGTTAGGGCTGGCTCAGGTTTATAGATAGGGCTGCTTCAGGTTTATAGTTAGTGCTGGTTCAGGTTTATAGTTAGGGCTGGTTCAGGTTCATAGTTTGGGCTGGCTCAGGTTTATAGTTAGGGCTGGTTCAGGTTTATAGTTAGAGCTGGTTCAGGTTCATAGTTAGGGCTGGTTCAGGTTTATAGTTTGGGCTGGCTCAGGTTTATAGTTTGGGCTGGCTCAGGTTTATAGTTAGGGCTGGATCAGGTTGATAGTTGGGGCTGGTTCAGGTTTATAGTTAGGGCTGGCTCAGGTTTATAGTTAGGGCTGGCTCAGGTTTATAGTTAGGGCTGGTTCAGGTTCATAGTTAGGACTGGCTCAGGTTTATAGTTAGAGCTGGTTCAGGTTTATAGTTAGAGCTGGTTCAGGTTTATAGTTAGGGCTGGCTCAGGTTTATAGTTAGGGCTGGCTCAGGTTTATAGTTAGGGCTGGTTCAGGTTCATAGTTAGGACTGGCTCAGGTTTATAGTTAGAGCTGGTTCAGGTTTATAGTTAGAGCTGGTTCAGGTTTATAGTTAGAGCTGGTTCAGGTTTATAGTTAGAACTGGTTCAGGGTTATAGGGCTGGCTCAGGTTTATAGTTAGGGCTGGTTCAGGTTTATAGTTAGGGCTGGCTTAGGTTTATAGTTAGGGCTGCTTCAGGTTTATAGTTAGTGCTGGTTCAGGTTTATAGTTAGGGCTGGTTCAGGTTTATAGTTTGGGCTGGCTCAGGTTTATAGTTAGGGCTGGTTCAGGTTTATAGTTAGAGCTGGTTCAGGTTTATAGTTGGGGCTGGTTCAGGTTTATAGTTTGGGCTGGCTCAGGTTTATAGTTTGGGCTGGCTCAGGTTTATAGTTAGGGCTGGTTCAGGTTTATAGTTAGGGCTGGTTCAGGTTTATAGTTAGGGCTGGTTCAGGTTTATAGTTAGGTCTGGTTCCGGTTAATAGTTAGGGCTGGTTCCGGTTTATAGTTAGAGCTGGTTCAGGTTTATAGTTAGAGCTGGTTCAGGTTTATAGTTAGAGCTGGTTCAGGTTTATAGTTAGAACTGGTTCAGGTTTATAGGGCTGGCTCAGGTTTATAGTTAGGGCTGGTTCAGGTTTATAGTTAAGGCTGGCTTAGGTTTATAGTTAGGGCTGCTTCAGGTTTATAGTTAGGGCTGGTTCAGGTTCATAGTTAGGACTGGCTCAGGTTTATAGTTAGAGCTGGTTCAGGTTTATAGTTAGAGCTGGTTCAGGTTTATAGTTAGAACTGGTTCAGGTTTATAGGGCTGGCTCAGGTTTATAGTTAGGGCTGGTTCAGGTTTATAGTTGGGGCTGGTTCAGGTTTATAGTTTGGGCTGGCTCAGGTTTATAGTTAGGGCTGGCTCAGGTTTATAGTTAGGGCTGGCTCAGGTTTATAGTTAGGGCTGGTTCAGGTTCATAGTTAGGGCTGGATCAGGTTTATAGTTAGGACTGGTTCAGGTTTATAGTTAGGGCTGGTTCAGGTTCATAGTTAGGACTGGCTCAGGTTTATAGTTAGAGCTGGTTCAGGTTCATAGGGCTGGCTCAGGTTTATAGTTAGGGCTGGCTCAGGTTTATAGTTAGGGCTGGTTCAGGTTTATAGTTAGGGCTGGTTCAGGTTTATAGTCAGGGCTGGTTCAGGTTTATATTCAGTGCTGGTTCAGGTTTACAGTTAGGGCTGGTTCAGGTTTATAGTTTGGGCTGGTTCAGGTTTATAGTTAGGTCTGGTTCCGGTTTATAGTTAGGGCTGGTTCCGGTTGATGGTTAGGGCTGCTTCAGGTTTATAGTTCGGGCTGGTTCAGGTTTATAGTTAGGTCTGGTTCAGGTCTATAGTTAGGGCTGGTTTAGGTTTATAGTTAGGGCTGGTTCAGGTTTATAGTTAGGTCTGGTTCAGGTCTATAGTTAGGGCTGGTTTAGGTTTATAGTTAGGGCTGGTTCAGGTTTATAGTTAGGTCTGGTTCAGGTTTATAGTTAGGGCTGGCTCAGGTATATAGTTAGGGCTATCATTTATATATATAGGATATATATGATATATATATTTGTTCTCCTCTTTTCTTGTATTTTTTTCCTCTGGTCTGTTTAATAATTGTATTCTCTTTGTTTTGTATCTTTACTCCTCACTTTGCGTCACCAGGTGGCGGTAATACACCCGAAAGCTGTTTGTCAGCCGCCATTAAACCAAGAGAAGAAGAAGAAGGAGGAGGAGGAGGAGGAGGAGCAGCGTAGAGTAGCGTAGAGTAAAGATGGCGGAGCACAGCGGTTACGGAACACAAAGTTTGCTCTTGACTCGTGTCTAGAGGTCTGTCAGTCTCTCCGGTGAGGATGGCTCACCGATACCTGCGGCTGTCCGCCGGCTGCACGAGCAGCTTCCGGCTGCTGCTGGGGTCCAGCGCTGCAGTCCGACAGGTAGGTGGAGTACTGTGCTAACATGCTAACTGTGTTAACGGGGACAGTGGGCCGAACAAGCCGGACAGGTGTTTAATGATGTCAGGTAAGAGTCAGCTGTCTTACGTCAGTGACTCGTGTAACGTTCATTAACCTTCATAAAAAACAGACAGGTGACACTTCTGATCTGCTCTTTGTGGACGAAGAAGGAGGAAGAAGTAGAGAAAGGAGATTTTGATTTTTAAATTCCTTTTATTGATCCAGGACAGATCACGGTCACATCATCAATTCAGAATAAATAAATAAAAACAACTCCTCCACCCACAGAAACACACCAACATCTCACACATGAACACTCAGCCTTTACTTCAGTCATCGGTCCAAAGCTGAACCCTCCACCCGAACTGAACCCAGAACACAGAACACCTGAGACTCAGAGAGCCTCCAGAGAGACAAACACTGTGAGGAACCAAACACAGAACACCTGATTTTTAAGGCGGAAACGCTTCTTCTCATCCAGAACGTTAAAACCGACCACTTTCATAACTATGTCGACTGATTTTATGAATTTAGTGGTGTCACTGATGTGTTCGCTTACTTTCATAGATTTCTTTTTAAATGTTTGATCTAGAAAAGTGTTTATTTCTATCAGTGAGTACAGATCTGTATATGTTCCGGGGGTTCCACTCACAGACTCCATGTCTGACTCAAGAGTCATACTCCATGTCCTCTCCCCCTGACAGCTGACTGTTAGACACACTGGGTTCCACACTGGCGGAGGCTGCTTCCTCCATACTTTCTGCTGGCTGGGGTTGTCCAGTCTGAGAGCTGCTGTTCTCTGCAACATCAGCCTGTTGCTCCTCTGCTTGGCTCTGCTCCTTCTCATCTTTGTCTTTACCACCAGCCGCCGCGCCTGCAGTACCGCAATCCACCATCGCAGCCATGGCCCACGGGCCCGGCCCCAGGTCTGTCCGCCGCCGGTTTGACCATCGGTCTGTCCGCTGTCAGTTCGACCACCGGTCTGTCATCCTTCGGTTCAACCACAGGTTCTTCATCCGCGGGGGCGTAGCTCCCGCTCCGGTGTCTGTGTCAGCAGAGCCGGCCTGCTTTCTGTGCGGACAGGCAAACCATTTGTGTCCCACACTGGAAACACTTGGGCTGTCCGGAGCTGGCGTACACCATGTAGGAACCGTCGCCGTGCTCCACTCTGAAGGACACCTCCAGGGTTTGAGTCGGCCTTAGGTGGTGTCTCGGAGGACACCATTCCTCCCAAAAACACCTCGACAGAGCCCCGATCACTCACCACACAAAGCAGTAAAACCGTTCAAGAGACTCACCTGATCATCCACCTCAACAGAGGAAGACACACAGTGAAAGACCCGATGATCAGGAACCATTCAAATCTAGCGCCACTCACACTTCCACCGTCTCGTCTCACCTCCACACTCACTCACCGGAAACAGAAGGAGAAGGAGTGACTGATAACGTATCCAGTCCTTTAATAACAATTCAGTGTATTTAGAGGAATGTTTGTGATTCAGACCTGATGTCACATCAATATGTCTCCTCACAGGTTATTTAAACTCTGTGTTCTGTGTGACGTCTACTTCCTGTTTGTCAGGTGACGTGTTCGGCCGCTGCGGGACAGGTGGAGAGGGGGCGGAGCCTGCTGAGTGACCTGCTGGGGGTTTACAGGAGGCTGAGCTCCAGACCACCTAAAGGTGTGTGTGTGTGTGTGTGTGTGTGTGTGTGTGTGTGTGTGTGTGTGTGTGTGTGTGTGTGTGTGTGTGTGTGTGTGTGTGTGTGTGTGTGTGTGTGTGTGTGTGTGTGTGTGTGTGTGTGTGTGTGTGTGTGTGTGTGTGTGTGTGTGTGTGTGTGTGTGTGTGTGTGTGTGTGTGTGTGTGTGTGTGTGTGTCATTGTGAGGACCAGGTTGAATTTCAGATCTTGGGAGGACATTTTGGCTTGAAGGTTCAGAGCCGGGGTACATCCCAAGTCTCTTATTTGTCATTTCCTCGCTTGAACCAGAAGTTGTTCTGTTCCTCCACATTGACGGCCGTCCCAAAGCTCTTATTTCTGGTCTGAGGAGCGAGGAGGGAGGAGGGATCTCTGAGGAGCGAGGACGCACGAGAACAGACTTCCAGGAAGTGTTTTAACGGCTGCAGCCGATCGGACGGACTGACTGAGTTTAACACCAGAGTGAAGACGGATCACAGAACAAACTCAAGCTTTATATTTGATTAGGTTTCTGATTCAACATCTGGTTTAAATAAATGTTCATTGTAGTCTGAAGAACAAAAGGACCACAAACAACTTTCTGCATTTATTAGAAAGATTTATGTTTTCATGATCTGATGTTTCCCTCAATAACTTTATTATGGAAACAATTAAAGTCAGAGAGAGCTGGAGAGACTAAACCCTTTATATATACATATATGTATACAGTGGGTACGGAAAGTATTCAGACCCCTTTAAATTTTTCACTCTTTGTTTCATTGCAGCCATTTGCTAAAATCAAAAAAGTTCATTTTATTTCTCATTAATGTACACTCAGCACCCCATCTTGACAGAAAAAAAACAGAAATGTAGAAATTTTTGCAAATTTATTAAAAAAGAAACTGAAATATCACATGGTCATAAGTATTCAGACCCTTTGCTGTGACACTCATATTTAACTCACATGCTGTCCATTTCTTCTGATCCTCCTTGAGATGGTTCTACTCCTTCATTGGAGTCCAGCTGTGTTTAATTAAACTGATTGGACTTGATTAGGAAAGGCACACACCTGTCTATATAAGACCTTACAGCTCACAGTGCATGTCAGAGCAAATGAGAATCATGAGGTCGAAGGAACTGCCCAAGGAGCTCAGAGACAGAATTGTGGCAAGGCACAGATCTGGCCAAGGTTACAAAAGAATTTCTGCAGCACTCAAGGTTCCTAAGAGCACAGTGGCCTCCATAATCCTTAAATGGAAGAAGTTTGGGACGACCAGAACTCTTCCTAGACCTGGCCGTCCAGCCAAACTGAGCAATCGTGGAAGAAGAGCCTTGGTGAGAGAGGTAAAGAAGAACCCAAAGATCACTGTGGCTGAGCTCCAGAGATGGAGTAGGGAGATGGGAGAAAGTTCCACAAAGTCAACTATCACTGCAGCCCTCCACCAGTCGGGGCTTTATGGCAGAGTGGCCCGACGGAAGCCTCTCCTCAGTGCAAGACATATGAAAGCCCGCATAGAGTTTGCCAAAAAACACATGAAGGACTCCCAGACTATGAGAAATAAGATTCTCTGGTCTGATGAGACCAAGATTGAACTTTTTGGCGTTAATTCTAAGCGGTATGTGTGGAGAAAACCAGGCACTGCTCATCACCTGCCCAATACAATCCCAACAGTGAAACATGGTGGTGGCAGCATCATGCTATGGGGGTGTTTTTCAGCTGCAGGGACAGGACGACTGGTTGCAATTGAAGGAAAGATGAATGCGGCCAAGTACAGCGATATCCTGGAAGAAAACCTCTTCCAGAGTGCTCTGGACCTCAGACTGGGCTGAAGGTTCACCTTCCAACAAGACAATGACCCTAAGCACACAGCTAAAATAACAAAGGAGTGGCTTCGGAACAACTATGTGGCCATTTTTGACTGGCCCAGCCAGAGCCCTGACCTAAACCCAATTGACCATCTCTGGAGAGACCTGAAAATGGCTGTCCACCAACGTTCACCATCCAACCTGACAGAACTGGAGAGGATCTGCAAGGAAGAATGGCAGAGGATCCCCAAATCCAGGTGTGAAAAACTTGTTGCATCATTCCCAAGAAGACTCATGGCTGTACTAGCTCAAAAGGGTGCTTCTACTCAATACTGAATACTTATGACCATGTGATATTTCAGTTTTTCTTTTTTAATAAATTTGCAAACATTTCTACATTTCTGTTTTTTTCTGTCAAGATGGGGTGCTGAGTGTACATTAATGAGAAATAAAATGAACTTTTTTGATTTTAGCAAATGGCTGCAACAGACAACAGAGAGAAACACCTCTACAGTGGTGATTACTGTGTCTTTATTAGTTAATAACAGTAACTAATAATACTAATAAGTACAGTGATCATGTGAACAGACAAACTTATCAAAAGTCTTTCCAGCTGTTAAAGCCGACTGACAGCTGATCAGCTGTGATCATCAGCACCGTCATCAGTAACAGACGTCGCTTCACGTGACGCAACTGAGGAAAGAACGTCTCATGTCTCCTAAAACATGTTTCCTCTCTCCTCGCATGGTTTCCTCCATGCATCCCTGGTGGGAGGGACTAAGACGCAAGGAAAGGACGTCTCATGTCTCCTAAAACCAGTGGTGGGCCGTCAGGGCCTGCAAGGTCTTCTCTGCTGGCCTAAACAGAATCCATCCATCCATTTTCCACCGCTTATCCGGGGTCGGGTCGCAGTGGCAGCAGGCCAAGCAGGCTGACCCAGACTTCCCTCTCACCGTCAACATGTTCCAGCTCATTCTGGGGGATCCCGAAGCGTTCCCAGGCCAGCTGGGAGATGTAATCCCTCCAGCGTGTTCTGGGTCTTCCCCGGGGTCTCTTCCCAGTTGGACGTGCCTGGAAAACCTCCAGTGGGAGGCGTCCAGGAGGCATCCTAATTAGATGCCCGAACCACCTCAGCTGACTCCTTTCGACGCGAAGGAGTAGCGGCTCGACTCCAAGCTCCCTCCTGATGACCGAGCTCCTTACCCTATCTCTAAGGCTGAGCCCGGCCACCTTACGGAGGAAGCTCATTTCGGCCGCTTGTAGCCGCGACCTTGTCCTTTCGGTCACGACCCAGAGTTCGTGACCATAGGTGAGGGTAGGAACGTAGACCGAGTGGTAAATTGAGAGCTTTGCCTTCCGGCTCAGCTCCCTCTTCACCAAGACGGTCCGGTGCAGCGCCTGCTTTACTGCTGCAGCCGCACCGATCCGCCTGTCGATCTCCCGTTCCATCTTACCCTCACTCGTGAACAAGACCCCGAGATACTTGAACTCCTTCGCTTGAGGTAGGCACTCCGTCCCCACCTGGAGGGAGCAATCCACCGGTTTACGGCAGAGAACCATGGTCTAAACAGAATCACAAAGCTATATCTATTTTATAATTGAATCATTTTTCTTAAATACACTACATGTATTATAATTTATAAACATATTGTTCCCATTATCTTATTTTCTCACTGCACAGCTACTGTCTTCCTCAGTTGCTCTGCTTCCAGTGCAGCTTGTTTTAAGTAGAGCTTTTATCCAATCAGATCTCACCTCTGTGTCTCTAGTTAAGAAGAGAGGCCCGAGGCCTGCAGACTCACAAGTGAATCCATGTGCAGTTTAAGTGAACGGGGACGATATTGTTGATCGTCATAGTGTTCAACCAATCAGATCTTTAGTTTGACATGTTGGGCGTATTCTTTGATGTATCAGAGCCTGCTCGCCGGCCTATAATGACGTCGGCATTAGTGCAGCTCAGTGTCTGCCGTGAGGTGCAGAGTGCGCTGTGATTGGTCAGTGGGCGAGCACGTGACTATCGTGAAACGAAGCTTAACAGCAGAGGCATGTCGGGTAGTGAATCACATCACGTGATGCAGCTCAGCCAATCAAATATGGGCATTCTGACTGAGTGAGATGCACCATGACACAGGAGGCTGAGACGAGGAAAGACACTGCAGAGCAGTACGTACAATGCTCAAGTTGTGAAAGTAAAATCATAAGACGATCTCTTTAGGCCGCGACTTGTCATTAAGGAGTGATGGTGGGTCCCACAGCCAGACCAGCTGAGAACCACTGTCCTCTATGAGCGCAGAAAACATTATATTTTCCTGAATATAAGCTTCTGCATTTTCAAAATGCTCTAGTACTATTCAAACGTATTGCAAGTCTCGTACTGAACTTTACGTACATTTAATACGTACATAGTTACAGCCTTAGAAACTGATAATATCTGTGGCGCCATCATGTGGTATTTCAGCTGCAGGACAACAGTGAAGGCCTAGGTATAAAATGCACGGCCCGCCACTGCCTAAAACATATTTCCTCGTTTCCTCTCTCCTCGCATGGTTTCCTCCATGCATCCCTGGTGGGAGGGACTAAGACGCAAGGAAAGGACGCAAGTGAGGGAAACGGGGATGCAATTAAGAGACTTGAGAAGTACCCCGGTTTTAGAGTTAGACTCAAGTTCAGAGTTAAACATTTAGTTGTGATGGTTGAGGTCCTGAGGATCCTCACAAGTATAGAACTACAAACTTGTTTGTTTTCAGCACAGTGATGTGTTTATTTATTTTTTTTCAGGTTTTGAGAAATATTTTCCAGGAAGTCGGAAAACTCCAAAAAACAGTGAAGCCGAAGCAGCAACCAAAGGTAGAAACCACTGAAATCTACGTCTACGCACGTCTACCCACGTCTACCCACGTCTACGCACGTCTACCCACGACTACGCACGTCTACCCACGACTACCCACGTCTACGCACGACTGCCCACGTCTACCCACGACTGCCCACGTCTACCCACGACTGCCCACGTCTACGCACGACTACCCACGACTGCCCACGTCTACCCACGACTGCCCACGTCTACCCACGACTGCCCACGTCTACGCACGTCTGCCCACGTCTACGCACGTCTACCCACGACTACGCACGTCTGGCCACGTCTACCCAACGTCTACCCACGACTACGCACGACTACCCCCGGATTATTGTTTGTTTCTTTGTCTTTTCTCAGAGGCCAATGCTCAGAGATCTTCTGGGAAGACATCAGGTGGTGGTGGTGGTGGAGGAGGCGCTGGAGGTGGTGGTGAAGGAGGAGGAGCTGGAGGAGGAGATGGAAAACGAGGAGGCCGTAAGGAGGAGTCCCACTGGTACAGCCGTCTGCAGAAGGTCAGTGTGACTCTGGCTTCACCTGTTGAGGTGCTGCTCAGCTCTCACCTGTGCTCACCTGCATGTGTGAAGCTCATGTAAGGTTTTGTCTGTTTCAGGGGGATGTTCCCTGGGATGATAAAGAGTTTCGGATGTACTTCCTGAGCGGAGCAGCGTTCTGGACCACCGTCACCTATTTTTTCTTCTTCAGGGACGGAGGACGAGAGGTCACATGGAAGGACTTTGTCAACAACTACCTGTCCAAAGCAGTGGTGAGGACACTTTAATCACCATTAATCATCTGATCTCTTTAAAGTCACTCTATTGTCCCTCTCTGACCTGCTCACCTACATTTGAGTCTGTTAACCTGATAGAAGGAATATGACTTTGTTAGATTTCTTAATATTGGTAATCTATAAACCAGTTTGTTTACAGACCTCTGAATTGATTTTGGTTAATCTCAGTTAATTTATTTTCTTTTAACCTGACGTTCTGCTGATTTTTGTTAATCCGAGTTATTCTGCTGCGTGAACACGTTTTAGAACTTGTTTATAGGACCTTGTTAAATTTGACACCATAACTCAGATCTTTTTAAAAACTACATTATTGTGTAACATTGTAAAACATATATATATATATATATATATATAACAGCAGGTGTTTGTTTTGTTCACCAGGTTGACCGGTTAGAGGTGGTCAACAAGCGGTACGTTAAAGTGTTCTTCGCTCCGGGGAAGACGCCGGTGGACGGGGTGAGTTAATACTTTACTTATTATTTTGAATGTCTCTTTATTTGACTTACTCTCAGGCTCATTTCCTTATGTAGCGGTTTGACAGTCAGAGTCGTATCAAACGATCAGAATCCAAACACATTCATGAAGTTAACGTCCGAGCCCGTTCAGCCTCACCGGACAATAACAAGATTCAAGAAGTCAGAAGTAGACTCATGTTTAAAGTATCGGTACCTTCCATCAGAGGTTCAAGGATGCAGTCAGTTTCCATAAGATGATCAAAGACGGAGGGCTTGATGCACCAACTGACCAACCAATCATCTACTGGCTGCTGAATGAAGCAGGAAGCAGGAGGCTCAGGCTGTCTTTGTCTCTTTCAGCAGTATGTGTGGTTCAACATTGGCAGTGTGGACACGTTTGAGAGGAATCTGGAGACGGCTCAGTACGAGCTCGGCATCGAGGGGGAGAACAGACTGCCGGTGGTTTATTCCACCGAGAGTGACGGGTGAGGAACGTTGGATTCACCACACAGCACTGGTTTATACCTGGTTGGAGGTTTCCACTCTAATGTTTCCTTCCTCCTCAGCACCTTCCTACTGAGCATGCTCCCCACGGTGCTCATCATTGGCTTCCTGCTGTTCATGCTGCGGCGGGGCCCGGCGGGGGCAGGGCGTCCCGGCCGGGGGATGGGCGGGTTGTTCAGCGTCAGCGAGACGACAGCGAAGATACTGAAGGACGAGATCGATGTGAAGTTCAAAGACGTGGCGGGCTGCGAGGAGGCCAAGCTGGAGATCATGGAGTTCGTCAACTTCCTGAAGAACCCCAAACAGTACGAGGACCTGGGCGCCAAAATCCCCAAGGTGAGGGCAGTGTCTAGATCCCCAAGGTGAGGGCTGGGACCAGGTTGGGACGAGGCTGGTTTGGACCTCTAAGGTGAGGCTGGGACCAGGACCTCAAAGGTGGGACCGGGACCTCTGAGGAGATGGTTCAGAAGTTAATGATGGTTTATCATGTGTGTAGGGAGCCATCCTGACGGGTCCTCCAGGAACAGGAAAGACTCTTTTGGCCAAAGCAACGGCCGGTGAGGCCAATGTACCGTTTATTACCGTCAACGGCTCTGAGTTCCTGGAGATGTTTGTGGGCGTCGGCCCCGCCAGGGTGAGGAACACACACACACACACACACACACACACACTGTTTAACTGTCTCTATTGTCTTTGTTAATCATTATTTTAAGTGTCTGAAATCACAACAGAATGTTTCTAACGAGCCAAAAGCAGATTTGAATACAATCATTAATAACTTGATGGCAGATCGATTCCACTGATTGGTCCGACAGGAAACAACACGGAATATTACTCTTGATCTGCTTTGACCTCCACGATCAACAGATTAATCTGACGTATACAGCTCAGTTGCTCTTAAACACGTCAGCTGTCAGCTGTGGACTGAAGAGGACGTTAGATTGAGGCGGACTCGTTGGTCTCCAGTGATTGGTTGATGGAGATGGTAACAGATTGTGATGAAGCAAAAACCTTCACTACAGAGTCAACATTTACAAATGTCACCTGATTGAGTTCAGTTTGGAAGTTTACTGACAATGAAAAGAAAATAAGTAAATATTTAAATTCACAAAAACATAAACGATACAATAGCTCTATTACATTATAACTAGTGCTGGGCAACGATTAACATGATTAATCTCATTGTTATGCACAAAGTTCAATAATGAATTATAAAGTAGTGTATTGTGCACTTTTATTTTAAAGTACTGCTATATGAACAAAAGGTCAATAACATTTGGTTTGTAAACACTTTAAACACATCAGGTTCTTGTTAGCAGCAGTGTTCCCTTTACACAGCAGCAGTTATAACACAGTTATAATGATTCTGATCATAGATATTCAGCCGGTGTTCACAACTTTATCTTCATGTGTGTAAGAGATGATATTTAAATATACTTCTTGAAAACTGCAAACCTATCTACGTCATGTTTTTATGTTTGTTAAATTCTCAGTAGTGATAACTAAATGATGCTTATTATTAGTGCTGGGCAAATTAACGCGTTATTATCGCGTTAACGTGATTAATTAACGCCAACAATTATTTTATAGCGCGTTAACGCATTTTTTCATTTTGAAAGTGCGTTGCTCACTGGCAGCGGTGGAGGAAGTCTTCAGACTACGTTGATGCAGCGTGTGGTAGAAGTTTAGATAAACTAAAGCAACACAAGCTAACAGATGCTACAGAGAAGTGGAGACAAACTGCAGGTTAGTGTTGTGGAAGATGTCGATCTGAGTTCACGTCGCGTTTGGTGTGAACGCACCTTTAGGATTTCAACGAATGACGTCACGTATGAGCCTCAAGACGCACCGTCACCAGAAGAACACACGAGTTGTGTTAAAGGAGAGGACGACTAAAGCGACGGCGTTACAACGAGCAGCAGCTGCTGCTCTCACTGGAGACTACTGGACATCACTGGGTCACCATCATCACCTCTGAGTTACAGCATTATAGTGATGAAGAGTAGAGCTGGGTCACCATCATCACCTCTGAGTTACAGCATCATAGTGATGAAGAGTAGAGCTGCATCACATGCTCTGACTGTCATGAAGACACAACACACACATGTAGATGAAAGGTGTGAAACATGTTGTTCCTATTGCACAGCAGTGGAACGTTTCACACACAGTCACACACTGAGCACAGATAGTGAAGAGATAGAACTGCTGCTGTGTGAAGAGAACACTGCTGCTAACAACAACCTGATGTGTTTAAAGTGTTTCCACACAATGATTAATCGCGATTAAATATTTTAATCGCGATTAATCATTGTGTGTAAACAGTAATGTACACACAATTCCCTCCATGTACAGTAAGCTGTACATGGAGGGAATTAGGACCCAGGGGAATGTAGGTGAAGCATGGAACCTGTAGTCTGTACCGTGGCAGCAGTGACGTGCGGTGAGGTTCGTGGCTGGTGAGGCACTGACTCGATCTTACAGAGTCAGATTTACAAATATATGAACCCAAAATAGAGCATCTTAAATCACCATTCAATTGGCAGCTTGCACATTGACTACTGGTTGTTTTTCATATCAGCATTCTTTACACACACATAGGTACATATTTGAATGCACCAGGAGCGTGTGTGCCGCGATCTGCGACCTGCCCCACCAACCTGTTTCAGAAGCGGAGCGAAAATCGCGAGATCCCGCGATAATCTGTGTAACAACCACAGATGTATAAAGACAACAACAAACGCATAAAAGTTTACTTGACCTGTCCGCCGTTGGATTGCTGTTGATTTGGTCATATTTCCCTGTCTTTTGAGAATTGTTTAAGCTTAGATATTTAATCTTAAATGTTTGCGGTCAAAGCAAAATATAAGAAGAAGAGAAGTGTAGAAGAAGAGTAACGGAACTACAAGCATAAACCCGACCCGTGGGCTCTTGCACGCCCCCTTCATTGAGGCAGAGGTACTGTGTGCCTCCCCTCTGTGCTTTTTCACTGCGGTTTCTGTCAGATCAGCAACGGCTGAATATGTTCTACACACGTGAAATACATGACCTATTCTATGGAAAGAAAGGACATATAATACTATAATACAAGTCCAGGGACGTGCGGTCAGGGGAGGCAGGGGAGGCAGAGCCACACCTGCCATAATGAAAAGTAAAAAACAAATTATGATATTAAAGCTGCGAGCAGCATTGATCGGGCCCTCGCAACTTCACGCACGTCGAGGGTACTAGCAGGACTCTGGCCATGCATTTCTGTGACCGTCATACACTGCGTGCACGAGTTAAACGGTATTTCCTGGTACTGGCAGGACTCTGGGTGACGCGGCCATGAATTTCTGTGACCATCACACTCTGCGTGCACGAGTGAGATATTTCCTGCGTAGACCAGCAGCATAGCAAGATCATGTTGCCAGGTCTTAAGCCTGAAATGTTTTGAGTGTACCTCCGATACAATCATAAATGTAAGCCTTTAAAGATCATTAAGAAAATGAATGTGCTTCAGTGTTTGTAACATAACAGACTGTCAGTTTACTGGGATGGGGTTCAACTCCCTGCAGTGTCCTGCTGATTGTATTTGGACTTACATGAAAGTTAACAAAACAGTGTAATTTGCTGTTACTTGAACACTTTAATTTAACACTGTTTTCATTGTAAGTTCTTCTGTAACTTTAGATTGTAGTGTGAAGCATTCATTATAACGTTTAACCTGATTGTCATGAAGAAGCTCTGGACAGATCATTTATACTAATGCCCACTGACATGGTTTGAAAATCCACTGTTATCTAACATTTGCTCTCCAAGCATCTTAGTTTGCACATATTTAGATCAGAGAAGTCTTTTTCTCATGGTGTGCCCACAAACCCTTTCAATAAGTTCAGTGTTTGGGCCGCTGTAATTATAGAATCCTGCTTACGTCCGTGCTTATCAGTAGGTGGCGCTATGACAATGAGTTAATATTGGCATGCAGAAGTCCTAAAGCCATGACAGTCAACAAGCATGTCAAGTTTGGGACAGTTTTGACAAAGTACAGTCGAGTTACAACAGCTTGATGGATGATGGTGAACCATGTAAAATGGCCGTCACACCATATCCACGTCGTTCGATGAAACCTAAAGATTTTAGTAACTTTTAATTGCTAAGGTCTTCAGATTGTTCTGACCAAATTAATTCCCTAGGACAGGCCTGGCCAACCCGCGGCTTCCGAGCCGCATGCCGCTCTTTGCCTGGTTTCATGCGGCTCTTACGTTCATATCGAAGTTTGTGTTTGTGTTTTTTTTTAATGTGCGTGTTCGCTTCGCTTGAGTTCAATACTGTATTTTCGTCAAACGCGCATGTGCGTGAGATGAAAATACCGCAAAGTTTCCCAGTAGGGGCAAGATCATTTGAGAAAGCAAATCTGCCCATACCGAAACGAACTGCAATAGCCACGGATGGAGCGCCAGCCATGATCGGATCTGTGAACGGGCTTGTGGGGCTGTGCAAAGCTGACCAAACATTTCCCGAGTTTTGGAATTTCCACGGTGCAAAGTGTGTTTGCGTTTGTCAACAAACTGAAGCTGCTCAAGGCGCATATTCAAAAGGGAGATTTAACGCATTTTTCCACTCTGCTAAAAGCCAGCGGGCAAGTCACCAGCGCCGCCCTGAATAAGCAAAGAGCCAGATATGCAACACTGGTTGAAAACCTGCACGAAAGCTTTGTGACCCGGTTCCGTGATCTACAGATCTACAGGTCGACGAGGAACGCAATCTGTGGCCTGTTCAGTGGCGACGGACTGTTTGAAAGCCCCGCTAGTCACAGATGAGGCTGCGGCTGAGTTGGAGATGATCGATCTTTGTGAGGAGGACCAACTGAAACCTGCTTTAAGGGAAGGGACCATTGAGTTCTGGAAAAGTGTGCCAATGGAAAAATACCCCAATGTCAAACGGGCTGCGCTTAAGATACTGTCAATGTTTGGGGCAGCATACGTCTGCGAGTCTGTGTTTTCTACCCTGAAACACGTGAAATCAAAGCATCGATCTGTTCTGACTGACACCCATGTGAAAGAATTGCTTCGAGTGGCAACAACAGAATACAAGCCAGATTTGAAGAGAATTGTTCAAGGCAAGGAATGCCAGAAGTCCCACTAAGCAACATGCATAGTAAAAGAAAAACGCTATTGTAAATTATTATATTTTTGTTTGTGGACTTGGTTGAACTGAGAGTTTGTGTGTGTGTGAGACAGTGCACACAATGTTCATTGTTGAAAATGACTGGCCTGTGGTCTTAGTACTGTAGGAGTCAATTTCTGTCATCATGTTGGTGTGTGACATTTACAATAAATCTGGCTGAGCAGAGGTCTGTGTGTGTGTGTGTGTGTGAGAGAGGAAGGGATGGGGTGATGTTCATGTGTGCCCATGTGTATGATGTGGCTCTTTGCGGTAACACAGTAAAAAATGTGGCTCTTAGTCTCTGACTGGTTGGCCACCCCTGCCCTAGGAGGAGTTCGTAGTACAGCACCTGGAGCTTGGGATACTGGAAAACTTCTGAAATTTGGCACGCAAGCCAGAATTTGCGAAAAATGCAGTCTGATTGGGGTGTCCAGCTGCGGTATGAAATATTTGCTCGATAGCGCCCCCTATTGAGTAGCCCCAACACCGGGTTTCACCTAGCTGTATGAAATTTGGTAGGTATGTGGAACGTGATGAGATGCACAAAAAATCCTCTTGGAGTTTTTCATTAAACCAAACAGGAAGTCGGCCATTTTGACTTTTATGACGTTTTTGGACCGTTTCAAGGCGTCATACTTTAACGAACTCCTCCTAGAAATTTAACCCGATTGACTTCAGATTCGGTCAGTATGCTCTTGAGACCTTGGCAGTGAAAAGTTACTCAAAGATCAAAAAGTTATCGAACTATGTGTCCGTGGCATGGCGTCAAAAAAAACACCATTTGCCGCGAAACAGGAAGTTGTTGTAACTCGGCCATACATTGTCTAATCTGCTCCAAATTTCTCATATGTCATAACATCCTGACCCGGAACACATCTATATGATAATTTAGAATCATAGTTATAGCGCCACCTAGTGGCAACTGGAAGTTGTAAGTTGTGTACTTTGACATCCTGCTCCTCACAGATTAATCAGATCCCTCTCAAATGTTGTCAGAAAAGCTTTAAGACCTTGATAATGCTTCATTGTGAAGATTGTAAGAAGTTGTTGAAGGGCGGCGACGTGGCAGCTTGGCGAATTTCGATCCTTCGCCATGAACGAATAAACTGATGTAACTCGACTCCACATCATCAGATCTTTACCAGATTTCACATGTTTGATTAGACTCCAGGCCTGAAGACATCTGCAGGCCAATTTTGAATCATAGTCATAGCGCCACCTACTGGTAACAGGAAGTTAAAGTATTTATACTTTGGCTTGTTTCTCTTAGTAGGTAAATCAAATCAACATCAAATTACTTCCACACAAATGTAAGAAGTTCATAATACCAGTTCATGAAGCTTTTGATGTTTCGTCGAATGCCGTTGCCATGGCGACGCAGTCTTTGCCGTGAAAAACGAAGGTAATTTTGAGAGGCTAAAAATGCTTGAAACATAAGCAAACTTGGCAAGCAGATTTAAAGGCCAAAATGTAGTTATATAATATGATTTTATTGGTTCAGAGTGGCAAATCGTCTCAATAGCGCCCCCTACAAAATGTTGACGAAGCAGCCCTCTCTGTACGTTTCACATGGATTTATAAAATTTGGTAGGCACATGTATCACATTTGGACTTTTTGAATTTTTTCAAAAAGTCAAACTTTTAGAATTTTTTATGAATTTTTTGTGTCGTTTTTGTCATTTCCAGGCGCTGCACTTTAACGACCTCCTAGGGAAATAATCGAATCAACTTCAAATTTGGTCAGAACAATCTAAAGAACTTTGTGATGAAAAGTTACTCAAAGCTTGTTGTTTCGTGAAAAGCCGTTGCTGTGGCGACGCATTCTTCGCCATGAAAAATTAAGGTGTTTTTGAGGGGCTAAAAATGCTCAAAACATAAGCAAACTCGTCAAACACATTCAAAATCCTGAATGTAGTCATCTAATGTGATTTTAATGCTTCAAAGTGGCAAGTCGGCTCGATAGCGCCCCCTACAATATTTCAACGATGCAGCCCTCGCAGTATGTTTGACCTAGATGTATAAAATTTGGTAAGCAGATGTATCACATGTAGATTTTAAAAAAAGTCTTAGGGGTCCATGCTCTAAACCCAACCGGAAGTCAGCCATTTTGAATGTTTTATGAATTTCTCGTGTCGTTTTTGCAATTTCCAGGTGCTGTGTATGATGGTCACAGAAATGCATGGCCGCGTCAACCAGAGTCCTACCAGTACCCTTGACGTGCGTGAAGTTGCGAGGGCCCGATCAATGCTGCTCGCAGCTTTAATTGTTGGAATGCTGTTAAGCATTCAACTATCAAAATGTTCAGCTCTTTAATGACATTTATGCTATGACTTTTCATATTTCTATCTCTTATGCTTTATAAATTATTAAGCTTTTTGCAATTTTTATTTTGAATGGGATTTCAATGGAGAAAATGTTCAAATCCTCTTAAACTTCTTCAACTTTCAAATCCTTCAACTTCCTCATATTTTCAGCTACAGACACCATTTCAACTTTAAAATGTTGAGAAAACCCTGATCTATTGCCACATTATTCAGCATTTTTATATATTTTACACTTTACAATTTAACTTTTATGATTTTTCAGCCCTTTTCTGACTTTATAATGGGTGTGTATTGCGCAGCTTAGAGTGCGTGATGTCACCGCTAGAGTGAAGAGCAGCTTGAGATTCTTGTGAAAAAACATTTGTATTTTGCCACTGTGTCCACAATCTTCACTCTTCATGCATAATTTCTGGATGTAGAAGTAGCTAATCTTGTCCTTGTCGTAGACAAATGACTGTGGAATCCCACAGATTTACACATTTGACACAGAAGCCTGTAATTGAGAGGAAAACCAACTTTCTGCTCCATAGAGACCAATGTTAAATTTTGCTTCAAAAACATCTTCCACAGAACACGGTACCCCATTTCTAGATCGCCAGTTCAGCCACATTTTTTACACTACAGACACAATTTTTACAGGATCTGTTCTTCAACTCATTCTTCCTCTCATTTATTAATATCGGAGCAATAGGAGCTACGGTTATGGGAGTTTTGAGGATTTGTTTGAGAGGTGTTTTTCTGTTTTATCTCCATGAAAAGGCTGCAAGGACACAGGTGTTTCTGATTAAGCTAATTAGTGATGTTGATAAACACAGAGAGGCACTGGCACATGCACATACACTCCTCCCCCTCTCTCTGTGTGTGTCTCTCTCTCATACAGTTATTCAGGTCTTGGAGACTTTTAGATGACCCCCCCCCACACACACACACACACACACACCCCATTTCAAAATACAACCCCCAAAGAGTGAATTCTAACTGAAATGCTTGTGATGAAGCCTGGCATTTAATAACCTCTGTTTATGTGTGTCAAACATTATGATTATGTCTCCTCCCCACCCAGCCCCACCCTTTCAAAATAAAAGCCCCATGGTTTAATTGTATTTAAACAAGCTCAAAATTAGGCTTTTTTGTTAAAAAAATGAATGCTCTTACTAATACTGCGACAACTACTACTGCTGCTGCTAATATAGTATTACTGCTACTACTACTACTACTTCTACTATAACTTTTGCTGTTGCTACTATTACTACTACTACTGCTACTGCTATTACTGCACTACTGCTATTACTACCACTACTACTATTACTTATACTACAACTGCTACTAGTACTACTACTACTACTATTCATGCTACTACAGCTATTAGTACGACTGCTACTAGTACTACTACTACTGCTACTTCTTCTACTGCCATTACTATTACTACTAGTACTACTACTACTTCTACTACTGTTATATTAAATACTACGACCAATACTACAGCTATTACTATGACTACTGATACTACTACTACTAATAATACTTCGACTACAACTTCTACTACTACAAATATCACCACTGATGAAATTTTTTAAGCCACAGAAACCATTCGAATATCAAAATGTTCATCTCTTTCAGGAGAGGGGTGATATGACTTTTCATAGTTGTAATCTTTAAACTTTTTGAATTATTAAGCTTTTTGCAATTTTTTTTTAATTGGATATCTATTTTCAGCAATGTTTTTGCAATTAATTTCAGATTTCAGCATTCCAATGCATTTTCAGCAGGAAATGCATTTTCTAGTTCTTCAACTATTTCTTCCGTATGTTTATGTAATGTTCAGCTCTTTCAGGAGAGGGGTGATATGACTTCATATTTGTAATCTTTAAACCTTTTGAATTACTAAGCTTTTTGCAATTTTTTTTGAAAGGGATCTCTATGGAGATCATAATCTAGTAAACCAGTATGTGTGAGTTAAAATAAGATGTACTTTATTGTCCTGCAAGGACCTTTGTTCTGAGAGAGATAAGGACCTGAAGCGTTGTAATTAAATGTCTGTTTGAGTTTATAGAGGAATTAAGTATCGAACACGACCTTTCACTGTTTGAGACTACTATAGTAATCTGTTGTATTTTCTGTAACTAAGCAACCAATCTACTTCCTGTTTATACCAGCACCATCGCGCCCGGTGTACGTAAAGAGTCGCGTGATGTTTGTTTTCAGGCTCGTTAGTCTGGACGTAGATCATTTAGAAAACGATGCTGTATTAGTATTAGTGTGGTTGTAGCCTAAATTTAAACACATTCAGCTGTGGTGGGTTGACCTTTGACCTCATCCTGATGTCACTTCCTGTGCAGGTCAGAGATCTGTTCGTCATGGCGAGGAAGAACGCTCCCTGCATCCTCTTCATCGACGAGATCGACGCCGTGGGACGGAAGCGAGGACGAGGAAACTTCGGAGGACAGAGCGAGCAGGAGAACACGCTGAACCAGCTGCTGGTGGAGATGGACGGTGGGTGACGACGATTGCCTTTCAGGCCGCGTTAGTCCCGCCCCCAGGTGCTGATTGGCTCTCTAGTGTCCACCAGGGGGCGACTCCTCTGGTTGTATAGAAGTCTATGAGAAAATGACTCTACTTCTCTCTTGATTTATTACCTCAGTAAACATTGTAAACATGAGTTTATGGTCTCAATCTCTAGTTTCAAGTCTTCTTCAATACAGCATGATGTTCATTTAGTACATTATTGTCCATTTAGAGTCAAACAGACCATAAAGCAGGGGATGCTTTAGGGCGGGGCTACACAGTGATTGACATGTCTCTAATATTAAAGACGTGCTCTTCATTAAAGGTTACAGTCATGTGATCTTCACGTCTCACTCTTCTCTGGGCTTTAGGGTTCAACACGGCGACCAACGTCGTGGTTCTAGCAGGAACCAACAGACCCGACATCCTGGACCCGGCTCTCATGAGACCCGGACGCTTCGACAGACAGATCTACATCGGTGAGGAACGATGGATAGCTGAGTCTGATCTATCGTTCCTAGAATAATAAGAACTTTATTAGTGCATGAAAACAATAGAAACTGTTTATTTCTGTGTCTCAGGTCCTCCTGATATCAAAGGTCGAGCGTCCATCTTTAAAGTCCACCTGCGTCCTCTGAAGCTGGAGGTGGACTTGGACAAAGACGCTCTGGCCAGGAAGATGGCCGCCCTCACACCTGGATTCTCAGGTAAACACGCCGCGTGAATTCACCCTTCCATCAAACCGCCGCCCCCCTCGACCTCACTGGGTTTCCTCTCCCTGCTCTCTGTCTGTCAGGTGCCGACATCGCCAACGTCTGCAACGAGGCGGCGCTGATCGCCGCTCGCCACCTTTCAGACGCCATCAACCAAAAGCACTTTGAGCAGGCCATCGAGAGAGTGATCGGAGGTGAGAGCTGAGCTAGGATAACAATCATCAGTAAAATTTTATTCGCACTGTGATGGCGCCACGCAAAAAGCGCCACGTTCTGATGGAGTCCCGTCGGTGACCGTGTCTGTGTTGCAGGTCTGGAGAAGAAGACTCAGGTCCTGCAGCCGGAGGAGAAGAAGACAGTGGCGTATCACGAGGCCGGTCACGCCGTGGCAGGATGGTTCCTGGAGCACGCCGACCCTCTGCTGAAGGTCACGCTTCCTGTTCTTCCTCCTCGTACAGGTTCATGATGTCATGCTACCGTAATACCCATGAGCCTCAGCTGCTGTGGTGAAAGCGGGTGAGCGTTTGATAGCTGATCGTGTGTGACGGAGCATGTTGTTACCTGTGCAGGTGTCCATCATCCCCAGAGGGAAGGGTCTAGGTTACGCTCAGTACCTCCCCAAAGAGCAGTACCTGTACACCAAGGAGCAGCTGCTGGACCGCATGTGTATGACTCTGGGAGGCCGAGTCTCCGAGGAGATCTTCTTCGGACGGATCACCACTGGAGCTCAGGACGACCTCCGGAAGGTCACGCAGAGCGCCTACGCACAGGTCAGAGGTCACGTAGAGATGTCCGCTCACGGGTCAGAGGTCACGTAGAGATGTCCGCTCACGGGTCAGAGGTCACGTAGAGACGTCCGCTCACGGGTCAGAGGTCACGCAGAGACGTCCGCTCACGGGTCAGAGGTCACGCAGAGACGTCCGCTCACGGGTCAGAGGTCACGCAGAGACGTCCGCTCACGGGTCAGAGGTCACGCAGAGACGTCCGCTCACGGGTCAGAGGTCACGCAGAGACGTCCGCTCACGGGTCAGAGGTCACGCAGAGACGTCCGCTCACGGGTCAGAGGTCACGCAGAGACGTCCGCTCACGGTTCAGAGGTCACGCAGAGACGTCCGCTCACGGGTCAGAGGTCACGCAGAGACGTCCGCTCACGGGTCAGAGGTCACGCAGAGACGTCCGCTCACGGGTCAGAGGTCATGCAGATCGCGTATGCACAGGTCATGAACGGTTTCATTGACGCTGAATAAGTGAATTGTTTCTACTGAAGCAGTGTTGATTAAGTGTGACAGCAGCAGAAGGAAGGAGCTGGTTTCTCTCCTTCACACCACGAGTGAAGCAGCCTCACAGAAGAAGCTCTTTATTAAACCTGCATCAAATAGAATTATTGTTTCTGTTCCTGTCTGACCTCCTGGTTTCTGCTGCAGATCGTTCAGTTCGGGATGAATGCGAAGGTGGGTCAGGTGTCCTTCGACCTCCCCCGGCAGGGTGAGATGGTTCTGGAGAAACCGTATAGTGAAGCCACGGCTCGTCTCATCGACACCGAGGTTCGAATTCTCATCGCCGAGGCGCACCAGAGAACCCACCGACTGTTGAGTGACAAGAGGCCCGAGGTGGAGAAGGTACCGAGATGGTTCTGATGCTGTTTTTTGTTCTACATACATGTGAGAGAAAGGGGGCAGGTAGAACCCAGACGAGCAGGGTTCTAGGTCATTCTCCATCTGATGGAACCAGCACTGACTGGTAGAACCCTTTCCTCCAGATCAGGGTTCTGACCCTGTTCTCTGTGTTCCCGCGTCATCCTGCAGGTGGCGCTGCGGCTGCTGGAGAAGGAGGTTCTGGATAAGAGCGACATGGTGGAGCTGCTGGGAAAACGTCCGTTTGTAGAGAAGTCGACGTACGAGGACTTTGTGGAGGGAACCGGAGGCATGGACGAGGACACCACGCTGCCGGAGGGTCTGAAGGACTGGAACCAGGAGAGGAAGGACAAGGAGGAGAGCCCGGAGGAGCAGGTCGCCCGCCAGATCTCTGGAGGAATGCCTTTCTAGAACCCTGTGATGGCTTCTGACCCATCACCCTCACATGTATCTCAAATATCATCCACTCCCCGAATACAGCTTTTCTTTGAGCCACCATCCTTTACCGACCCACCCACCAGAACTTTGATTATCTAGGGTTCTCCATCTTGTTGGCGGAGAACCCTCTCACTGACCACCTCATGGTTCTAGAACCTCGTGGAACCATCACACAGAGTTTATAAACTCTTGAGTTGTAACAGCTGTTGAATAACCGAGTCTAAAGCCTTCATTAAGAGGAACAGGACTGTCAATACATTCTACAGGTGAACAGATCAGTCATAATAATAAGATGCTACATCACGTACACAGAAAACACGTTTCATGTTGTGATATTTACTGGAAAAGATACGATACAGTCGACAGCCATTGTTCCACTGCGAGCTTTCAGAGAGCAACAGGAATCAGTGGAACCCGAGCGTCTGACTCATAGAAACCCGCTCACTGAGTAAACTAGGACCAGCTCTGACTCCGAGAACCTTCTCACTGAGTAAACTAGGACCAGCTCTGACTCCTAGAACCTGCTCACCGAGTAACCTAGGACCAGCTCTGACTCCTAGAACCTGCTCACTGAGTAAACTAGGACCAGCTCTGACTCCTAGAACCTGCTCACTGAGTAAACTAGGACCAGCTCTGACTCCTAGAACCTGCTCACTGAGTAAACTAGGACCAGCTCTGACTCCTACTGTCATTGAGATCTAGAACATTTCTCTGGGTTCTACTTTTACTTAATCTCCAAGCTGTAGAACCCTGTTTCAGGTTCTAGATGTGGATTCTTGAGTTTTCTGGTTCCAGGTGGTCCCTCAATAGAAGTTGTGGTGGAGTTCTCCTTAGAACCACCGATGGGTTACCGGTCAGTTCCTGGTCAGGTCCTGGTCAGTTATTGGTCAGGTCCTGGTCAGTTCCTGGTCGGCTGCTGGTCGGTTGCTGGTCAGCTGTAATATGATGTGTAACAATAATGTGTATATGTGTTCTTTAGTCAAATGTTTTAATCATTTGAACAAAGTCAGAGAAATAAATCAATCTATCAACCGTTTGACGCGCAAAGCTTTATTTAAACGGTTTACATTTAGTGTTAAATAAAAGAACATTTAAAAAATTTAAAAATTGAAAGGGGTCTGAATACTTTCCGTACCCACTGTATATATGTATGTGTATGTATATATATATATATATATATCGATATCTATCTATCTATCTATCTATCTATCTATCTATCTATCTATCTATCTATCTATCTATCTATCTATCTATCTATCTATCTATCTATCTATCTATCTATCTATCTATCTATCTATCTATCTATCTATCTATCTATCTATCTTATCTATCTTATCTATCTATCTATCTATCTATGTAGTTGTTCCTCCCCTTCACAGGTCTGCAGATCTAAGGATAAACATCATGTTGAGAAATGAGGGAGCTGATTCCTCATTCACTGCAGCAAGTGAACTCACACATTGTTTCTGTTCAGTCACTCTCACTGAGACGTGAAATGGAGCAGAGAGAAAGTAATCTGAACCAGGAGAAGATCTGCTGTTCCATCTGTCTGGATCTACTGAAGGACCCGCTGGCTATTCCCTGTGGACACAGCTACTGCATGAACTGTATTAAAACACACGGGATGAAGAGGAGGATTAAAACACACGGGGATGAAGAGGAGGATTAAAACACACTGGGATGAAGAGGAGGATTAAAGCACACGGGGATGAAGAGGAGGATTAAAGCACACGGGGATGAAGAGGATTAAAGCACACGGGGATGAAGAGGAGGATTAAAGCACACGGGGATGAAGAGGAGGATTAAAGCACACGGGGATGAAGAGGAGGATTAAAGCACACGGGGATGAAGAGGAGGAGGAGAAGAAACTCCACAGCTGCCCTCAGTGTACGCAGACATTTTTATATTTATTTTTTCAGTTGCTGTTTCACTGAACAAAAATCACGACAAAACGTCCTTAATGACAAAAATCAGAATGGACATAAAAGTCAAAATAAAATAAAAGTAAAATAAAAGGGGGTCACCGTTCACTCTTTACAACCTTTGATCCGTTCTCTTCAGACCAGCTGAGAACACGACTTATCTCTTCTCTTGTAAACAGTCCATTCTCCAGCGTTGGTCGTGGATCCCTCCTTTGATCCTCAGAGAGAGTCAGTTTGTCCACAGAGTATATTTCCTCTACTATGTCCAGCCACTGTCCTGGACTTGGAGGGTCACTTTTCAACCAGCTCCTCGTGACTCCGCCTTTTTACTTGCGAGTGTCAGGATTTTAAAGAGATAGAAGTCCTTTTGAATTATGTCGCCAGGTATCAATCCCAGGAACACAATCCGGGGGTCTCTGGGAATCTTGTAGCATAGAATCTCCTCCAGAGTCTGAATAACTCTGTCCCAGAATGTTTGTATTTTCATACATGACCAGAACATATGTGAGTGGTTAGCATTCATCTGCCCACACTGTCTCCAGCATGGCTGCTCTTTACCCAACTGTTTATGTTTTATGTGGGGTGTAATAAAAGAGCAGATTAAGTTCTTCCAACCGAATTCCCTCCATCTTCTAGAGCTGGTGGAAGTTTGTTGCGTTCTATTGAAGGCCAATCACTCTTCGACAGTTCAACGTTCAGTTCTACTTCCCATTTCACTTTTACATATAGTGTGTTTCTCCCGTTTCGTTTTTGTAAACTCCTGTACAGTTTGGAAACAATCTTTGAGGGGGTTTGTTTGTATGCAACACTTCAATCACTTAATTACCTTCTGATGAAATCCCTTTTTTAATTTCTGTATCATAGAAATGTCTTAGCTGTAAATATCTGAACAGGTCCCCATTCTCTAAATTAAATTCTCTTTTGAGTTTTTCAAAGTTTTAAAAGTTTTTCCCTCTGTGTACAAACCGCTGTTATCCCTCTCTGAGTGTACATACCGCTGTTATCCCTTTTCCTCTCCAGTGTACAAAAGTTGAATCTATCCAGGTCTAAACCTGGGGGTCTGAGAAGGCCAAATCAGAAGTTCACTGTGTCCTTCCAGTTTGTATTGTTTGACTATCTCATTCCAAATGTTCAGTGAATCTTCTAAAATGGAATGTTCTCCCTTGTGGTCAGTATATTCTGTTCCACCAGCCTGGCCTGAGGTTGAGATTGACCCAGATTTAGCTCAATGTGTTTCCATCCAGCTTGATACTCCAGTGAGAACCAGTAGACGATGTATCTCAGTTGAGCTGCGTAGTAGTATTCTCTGAGATCTGGCAGTGCTAGGCTTCCGTTTTCCTTGTCTATTTGGAGTGTCTTAACTGTTACGCTTGGCCTTGCTCCTGCCCAGATAAACTGGATATCTGTTTGTCCCGTACTGTAAACTGAGGTTCTGGGATTCTGACTGGTAGTGATGAGAAGAGGTAAACATTCATTTTCACCACCTCAACTCTTGAACTAAAGTCCAGTGCTAGTGTTGACCATTTTGTTCTATCTTTCTGTATCCTATCGTTTATTATATTGTAGTTTGTTTCATATATTTTGTTCATTTCCTGAGTGGTTAGCACTCCCAGGTATTTTATTGATTGTTGTTACGTTCCCCTTTTTGGCATCTAAGGGATGCGGGGAGTAACGGCGTTTATTTCCCGAGGAAAGAGACTGAGCAACGATGACTGTTAGCAAAAAGAGTATTTATTGTAAAAAGGCTAGCTGCTTGCACGGCAGCAAAAGAAAACACTTCCTTATAGAAAGAAAGCAACACTATACACACAACAGCCCACACGGCTGGAACAAAGGTGCAACACACACGCAGCTCCACCACTACGCGTTGCCCAAGGGTTGTCAGCTCACACGCACAGCCTCACTACTGTGGTCTGCCCAAGAGATTGTCCTTCCGGAGCTCCTCTCCTCTTATCCACCGCTGATCGTGATTGTCCGCAGCCGCGTCCAATCAGCCGCTGCAGCTTGCATCCGGGACAGAGGGTGACACTCGAGAAGACACTGAGGGAAACCAGAGGGAGAGCACAAACACAACATGGCACGTAACAATTGTGCTTCCCACTTCAGTTTATATTTCTTATCTTTTATGCAGTCACTCATTCATTTCTTAATGTCATTCACAACAGTCTCTATTTAAAATGCTAATATTTAGGCTCCATAATGTTCTCTTCAGTCTGTTATTCCAGTAAATAGTGAAATAGATTTCATTGTGATCTGATACATCTGCTGATCCTATTGAGCAGTCCTTCACCCGCTGTCTGTCTGTCTGTGTCTGTCTGTAGTGTCTGTCTCTGTCTGTAGTGTCTGTGTATGTCTGCAGTGTCTGTGGTGTCTGTGTCTGTCTGTAGTGTAATCTGGAGTGCACCTGATGAGTAGCTGAATAGTGAGTAAAGTCTTTTTCTCGTGCGTGGAGGTTCCTCCAAACGTGGAACAAACCCTCTTTAGTCTCTTTAATGAAGACATCGAGGTCTGTTGACCGACGGGATTTATGTCTTTTTGTACTTGTTTAGAATTGTGTTCCCGTCTCCAGCACAGACGAACATTCCTTCACTTTCAGAAATGATTGTATCAAATAGTAATTTAAAGGATTGTCTATCACTCTCTGGAGGGGCGTATATATGAACAGATGTGAGCAGAACGTTATCTACCCTTCCTCTGATGATTATATATCTGCCCTCTCTGTCTGTATATGTAATGAATGTGACCACAGACTGGTGTGTCTGCCCCGTGGTACCGAGGAGGCCTTTGTCCCTCCAAAGTTACATCTCTAAGCTCATCGATCAGCTCATTGATTCGCTGAAGTCCAACAAGCCCCTCCTCCTTGGCCCTTGAACTGTTGTTCTGATCTTAACTTAACACCTCAAGCAGCCACTTTCCAACCCCCCACTCCTCTCTTACAGGCACTCAAACACACTTTTTGGTCTAAACTTCCATAAGTAAATACATTGTAACATATAATATCCATAATTAGGAGCGCTTTAAAACTTAAATTCCTCACAGGAGTCTGCAGGTCTCTGCCTCTGTTCTTACCTAGAGACACAGAGGTGAGATCTGATTGGATAAAAGCTCTACTTAAAACAAGCTGCACTGGAAGCGGAGCAACTGAGGAAGACAGTAGCTGTGCAATGAGAATATAAGATAATGGGAAAAATATTATAATACATGTAGTGTATTTAAGAAGAAATATTAAATTATAAAATAGATATAACTTTGTGATTGTGTTTAGGCCAGCAGAGAAGGCCTTGCAGGCCCTGACGGCCCACCACTGGTAGATTATCACAATAACCGTTATAACTTTTGGTACAACAGAGTCCAAACTCCCGTCTCAGGTCCTCAGTCCTCCAGAGTAGGAGTGTACCTGGATCACAGAGCAGGTATTCTGTCCTTCTACAGCGTCTCTGAAACCATGACCCTCCTCCAGAGTCCAGACCACATTCACTCAGCCTCTCTATGCTGGACTTTGTCTTTATTGTGATGAGACTCAGCTGAGTTGTGTAAACTGAAATAGACAGAAGTCCTTTCAGGGTTAAATTCTGTGTTTCAACTCTTGAACTCATTTTGTCTCCATGTTTGTTGCTGACAGCTGATTGTTGTGGTGTTTCTTCACTGCACAGAGATCAGCTGTCAGTCAAACATTGTGGGCGGTACTTTGACATCTTGTCATCAGTTGTTGTGTAAATGTTTGAGTTTCTTTAGGTGGAGCTCCTTCCTGTGTCTGTTTAGCCATGGAGGCTATCACTGCTCATGACGATGTTTGTTTACCTGAACGGACATTTCTCTGCATGAAGATGTGAACTTCTCTGAGCTCTAAATGTCTGATGAATATTCGTATTGATGTATTAGTATGTTGTTGTTTATCTTCACTGCATGGGTCTTAAGAGAGAAAGCAGCAGACCTCCTTCATCCTCCACACGTTCTCTTTGTGGACATCTGAAAAGAAATCTATGGTCACATTGACTGTTTGTCCAAACCAGATGTTGTTGTTGTTGTTGTTGTTCTGAGGTATTAAAGATATTAATGATCCTGATCATAATCAATAAGGAGATATTTCATTCTTCTCTTTTACATGCTGACGTTCTGCTCAAACACACTGATTGTGTGATGAAGTGAATGTGAAGATGAAATCATTGAACAGACTTTACTGAAGCTTCACATGATGAAGAAACCAACATGAACAAAGTCTGTTCTTCTGCTCTTCATTCCAGGGTTTCATACCAAGCTGATGGACAACACGTCACATGACAACACGTCACGCTCACATGAGAGAACCTCTTAAGCTCCAGCCCTATTTGTAGGCCTCTGCTCGAAAATGGCATACCCCTACTAAAGTGACCATAGTTCTGTAACTACAAGGTCTATTTTAATAATTTTTGTTGATATAATCAGATCACAACACTTGTGAGATTGTTCAGATGGGTAATATTGTGTATATGTTGCTGGTTAATACAGTAATGAAGACATTACACAGCTCAAATTGAAAATAATCAGGTTCGCCTGAAAAAAAAAGCACTTTTATTGATATAAGGTTGTTGAAATAATGCAGATATCTCCCTAAAAACTCTCCCAAATCATAGCACAACCGATCAGTAGTTGCTGAATAAAGGTTAAAGTGGGATAAAGTGAAGAATAAGAGGCTTTAGTAGAGAGCGGTCAAGCGAGGTCATCATTTTCGAACCAGCTGTTGCAGCTCTTACATTGTACTTTTATATACTATATACCTATATATTTAACTTTTTTTATCACTCATATTATTCAATACATAGACAATAGATGTCAGGAATCATTTTGAGATTCCTAACATCATCAGAGCCTGTTTCTGGCTGTCATCTATAGGATTTTCTCAGTTTATGTGTGTGTATGGCGCTGTAGCTCAGCCTATCATCGGTCGACTTCAGTCAATAAGCCCTCCTTCGACGCGTCAGAGTCTCAGGAAGGCGTGAGTCGAATTTGGTGTTGATTGACATAAGTTTCAACCAGTAAAGTTGCAAGAAGTGCCGCGTCTCCCCGAGCATAAATTTCGCTTGCAGGAAGTCTGACCGCTCGCCCATGCTGGATTGACCGCTCTTATTCTGGAAACAGCTCGGAAGTAAACAGGATGCAGTTAGCAACAATGACTCCAGCTTTGAAACGGATAATCTGCGACGTTATTGTCCTCATTTTTCATAAAACTTGGCCACATACCTACGATTTTTTTCGGCGGAGGGCAGTAAGAAGGTACGTTTGACCACTCACAGCTGTCCAGTGCTTCCACGGAGCGAAAAACCGAAGTTATTTACGCGTTTGGCCACGTGTGCTAATGCTATTAAATGCATTGCAAAGCTAGCATCAGGGTGCAAATATTGATTTGCGGTACTCATAACAGCGATTTCTGGCCAGGATTTCATGCTTTTATGCCACGTTTTCTAGATGCTTATATGAGTAGTATATAGTTGTGTTTGGAGTGTGTAAGAAGTGACTTATATGATAGTGTTGCCCATACGTTGCTGTTTCATCCGGAAAAAAACTGGACCAATCCACAATACTGGCGAACAATAAGGTTATTTTCCGTACATGATTTTCAGGGGTTCTGAGCCAGAGAGCCCCCAAATTTGGGGGCGTGGAGCTTAAGAGGTAGACTGAATGTGTTCATTCAAATATCTACTAGATGTTGACAACACGCTATTTGTTTGTGACGTTATTGAGGTCTGAATTAGATTTTTATACTTTAATACTAAACAAGTATAATATATTTAAATGATTAATATGTGTTACATTTTGTAATCCGATTACACTTATCAGAGACACTTGGGGGTCCACCCCACCCCCCCCCCCCCCCCCCCCGAAGGTCACCACATTGAGTCTCATGAAGTTGGATCCTAAAAACTTCATAGAATTTAATGAGAAAACTTTTTTTATATTTCACAAACATTTTTGCATTTGCAGCAGCATGAAGTCACTTATGTATAATTCATTATTGTAGATGAAGATGAAATAAATAATGTTGATGCAGATAATATTTCTGCATTCAGAAGTTGTGAAAGTTTAAATATTTTTTGTTTTTTTATCGACAGATGTCTCCACTCGACATGCTATTTGTTCCTGTATTTGATGAAGTCTCATTTTAGTTTTTAAACTTTTATATTAAACATGTATCACATGTTTCTGTGAATGAAATAAGATGTGTAAAATGTTCGAAGACAACACATTAAACCACCTCTTCTTCACCACTACCCATTAATCATTATGATCATTTTCATTTCTAGTTAATCATTTTATTGTTGACAGAATTCTAAAGAGCAAATTTCAAATTAAAATAGTTATGACGAACACTTCACTGTGTAAAACCCAGAAAACCGGATGTGACGTGTGGAAGTGATGGTGCTTCAATCCATACATGTTTACAAATAAAAAGAAACATGCAGGGAAAAGCCGCTTAGAATTTTGTTTTGGCACAAATTTGTAGTTTTAAATATTTAAAACGTTTCTCTAACCTTTTATTTTGAAGGCTAATCACCAAATCGGGAGTATTAAAGTTCTATTTTAGTTTATTTAAATTCAACAAAAGAATAGTTACAATCAAAAAATAGAACAATAACAAAAGAGCCAGGACATGTGACAACAGACAAAGATATTAAAACACATTTTATTGTCTTGATAGCCTCTAATAACAAAGTAGTTTCACTTATTATATATAGTGTCTTAAATGTTTAACTGACATTTATGGATAATCATGATGATCAAAAGTATTATATCGTCATAAGTGGGTCTTTTATTCTGAAGGCGGCGACCGTGAAATCGTGATAAACCGGTCTTTTATTCTGAAGGCGGTGACCGTTAAATCGTCATAAGTGGGTCTCTTTTATTCTGAAGGTGACCGGATGCGTACGGCGGCTCGCTGGGCTGTCCGCGAACACTCCGCCGCTCCTGCTTACGATGGGAGACGTTCTCTGTGAAGAGCTCGAGGAGGACTTAGTTCACTTCTCAGTGCACGACCTGCCGGCACGAGGCTATGTCGTGATGGAGGAGATCCGACGTCAGGGGAAACTCTGTGACGTCACGCTCAAGGTAAAACCGACGACGGTCGAGGCCGGAGTTAGCCAGCTAGCTAGCTGGCTAACAGCCTGTCAGCTAACAGTGTGTAGCGTTAGTTGATAATAACATGCTAACAGTGTGTAGCGTTAGTTGATAATAACATGCTAACAGTGTGTAGCGTTAGATGCTCATAACATGCTAACATCGGATTATTAAAACAAGCTAACGTGACGTCAGAGGCTACTAGCTCAGCTGACATTTGACCCCCCCCCCCCCCGACTGTCACGTTGTCATGGTGATCACAGAGTCGATGACTGCAGGTGTTTCCGGTCATTTAAAGTTCCCAGAGTGGGTCTACTTTGTGTCTCTGAGCTGCTGCGGAGTGATACGAGACTCACTGACAATAGAGCATCAGCTGTTAACGAGTATTCAGATCCTTTACTGCAGTAGAAGTACTAATACCACACTGAGAAAATACTACTGCAGAAGAAGTCCTGCATTCTAAACCTGATTGAAGTAAAGGTATGCAAGTATTAGCAGCAAAAGTATAATTATTTGAAGTACTTTGCCGGTTGAACCAGCTCTGTGTCATTACAATGTGGGTATTAATTTAAATGATCAATGATCAACAGAGGCCCCTGCTCTTATTAATGATTCATTAGTATACCCTTTATTAAAGACAACATCACATACAGTATATATAGAAGACAGTCAAAGTACAACAGCAACAAATAACAAGGACAGCTCTTCAGTCAGAGATGCTCGACTGTCTGTAAAGGTGAATACAGTTTGTAAAGTACACTGTGAGGCTTGCAGGTGAGAATACTTGTATGAATATATTCCTGTCCTCCTGCAGGTCGGGGATCATAAGTTCAGCGCTCACCGGATCGTGCTGGCGGCCTCCATCCCGTACTTTCATGCCATGTTCACCATGGACATGGTGGAGTGTAAACAGGACGAGATCCTGATGCAGGGCATGGACCCCAGGTAACCAAAGACCAGTACCCACAGACAAGTCTGAGACCAGTACAGATTCTAACCAGTCTAACCAGTGCCTGTCTCCCTGCAGTGCTCTGGAGGCTCTGATAAACTTTGCGTACAGCGGCCACGTTGCCATCGACCAGCAGAACGTTCAGTCTCTGCTGATTGGCTCAAGCTTCCTGCAGCTGCAGAACGTTAAAGACGCCTGCTGCTCCTTCCTGCAGGAGAGGTCAGTGAGATGCCACTGCACATGCTCAGTACAGTACGAGTTTATATATACAGTATGTTAACTACAGTATGCTCTGACTCATCAGAGTACTAGTTTATATATGTTAACTACAGTACGCTCTGACTCATCAGAGTACTAGTTTATATATACAGTATGTTAACTACAGTACGCTCTGACTCATCAGAGTACTAGTTTATATATATGTTAACGACAGTACGCTCTGACTCATCGGAGTACTAGTTTATATATACAGTGTGTTAACTACAGTACGCTCTGACTCATCAGAGTGCTAGTTTATATATATGTTAACTACAGTACGCTCTGACTCATCAGAGTACGAGTTTATATATATGTAACTACAGTACGCTCTGACTCATCAAAATACTAGTTTATATATATGTTAACTACAGTACGCTCTGACTCATCAGAGTACTAGTTTATATATATGTTAACTACAGTACGCTCTGACTCATCAAAGTACTAGTTTATATATACAGTATGTTAACTACAGTACGCTCTGACTCATCAAAGTACTAGTTTATATATACAGTATGTTAACTACAGTACGCTCTGACTCATCAGAGTACTAGTTTATATATACAGTGTGTTAACTACAGTACGCTCTGACTCATCAGAGTACTCGTTTATATATATGTTAACTACAGTACGCTCCGACTCATCAGAGTACTAGTTTATATATATGTTAACTACAGTACACTCTGACTCATCAAAGTACTAGTTTATATATACAGTATGTTAACTACAGTACGCTCTGACTCATCAGAGTACTAGTTTATATATACAGTGTGTTAACTACAGTACACTCTGACTCATCAGAGTACTAGTTTATATATACAGTGTTAACTACAGTACGCTCTGACTCATCGGAGTACTAGTTTATATATACAGTGTGTTAACTACAGTACGCTCTGACTCATCAGAGTACTCGTTTATATATATGTTAACTACAGTACGCTCCGACTCATCAGAGTACGAGTTTATATATATGTAACTACAGTATGCTCTGAGTCATCAGCGTACTAGTTTATATATATGTTAACTACAGTACGCTCTGACTCATCAGAGTACTAGTTTATATATATGTTAACTACAGTACGCTCAGAGTACGAGTTTATGTTATAACTACAATCATTTAAAATGTCTGACTTACAAACCAAACCTTCATATTTAAGTATGAAATACAAAATAGATGGAAGTCATGTGCTATATGATACATTTAGAGTGGACCCAAGGTTGTAGATGTGTTTTAAAGAAGCAAAACATTTTTTAAGACATTGTTACAAATCAGAAATATTTCCATGAATCTGAAGACTTTACTTTAAACCTCTGACTCTGTAGGTGTTCTGCAGCTTTCAATCATATTATCCTCACCAGCAGATGTAGTTGCGGATTTAGTGTTGAAAATGTTCTATTTGTCTCTCTGTCTGTCTGTCTGTCTGTCTGTCTGCTGCTCCGTGGTGCTCAGATTACACCCTAAGAACTGTCTGGGAGTGAGACAGTTTGCAGAGACCATGATGTGCACGACTCTGTACGACTCGGCCAACAGTTTTCTCCATCAGCACTTTGTGGAGGTTTCTGTGTCCGAGGAGTTTCTAGGTCTGAGGACGGAGGAGGTTCTGGAGCTGGTCGGCTGTGACGAACTCAACATTAAAGCAGAGGAACAGGTGAGACACCTGAAGCCGTGAGAGAGAGACCACCTGTTCAATTTGTACAGGTGTTTGAAGAATATTGAATGTGTTGTACCTGTGCAGGTGTTTGAGGCAGTGCTGGCCTGGGTTCATCATGACCAGGACCTGAGGGAATCGGTGCTGCCGGAGCTGCTGTCAAAGATCAGACTTCCTCTGTGTCGACCTCAGTTCCTGTCAGACAGAGTCCAGCAGGAGGAACTGGTACGTTGCTGCCATAAATGCAGGTGAGACAAAAAAAAGCAGCTTTGCTGCTATGTACAAATAATATGTTGCTCATGCCAACCCCTTGTTAATGCCTGAAATTTAAGTTTGCCTGACGTTTCAAAAAACAAAAAAAATCCCTAGTTTTTCACTGGCAACTCTGACTCTTGTCTGGTGTCTCTGACTGTTGTCTCTGACTATTGACTGTCTGTTGACTGTTGTCTCGGACTGTTGTCTCTTGTCTCTGACTCTTGACTGTTGTCTCGGACTGTTGTCTCTTGTCTCTGACTCTTGACTGTTGTCTCTGACTGTTGCCTCTGACTCTTGACTGTTGTCTTTGACTCTTGACTCTTGTCTCTGACTCTTGCCTTTGACTGTTGTCTCGGACTATTGTCTTTGACTGTTGTCTCTGTCTGTTGACTGTTGTCTCTGTCTGTTGACTCTTGAATGTTGTCTCTGACTCTTGAATGTTGTCTCTGACTTTTGACTGTTGTCTCTGTCTCTTGTCTCTGACTATTGACTGTTGTCTCTGACTGTTGACTGTTGTCTCTGACTCTTGACTGTTGTCTTCGACTCTTGACTCTGAATGTTGACTACGACTGTTGACTGTTGTCTCTGTCTGTTGACTCTTGAATGTTGTCTCTGACTCTTGACTGTTGTCTTCGACTCTTGACTCTGAATGTTGACTACGACTGTTGACTGTTGTCTCTGTCTGTTGACTCTTGAATGTTGTCTCTGACTTTTGACTGTTGTCTCTGTCTCTTGTCTCTCACTATTGACTGTTGTCTCTGACTGTTGTCTGTTGTCTTTGACTGTTGTCTTTGACTCTTGACTGTTGACTGACATTGACTGTTGTCTCTGACTCTTGACTGATGTCTCTGACTGTTGTCTTTGACTCTTGACTCTGACTCTTGACTGTTGTCTTTGACTCGACTGTTGTCTCTGACTGTTGTCTTTGACTCGACTGTTGTCTCTCACTATTGACTGTTGTCTCTGTCTGTTGACTTTTGACTGTTGTCTCTGTCTCTTGTCTCTCACTATTGACTGTTGTCTTTGACTGTTGTCTGTTGTCTCTGACTATTGACGGTGGTCTCTGACTCTAGTCTTTGACTGTTGTCTCTGACTGTTGTATTTGAGTCTCGACTTTTGTCTGACTGTTGTCTTTGACTCTCGACGCTGACTCTTGACTGTTGTCTTTGACTCTCGACGCTGACTCTTGACTGTTGTCTTCGACTCTGAATGTTGTCTTTGACTCTTGACTCTAACAGTTGTCTCTGACTCTTGACTGTTGTCTTTGACTGTTGTCTTTGACTCTTGACTGTGGTCTCTGACTGTTGTCTTTGACTCTTGACTGTGGTCTCTGACTGTTGTCTTTGACTGTTGTCTTTGACTCTTGACTCTGACTCTTGACTGTTGTCTTTGACTCGACTGTTGTCTCTGACTGTTGTCTTTGACTCGACTGTTGTCTCTCACTATTGACTGTTGTCTCTGTCTGTTGACTTTTGACTGTTGTCTCTGTCTCTTGTCTCTCACTATTGACTGTTGTCTTTGACTGTTGTCTGTTGTCTCTGACTATTGACGGTGGTCTCTGACTCTAGTCTTTGACTGTTGTCTCTGACTGTTGTATTTGAGTCTCGACTTTTGTCTCTGACTGTTGTCTTTGACTCTCGATGCTGACTCTTGACTGTTGTCTTCGACTCTGAATGTTGTCTTTGACTCTTGACTCTAACAGTTGTCTCTGACTCTTGACTGTTGTCTTTGACTGTTGTCTTTGACTCTTGACTGTGGTCTCTGACCGTTGTCTTTGACTGTTGTCTTTGACTCTTGACTGTGGTCTCTGACTGTTGTATTTGACTGTTGTCTTTGACTCTTGACTTTGAATCTTGACTCTGAATCTGCTGTGTTTCCTGTTTCCTGTCAGAGATCTGGTGGATGAAGCTAAAGATTTCCACCTGATGCCAGAACGTCGTCCTCATCTTCCCGCCTTCAAGACCAGACAGAGGTGCTGTACGTCCATCACAGGACTCATCTACGCTGTGGGAGGACTCAACAGCTCAGGTACACAGATCACCTGTGCATCTGTCTGAACACACCTGTCTGAGGCTGCAAGGAATGATTATTATTTTATAAATCGATTAATCCTTTGGTTAACTAACCAATAGAATAAATCTAACCTCTACCATTAATCTTTCAACCTTTTGTTTGAGTAATGTAATATATAATAACTAGTGCTGGGCAAGTTAACGCATTATTATCGCGTTAACGCATTAATTAATTAACGCCGACAATTATTTTATAGCGCGTTAACGCATTTTTTTATTTTGAAAGTCCGTTGCTCACTGGCAGCGGTGGCGGAATGGAGACTACTGGACATCGCTGCGGTAAAGTCAGCAGACACTCAGATCTCCGTGGTCAACTCAGCAGACACTGACATGTTAGTGCACCTATATGCTGAAATTCACCGTAAACGCATTCAAACGGCACAGATCGGGAGCGAGCGAAGGACTTTGAAAGTTAGCGGAAAGATTAACGTGAGACAACATCCGGTTTCTTCAGACGAACATCCGGTTTTCAGAATAAGATGCCAACAAAGTATGAATTATATTCACATTAAGTATAAAACATGCTACCTGCATATCGTGAGTTAAAGGGAAAATACACCTAAATTGTGGGTAAAGTGTCTTTATTCTTTGATCGCTGGGTCACCATCATCACCTCTGAGTTACAGCATTATAGTGATGAACAGTAGAGCTGCATTTACATGCTCTGACTGTCATGAAGACACAACACACACATGTAGATGAAACGTGTGAAACATGTTATTCATGTTGCACAGCAGTGGAATGTTTCACACACAGTCACACACTGAGCACAGATAGTGAAGATATAGAACTGCTGCTGTGTGAAGAGAACACTGCTGCTAACAACAACCTGATGTGTTTAAAGTGTTTACACACAATGTTATTGACCTTTAGTTCATAGAGCAGCACTTTAAAATAAAAGTGCGCAATACACTACTTTTGAATTCATTATTGAACTTTGCCATAACAATGAGATTAATCGTGATTAAACATTGTAATCGTTGCCCAGCACTAATAATAACACAATATTGTACATCAGAGGTATTCAAATTAAATGAGGTCCAGTTAGAGAGAATGTCCTCATCAAAGGTCCAGAACAATAATGTCTAATTTGTTCTATGATTTAGTCCCATAAATATTGAAGAAGCCAACAGTTTTAATAACGTCTGTATGTCAACAACTGACAAATCAAATAAAGTTAAATTGAATAATATCTAAACAGTATTTATTGTCAGATTTCAAATGAAGTCAATGAATTATAAATAATAAATATGTGCTGGATTAAAAAAATAAAATACAAGTTGTTGAAAAACCTTAAAATACAGTACTTAAATAAATTTAACTGAATTGTCTTGTAGCTTCAAATTCAGTTCATTCCGGGTGAAGTGATGATATTATATTTTTCTTATCTTCTCATAAGACTTTATCAATAGTTATTAAACCACTTGTTTCAGCTCTATTCCTCTCTGTTAACATCTTTGTTGGACAGTGAATTCATGTGTCAGGATTCTGATCATATTGGGCTCTTAGATTGTTTAATATCTGTGACTTCATTTCAGATGTGAGGGTACGTTTATTTAAAAAAGTTATGCTTTGTCTCTTACTTTAATAGCATTAATATGCATGTCCAGTTTCTCACGTCTCTAATTTTCCAATAACGCGGACATGCAGACACGTTTAAAACAAACGCGGCATCTTGCTTTCACCAACTTTTTTTTTTTCAATTCCATAATTCAACCCTTACAAAAGGATACAGAGAAGATCAGGAATACAATTAGTAATTAGTTAATGTAAATCCACGTTAAGTTTTATAGGTCTATGTGCGCATCAACAAACTGCTTACAACTGATGACTTATCAGCAGTTATGCTACACATCGGAGCGTTCCACGCAAATCAGCGTATTTTAGGTAATTGAGTCGATTTAGTTCTATACCGGTCTCAGTTCAGAAGTTTAAATGACTGACCAATCACAGGTTGTGTGATGTCATCTCAGATGATTTGATTGGTCCTGACAGCCAGTGTTTTTCTCTTCAGGTGACTCCTTAAACGTGGTCGAAATGTTTGATCCAATTGGGAACTTCTGGGAGCGCTGTCAGCCAATGAGAACGGCTCGCAGCAGAGTGGGCGTGGCAGTCGTTAACGGGCTACTGTACGCCATTGGTGGATACGACGGCCAATCACGTCTTAGCACGGTGGAGGTTTACAACCCGGAGACGGACAGTTGGACACGTGTGTCGAGCATGAATAGCCAGCGCAGGTCAATACTCCGATCAATACACGGTTCTGTACTGATCCTGAAACAGTAGAGGACTAATAACACGTTGTCATCCTCAGCGCCATGGGAACGGTTGTGATTGACGGTCATATCTACGTGTGCGGTGGCTACGATGGAAAATCATCTCTGAACTCTGTGGAGTGTTATTCTCCAGAGACCGACAGGTGAGTTACCTGATAGACGTTAGCTTCATACAGAGGCCTGGCGTTAGCTTCATACGGGGGCCTGACGTTAGCTTCATGCGGGGGCCTGACGCTAGCTTCATGCGGGGGCCTGACGCTAGCTTCATGCGGGGGCCTGACGCTAGCCTCATGCGGGGGCCTGACGCTAGCTTCATGCGGGGGCCTGACGTTAGCTTCATGCGGGGGCCTGACGCTAGCCTCATGCGGGGGCCTGACGCTAGCTTCATGCGGGGGCCTGACGCTAGCCTCATGCGGGGGCCTGACGCTAGCTTCATGCGGGGGCCTGACGCTAGCCTCATGCGGGGGCCTGACGCTAGCTTCATGCGGGGGCCTGACGCTAGCTTCATGCGGGGGCCTGACGTTAGCTTCATGCGGGGGCCTGACGCTAGCCTCATGCGGGGGCCTGACGCTAGCTTCATGCGGGGGCCTGACGCTAGCCTCATGCGGGGGCCTGACGCTAGCTTCATGCGGGGGCCTGACGCTAGCTTCATGCGGGGGCCTGACGCTAGCCTCATGCGGGGGCCTGACGCTAGCTTCATCCGGGGGCCTGACGCTAGCGTCTTGCGGGGGCCTGACGTTAGCTTCATACACGGGCCTGCTGTTTAATAGTATTAATTAATTAAGTGTTAATAGTATTGATCTGCTGCAGGTGGACGGTGGTGACGGAGATGAGTGCGAGTCGGAGTGCTGCTGGTGTGACGGTGTTTGACGGACGCATCTTTGTCTCTGGCGGCCATGACGGTTTACAGATCTTCAACACGGTCAGTTTGATTGACGAGGGTTCAGGTTAAAAAGCTCTAAAACTGTCTAAATATATAAATGTGTTATAAACTTGTTGGGGGTGAAGTGTGAATGTGAGGCTCCACCTCCAGAAGAGGCTGTTGACATAGTGGGTCGTGATCAGAGCCTCTATTGTGGAGGCGGCTGCTATCAGTCGGTAAACATAAGAAGGCTCAGGGCTCTCCTGAAGCAGCAGTCAGGGACCCGTTACCCAGAAGCCAAAGCAAAAACCCGTATATGGGAGGAGTTTGGGGAGACTATGGAGAAGGACTCTCAGTTCTGGAAAACCGTTAGAAGACTCAGAAAGAGTTCATCAGAGGAGGAGAACTGTGGACCCACACTGAGGATATTGTTGAGAGTTCCTCAAAGAACCCAAAGAACCCGACCAACAGGTCCTCCACGGTTGTTGAGGTGTTTCAAATTTAAAAAAGAGGACCAGTAAAGGGAGCATCACACTGCTCCATAGATATATAAATGTATTTAATATAAATATATAAATGTATTTAATATAAATATATAAATGTATTTATTATAAATATATAAATGTGTTTAATATAAATGTGTTTAACATAAATGTGTTTATTATAAATGTATAAATGTGTTTATTATAAATGTGTTTATTATAAATGTGTTTATTATAAATGTATAAATGTGTTTATTATAAATGTGTTTATTATAAATATATAAATGTGTTTATTATAAATGTGTTTATTATAAACATATAAATGTGTTTATTATAAATGTGTTTATTATAAATATATAAATGTGTTTATTATAAATATATAACTGTATTGACTCTAGATATATAAATGTATTGACTCTAGATATATAAATGTATTGACTCTAGATATATAAATGTATTTAATATAAATGTATTAATTGTCTCTCCCCCCCCCCCCCCCCCCTCCAGGTGGAGTACTACAACCACCACACTAACTGTTGGCACCCAGCGGCGGCCATGATGAACAAGCGTTGCCGTCACGGAGCGGCCGCTCTGGGCAGCCTCATGTACGTGGCGGGGGGGTACGACGGCTCGGGCTTCCTGAGCGGGGCCGAGGTGTTCAGCTCGGCGGGGGGGCAGTGGAGCCCCCTGGTGGCCATGAACACGCGGCGCAGCAGAGTGTCGCTGGTCTCCACGTCAGGACGTCTGTACGCGGTGGGCGGCTACGACGGGCAGTCCAACCTCAGCTCCGTGGAGATGTACAACCACGACACCGACCGCTGGACCTTCATGACCCCCATGGTGTGTCACGAGGGGGGGGTCGGGGTCGGGTGCATCCCACTGCAGCCCGCCTAAACCCTCCAATCGGAGGCCGGGGATTCTATTCCTTACCGACGGTTGCAGGCGGGAAGACGACGCCCTCCGCCGGCACTCGCCGAGCTTCATCGGTACGACGGTCGGGCTCAGACCTGCACACTGAGGCCGGCCCTGTGGGATTATGGGTAAAAACGGTAGAGCTAGCCCGTGGACGATCGCTGCTAGCATTGTGCTATAAGAGAGCGTGTGGACTGATTAATGTTCAATATTGATTTTATACAACAGGAAGTCACTTCCTCTTGGAACAGGATGAGCTCACTGGACTGTTTTATTGATCGACTGTAATCAGAGTGTGATTGAAATGGAGCTGCAGACACACAGAGAAGACTCAACAAGTCTGTGTTCACGAGACCAACATTTAAATTAAAAACACAAAACTGAACTCTAAGCCGAGTCCAATCCTTCAGACTGACATTAGTCTGCTGGTTTTAACTAAGCTAAGCTAATGTTAGCTTGCGAATGTCCACCATGTGTTCATGCTAACGTTACTTTGGTTGGCTGGTGGTTTAGACGTCGGGGTGAAGATGCGCGTTAACTTTCTGCTCCTCCTGTCGTTTACATCACAACCTTTTATTTTGAAGGGGACCTCAGTCGTTTCCTTTGCTACATGTTATAAGCTCAGTGGGACTTTTATTTTGGAGGAAGTCAAAACATGTTGCTAAGTCGTTCTCTTTACAGTCAGTTTACATGTCGTCTCCACGGTCATGTGTGAGACTCAGGCCCAATCCCAATGCCCCCCCTCACGGACTCACGGACTTTGAGGCGCACTACCGCGAAGTCCGTGAGGGTTTAGTTCTGTCTGTCAAATCATTGAGTGTTTGAGGCTCTGGCAGACATTTTGTTTCCTTTATGAACCCTTAGCATAAGGGAATTACCCACAAATCATTGCAATGTGACGTTAAACATGGGGTAACCAGTGGACGCATGGAGACATAAAACAAAGGTAAACAAAGAGGACTGGAGTATTACATGTACTCAGAAACATTAAGGGTTAAAGATGGAACATTAAAACATGAAATCAGAAGATATTTATTTATTTATTCATCAAATATTAGATTTTGTCATTGAAGCCGTTTTGACAAAAACGAGTAAATAGATTATCTGAAGTTACCTCTCATCTAGTGAGGAAAGAGCCTGAAGACGTTCACATCAGGGAGTAAATAATATACAATAAATACACACAACTATACATCATATGTTTTGTTGTTTTCATGGGAACGTGATATGTCCCGTTCATAGTTCCACCATCTCAAGCCCTCACAGTCTCTCACACTCACCCACTCACCAGGTGACCTCAGAGAGTCCTTGAGGGTTCAGGGTCTGAGGGTTTAGGAGGGACGTTGGGATTGGGCCAAGAAGTCACCTTGTCTGTTACAGACCATAATATCCTGTCATGTGACCATGGTGACAGTGTCCTGATGATGCTAGAGGACGGTTCATCTTCTGCAGAGCAGGAACCGTCATAATGTTAGATGGACATCGATGAATGTTAGTTAATAAGCTTTTTAAATACAACTCACACCATCAATATATATTTGATTCATTTACTAACCTTTTGGATTTGCATAATTTAAAAATGTTTCCCACCATAGATCCACTTACTGGAAACCTCCCAGTACTTTCTACCTGCTGATGAAGTCCATGAACATGAGATGAAAGCTCAAGAATGAATCTAGAAGTTTAACGTCAGATTAAATCATAATGAACAAGATGAAGTGAGGTTATTGATTTTTCGCTCTGCAGCCTCCGTACATCAGCAGTGATGATTTATTGATGTTGTGGATCAATAAAGAAGATTATTCAGATTAATGATAATATTCTGATGTGTGTGAACGATGCATGTTGTTATGTTTCAGACATAAATCAAACCATCGAACTAAAGTCTGTTTACAAAACGTTCTAATATCTGTTTGAAAACTTTTATTTTCATTCAGAAACATCAACAACAAAAGAAGCAGATTATTGATCACAGATGATGTCACATGACACTGTGATGTCATCAGGTCAAACACCTGGATTTATTCACGTTCAGGTGACCACCTGACATCTCCCAGGTGTGTGTCTCACAGGTAACTCCAGCAGCTGAAGGAGACCAATGGAAAGGTGCCAGGTTCTAATGGTGCGTTCATGTCATGTTGGAGTTATCGGACGTTTCTAATTTAACGTGGCTCAGTTCACACCAGAAGCCTCTACACTCTTTCAGGTCAGGTCCTCAGGTGTTTTGGGAACTGGTTTACCTGAGGACTTCTTCTGATATCACACCACATTCACACTTCTGCTGCAGGTTCTCAGCATCACTCACACCTGCACACGACACCAGGTAGAAAATCCTCCACTTCAGTCTGCTCCTCAGATCGTCCACTGGGATTACTGTCCAGGAGGTCCAGGAGATCATGGAGCGACTGTGGCTAAGTGGATAGCAGGGCCGTCTTTCAATCAGAGGGTCGGCGGTTCAATCCCCAGAGCTCCGGCTCTGCTAGTCGCATGTCGATGTGTCCTTGAGCAAGACACTTAACCCCAAAATTGCTCCCGTAGTTGTGTCTACGGTGTAGAAATGTGATAGAATCTGAATTGTAAGTCGCTTTGGATAAAAGCGTCTGCTAAATGACTGTAATGTAATGTAATGTCCAGGACCTCCAGGAGATCCTGGAGGTCATGGAGTAGCAGAAGCACTGGTTGCTCAGGATCTGAATGTATACCTGAACACCTGGACAGGTAATTGTAATCATTAATGTTCACAGTAATTAAAGGATGGGTTTATGGGTCTTGGACATTCTTGGCCTCAGTTGACCTCAGACGGTTTGGTCACATGACCCTGGTCTGATGGTGGCTGGAAGTGGATGGTCACAGGTTCTCTGTTGGCTGGAAGCGGCTCTCTTCCCCGTCCAGGATGCCGTGGTATGCTCCGATCTCCTGCTCCAGACGCTGCTTGTTGCTCAGCAGCGTGTCGTAGTCGCGCCGCTGCTGCTCGATCTCGCCGTGCACGTCGTGAAGCTCCGTCTCCAGCTTGGCCACCACCGAGCCCAGGTTCTGCAGCTCCATGTCGTGCCAGTGCCGGGCGTCGCCCAGCGAGTTCTCCAGACCGCGTCTCTGTAAGACGACAACAGACACAACGTGAGGCGATTCTGAGGTCCGTTATCGATCGAAGTTATCGATCGAGGTTATCGATCGAGCTCGTTCGTGTCTCACCAGCGCTCTGATGGACTCTGTCTCGGCCTGCAGACTCTGGATCTTACAGCCAGTGTCGTTACACTTGGCCTTCAGCGCCTCCACCTGCTCCTCCTCCGGACTTAGTCTGCTGCTCACACACTGCGCCTGCAGCAACACACACGGTGTTAACACACACCTTAAAGGACCAGTCCCACGTGAGAGGACACCTGTGCAGGTGAGATGTCCTTACCTTACACTCCAGGTAGCTGTCTGTCTCGGCTCGGTTCCTCTCCGTCACCTTCTCCCAGTGGCTCCTGATGTAGGCCAGGATCTGGTCCAGACTGGTTTCTATGGGAGCGTCGGGTTCGTCCACCTCAAGTCCTGCCATCTGACTGTAGAGGACTCGCACGTCCTGTAAGGACAGACGGACAGGTCACATGAGAGACGGACGGGAAGTAGACAGGTCACATGAGAGACAGACAGGAAGTAGACGGGTCACATGAGGGCATCAGAGAGGCCAAGCGCAGATACATATGGCGCATCGAGGGACACTTCGAGAACAATGACCCCCGGAGCATGTGGAGAGGTATTAAAACCCTGACTGACTACAAGAGCAGCACCACACAGATCAGTCAGGACAGTGAACTCCCCGACACCCTAAACCGCTTCTTTGCCCGCTTTGATAGACAGCACAGCGGAGCAAGAGCTGAGAAGACCCAGCCCAAGGAGGAGCAGACACTCTTCCTCCAGCACCACCAGGTGAGGTCCGCTCTGAGGAGGATCGACATCACCAAGGCAGCGGGACCGGACAAAGTGTCGGGCCGCACACTGAAGACCTGTGCCGACCAGCTAGCAGAGGTGTTCACTAACATCTTCAACCTCTCCCTGCAATAAGCTGCAGTCCCCACCTGCCTCAAAGCCACCACCATTGTCCCTGTCCCGAAAAAGACCGCAGTCACCTGCCTCAACGACTACCGCCCAGTCGCCCTGACCCCAGTCATCACGAAGTGCTTCGAGAGGATGATACTATCACACATCAAGGACGTCCTCCCAGCAGACCTGGACAGCCACCAGTTTGCGTACCAAGCAAACGGGTCTACGGAGGACGCGGTCTCCATCACTCTTCATACGGCCCTGTCTCACCTGGAGCACCCTAACACATACGTCAGGATGCTCTTCATTGACTTCAGCTCTGCCTTCAACACCATCATCCCCCAGAAACTGGTGCATAAACTCAAAAACCTTGGACTTTCTACATCACTCTGTTCATGGATTCTGGACTTTCTCTCAAACAGACCACAGAATGTCAGGATAGGGAACCTGACAACAACCACCATCCTGAACACTGGTGCACCGCAGGGCTGTGTGCTCAGCCCGGCCGTGTGCTCAGTCCGGCCCTCTTCACCCAGGACTGCTCCCTCACCTATTCCTCCAACACAACAGTGAAGTTTGCTGACGACACCAGTGGGAGTGGTGGGAGTCATCTCCAACAATGCCGAAACGCACTACAGACAGGAGGTCCAACATCTGGCTGAGTGGTGCTCGGACAACAACCTGGTCCTGAACACCACCAAGACCAAAGAAGTCATAGTGGACCTCAGGAGATCCAGGAAGACCACACCCTCTCCACTCTACATAAGTGGGGAGGAGGTGGAGAGGGTGGACCGCATCAAATTCCTGGGGCTCCACATTACTGAAGACCTCACTTGGTCCCTGAACACATCACACCTGGTGAAGAAAGCCAAGCAGAGCAGAGACTCTTCTTCCTGAGGAAGCTAAAACAAGTTGCCTGCCCCCTGAACTTCTGGGAAAGTTCTACAGAAGTGTGATTGAAAGCATCCTGTGTCAGTGCTTTACTGTGTGGTATGCCAGCGGCACAGCAGAGAACCGGAGGGACCTGGCCCGGGTGGTTAGAACAGCACAGAGGATTGTAGGAGTCACCCTGCCTGACCTGGACACTGTGTACGCTGGCCGCCTCCAGAAGAAGGCCAGAAACATCTGTACAGACATCACACACCTGGGTCACTCTTTGTTTGTTCCACTGCCATCAGGAAGAAGATACAGGACCATCAGAACCTGGACTAGCAGGCTGAGGAACAGCTTTTTCCCCAGAGCGGTTTCCTACATCACCACCCACCACCCCACCCAGCTCACACCGGACAGTGCTTAAAGTGAAACACTTTAACAAAGCACCTTTTTTACTTTGAAGCCATTGATGCCTGTGTTTTATCTTGTATATATTTATTTAATGTCTTGTTTTAAATCAGACATGTCTTGTCTTAATGTTTTTATACACTTTTTAACTGTTGCTGCTGTACTGACTGAGTCGCCAACTTAATTTCGTTGTATGTTTTTACATTGACTATAATGACTCTGTCTCTCCGTTCAGTGGTTAACTGAGGTAAAAGCCCGATGAACCTGCTCGTGGTTGGTCTCCAGGTGCCGTAGCTGAGCTCTCATGTTCTCCATCAGCTCCTCCAGCTCGGCCTTTGTCAGGTCGGCGTCGTCGATCACTTTGTACAGAGAGCTGATCTCGTCCTCCACCGCCTTCCTGAACGGCTGCTCGTTCTCAAACCTGCATGACGAGGTACACGTTACTCCTCCTACTTAAGTCTAATTAAACCTGGCCTAACTCGGGTCTACTTAAACCTGGCCTAACTCGGGTCTACTTAAACCTGGCCTAATTAAGCCTGGCCTAACTCGGGTCTACTTAAGCATTACATTTACATTACAGTCATTTAGCAGACGCTTTTATCCAAAGCGACTTACAATTCAGAGTCTATCACATTTCTACACCGTAGGCACAGCTACGGGAGCAATTTTGGGGTTAAGTGTCTTGCTCAAGGACACATCGACATGCGACTAGCGGAGCCGGGGTTTGAACCGCCGACCCTCTGATTGAAAGACGGCCCTGCTATCCACTTAGCCACAGCCGCCTTAAGCCTGGCCTAACTCGGGTCTACTTAAGCCTGGCCTAACTCGGGTCTACTTAAGCCTGGCCTAACTCGGGTCTACTTAAGCCTGGCCTAACTCGGGTCTACTTAAGCCTGGCCTAACTCGGGTCTACTTAAGCCTGGCCTAACTCGGGTCTACTTAAGCCTGGCCTAACTCGGGTCTACTTAAGCCTGGCCTAACTCGGGTCTACTTAAGCCTGGCCTAACTCGGGTCTACTTAAGCCTGGCCTAACTCGGGTCTACTTAAGCCTGGCCTAACTCCGATCTACTTAAGCCTGGCCTAACTCGGGTCTACTTAAACCTGCAAAAAAGTCAACAGGATTGAGTGTGTGTGTGTGTGTGTCTGTGTGCGTTTGTGTTTAGGTTTGTGTGATTGTGTGTGAGAGACTTCTGACCTGTCCTTGAAGTCCTCAGCGTTGGCCTGAACGTTCTCCGTCTGCAGCATCAGCCGAGCGTTGTCCAGGATCGCTTCACTGACCTGCAGGAAACGCAGGAAACCAGAGAGCTGAGAGCCGCTGGAGCCAGCAGGGGGCAGCACGCACACACACACACACACACACACACACACACACACACACACACACACACACACACACACACACACACACACACACACACACACACAGTGAAACCACGGTAACACACACACACACACAGTGAAACCACGGTAACACACACACACACAGTGAAACCACGGTAACACACACACAGTGAAACCATGGTAACACACACACAGTGAAACCATGGTAACATCACTGTGAGACTGAAGGAAACCTGAAGACAGACGATTCTTTTGTCCTCATGGACGTTCATAGATAATGATGTCATGTTTCATGTCTCACTGAGTTCTGAACCTTTAGAGGGACTCTTAACCTCCTTCATGATCTGTGTCTCTGCTGACAAACTACGACTAACTTCCTGTTGTTAGGACACCTATCCTCACCTGTCCGTTTACGTCCTCCCCACCTGTCCTATACGATAGGGCTGTGCATTGGCAAGCATGTTATGACTCGCATGAACTCTATTTAATTTCACTTACTGTTTTATTTTGTCATTCACATACACATGCTTCATCAGTTACTTTACTTCCTGCCTTTGTTTAGTTTTCCGTCTGTTTTGTTCCTCACCTGTGTTCCATTAGCTCATCAGACCTCTTCTGTATTTAAACCCTCAACTGTTCACCTACCAGTTATCAGGTTGTCTGTCATTTCCTTATGCCGTGTTCACACCAAATGTTAATCGCGTCATTCGCGCCGCCGGTCTCGCCGGGACTATTTGTGTTCATTCACGTGAATCGTGCTGGATGCGCCAGAGAGGGGGCGTGGCTTATCGCCCTGGAAATAGTTCAACCGCCCGCCATCAACTATGGAAAAAATAACCTCTATTTCTGCTTAGTACTTGTTGTGGAGGTTCCAGATATCACGGGAAACTAAACGCCGTCATGTCTGGTTCATAACAGTCCGGAGGAGCTCCGTGGATTTTATCGAGCTGTATTCACTGTCTAGTGAGCCACACGTCGGCTGTTTACTACAGCTGTATGAACACAAAATAAAATGATTTGGTTGTGATTTAACTGCAATAAAGGGACAAAAAGGGACTCCGAAATAACTACGTAATGATGCCGATTTGTAAAAAGTCTGAGTTCATGTTTAGTTAGTTTCCGCAAGGTTTACACACACACACATGTATACACATAGCTTGGTCCGGTCTCTATTGATATGAGGTATCATAGAGCTCTGGGTGAACACAGACGGCTACAGTATTTATTTCCTGATTCAACAACGGCAGGACGTCAGTGATGACAGGAGAAACATCTCAACGCTGCTAGGCTATCGCGGCGCAGCGCCACGCCATTTTTTCGCCGAAGTTGAAAAATTTCAACTCACGCGTTTTGGCGCAATGAGACTGGAGTGATGCAAATTTGCAACGCACCATTGCAAATTTGCGTCACTCCAGTCTCATCGCGTCTGTGCATAGACTTTGTATGTAATCTACTCGCGCAAATACATCCATCACGAGTCTACACGATACATCCATCACGGGTCTACACGATGCATCCATCACGGGGTCTACACGATACATCCATCACGAGTCTACACCGATACATCCATCACGAGTCTACACCGATACATCCATCACGAGTCTACACCGATACATCCATCACGAGTCTACACGATACATCCATCACGAGTCTACACCGATACATCCATCACGAGTCTACACCGATACATCCATCACGAGTCTACACGATACATCCATCACGAGTCTACACGATACATCCATCACGAGTCTACAGATGCATCCATCACGAGTCTACACCGATACATTGTCACGAGTCTACACGATACATCCATCACGAGTCTACACCGATACATCCATCACGAGTCTACAGATACATCCATCACGAGTCTACACCGATGCAGCCATCACGAGTCTACACCGATACATCCATCACGAGTCTACTTGATACATTCATCACGAGTCTACACCGATACATCATCACGAGTCTACACGATACATCCATCACGAGTCTACGATACATCATCACGAGTCTACACGAGTCTACACCGATACATCCATCACGAGTCTACACCGATACATCCATCACGAGTCTACACGATACATCCATCACGAGTCTTCAGATACATCATCACGAGTCTACACCGATACATCCATCACGAGTCTTCAGATACATCATCACGAGTCTACACCGATACATCATCACGAATCTACACGATACATCATCACGAATCTACACGATACATTCATCACGAGTCTACTTGATACATTCATCACAAGTCTACACCGATACATCCATCACGAGTCTTCAGATACATCCATCACGAGTCTACAGATACATCCATCACGAGTCTACAGCGATACATCCAACATGAGTCAATATCCATCATCATACATCATTCAATTTAAAGGACATTTTAAATCCGTTTAAAGCAGGATTCATTTTTTTACATATTGATAGTAGTCGCTGACGTAGCAATAAATTATCGTTAAAGAAGTTATCGCCATCGTGAGCTATATCGATATCTTTGCACAGCCCTATACTATGTCCTCCCCCTCCCATTCTCACCTGTCTGTAGACGTCCTACCCCACCTGTCCTCACCTGTCTGTAGACGTCCTCCCCCTCCCGTCCTCACCTGTCTGTAGACCTCCTACCCAACCTGTCCTCACCTGTCTGTAGACGTCCTACCCCACCCGTCCTCACCTGTCTGTAGACGTCCTGCCCCACCCGTCCTCACCTGTCTGTAGACGTCCTCCCCCTCCCGCCCTCACCTGTCTGTAGACGTCCTACCCCTCCCGTCCTCACCTGTCTGTAGACCTCCTACCCCACCCGTCCTCACCTGTCTGTAGATGTCCTCCCCCTCCCGTCCTCACCTGTCTGTAGACGTCCTCCCCCTCCCGTCCTCACCTGTCTGTAGATGTCCTCCCCATCCCGTCCTCACCTGCCTGTAGACCTCCTACCCCACCTGTCCTCACCTGTCTGTAGACATCCTCCCACTCCCTCCTAAGTGGCCCCCAGGCTCCAGCGCTGGATGCTTTGCGGTCCAGAGAGAGTCGTATCTGTTCCTCCAGCTGTTGGTTCAGTGTCTCCAGAGCTCTGACTTTGTCTCTGTACTCCATCAGGCAGCCGTTCAGTCCGGCAGCTGCAGCGCCGTGACCCGCTGCCCGGGGCAGCACCGGCGCGGCGCTGCTCCTCATCCCCTGAAGGAATACGCTGCTGATGCCCAGAGCACGTCGGGACACCCGCGTCCCCAGGCAGGAGGCCCCTCCCACGGGGGGGGCAGAGCCCACGGAGACACCTCGGGGGGCCGAACCGATCCGCCCGCTGGAGGACGTGGACGGTCGCTCGAAGGACGGCTGTCCCAGGAAGGATGAGCGGCGTCGGGGCAGAGGCATGATGGTCAGCAGCTCAAAGGGTCAAACCACTCACAGCCGCTCGCTCCGGGATTTATGGGAGGACGGAGTTCTGGAAACATGGCCGCCTTTGTTCAGGAGGCGTTTGTGTTGCTGCTCCAACAATTCTCTGTTCTCTGATTTCAGCTGCATCAGCAGAGGGGGGGGTCAGGAAGAGTCCCGAAACAGAGAGAGGTCACACACACACACATGTACACACATACACACATGCATACACACATACACGCATACACACACGTATACACATACACACACACTTATATCTAATCTAAAACAACAATTAATATCTATTGTTGTTAGTTTCATAGTTTGTGAACATGTGTCTAATGTCAATAAAGTTTATTGAATTAAATAGAAAATTTAAAGAGATTTCTGATGTTGCCATAACAACAAACTATTTTAATCAACCACATGTGATTGAGCAGATATCATCAGACAGGAAGCGGTGAACGCAGCAGGTGAGACAGATTTAATCTGAAGAGTCAATGTTTCACAAACGCAACTTCTTCTGGAACATTCTGTCTGTCTGTCTGTCTCTCTCTCTCTCTCTCTCTGTCTCTGAGTGGAAGGAGCACGGAGCTGAAGGAGCGTGGTTGTGAGAGCGATACTAGCGATTTTTCGACATTTGTCTTCACTGGGTAATGTTGGGTATGGTAGTGTGTAGTGTGTAGGGTTCACGGGGTTTGTGTGCACATTTAGGGGGTTTTAGGGTCTTTGTTTGTGGGTGTTTGTAGGTGATCAGCGCGAGCTGTCGGCTGCTAAACGCCACCATGAGCCTGACGGATTTGACCAGGAAGCACGGGGTGAAGATCCCGCCGCTGTTCGGGTGTTCAGTGGAAGGAATCAGCCTGGCAGTAGGTGAGCTTGTCGGCCACAGCTGCGTGAAGTCCGCAGCGCGGATGAACAACGCTGCGGACATATTTTTAGATAGCTTAGAAGCTGCGGAAGTGGTGTTGGAGAACGGGGTCGAGGTGGGTGAACACTTCCTGCCCGTTCACCCTCTCAGCTCACCGGCAGTAAAAGTTACTGTGTCCAACGTTCCTCCGTTTATTAGAAACGACGACATAATCGGAGAGCTGTCCAAACACGGGAAGGTGGTGTCTCCGGTTAAGAGAATGTCCTCTGGTTTTAAATCCCCGCTGTTAAAGCACGTGGTGTCTCACAGGAGACATGTCCTCATGATCCCCAACAACAGGAGCAGGGAGGTAAACCTTGTGTTCAAAATCACTGTAGAGGACTTTGATTATGTAATTTTTGCAAAGACTGATGACTTTAAATGTTACAGCTGTGGGAAAGACGGACATCTGAGTAGAGCTTGTCCTGGGGAAAATGGTTCTCATGAAGACCAGAACCAGAGCGGTACTGAGGAGGGCAGAGGGGACAAGCAGGACGGGCAAGAGGGAACAAGTGGAGCACAGGGGGTGAGGGTGGAGGAGACAAGTGTGGCCCAAGAGGTGAGGGTGGAGGAGACAAGTGTGGCCCAAGAGGTCAGGGAGGAGGGGACAAGTGTGGCCCAAGAGGTGAGGGTGGAGGAGACGGGTGGGTCCCAGGAGGTGAGGGAAGAGGAGACAAGTGGATTACAGGAGGTGAGGGAGAGAACTGGAGGACAGGTGGAGTCAGGTAGTGAGGTAGACATGGAGGAAGATGAGGAGCAACTCAAAGCCCCTCAGCTGAAGAGGAAAAAGGGAGGAAATAGTGGAAACTCACAGGCCAAAAAAGTGGCAACGACAAGAAGTATAGGAGCAGCTGAGTGTGAGTCCAGTCTGGAGAAGGACTCTGCTGCTGACAGTGAGCTCTCTGAATACAGGGCTGGCAGTTGTAAGAGCTCTGAAGGCTACAGTGTGGAGGAGATACAGGATTATCTGCTGAGGAGTAAGAATGTAAGAGGCGCTAAAGTGGAGGACTACCTCTCTGACAAAGAGAAGCTCTTAAACTCTGTCAGAGCACACATGAGGAGTAAAGACAGAGGAGGTCTCACAGAACAAGAAGGCTTCAGACTGAAGAAAATAGTTCAGATATTAAAGAAAGAGCTGAACAATGATGGAGCTAATGGAGAATAAGAGACCGGAGCCCACGTGCTCACACTGGCTGCTTCAAGAACCGCTGGTGAACGGAACCAAGATGGACATCCAGGATGGCACGACTCCAGGTCTGAGCAGCATGCTGTGCTCCTCTGGGACCACCACCCTGAGGACACTGGTGGAGGTAGATGTTCCTGGACTGAGAGACGCACCTGCAGTGGCTTCTCTACTCGGGCTGAAGTCCATCCGGCAGAGCAGGAGGATCCTGAGCAGGTTGGCGGAGAGACTGACGGAGGACGAGGTCGAGATGCTGAAGGAGTACAACAGAGGAGAGGAAGCTTCTGATTCTACAGATCTATTTCCAGATCTAGGATTTATTGCAGAGCTGAATGGGGTCTCAGGACCGTCATTCAGTGAAACACAGTCTAAAGAGCCTGAACAAAAACATGAACAACATGGACTAATATTCAATGCTCCTTGAAAATATGATGAAGAGAATCTGTTTTGATTGTTTTTTTTGTTTTTTTTGTTGATTTGTGTCGAATTTATTGCCTTGGCAATGTTTTTTTCATGTTTTAAGAAAATAAAGATTTCTAAAAAAAATCTCTCTGTCTCTGAGGATGTGGTCCATTATACTTCTGCGACCAAACACCACGATAGGATGCTGGTTTCAGAAGATCCTTGACCAGGTAGGTTTCTTTATCTTACACGGACATAACGCATACCAATAATATCTGAGAGTTGTTTATGCTGTCCTAATTTGTAATCATTTAAACCCTGCTTTTCCCTCATTTTACAGATCTTCTCCAGAGAGAGCCGGCCACAATGACCATGGATAGAGTCAATGCACAACAATGTCTTTTTAGAAGATGAGAAAAATATAATATTGTGGCTTTTTTGATTGACATCACTTCACACCTGAATCAACTGAATTTAAAGCTGCAGGACAATTCAGTGAAACTCATTTTTCTACAATGAATTACTTTATTTTAAGATGCACATGTTTCAAAAGCTTTCTGTTACGTCAGTTATTCTTTAATCCAGACATTATTTTACTTGAAATGAAAAGAACATTTATTTATGTATTTCTATGTATTATTTATAATCCATCCAGTTAAATTTGAAAAGTGAGAATAATAATTGTTAAAATATAATTGATTTGACAGTTGTTAACTACACAGAGACGTTACTACTAGCATACCTGCAAACTTGTCACTTTTCGGTGAAATTCACCGTTTTGAATCAAAAATATATCATCCACGTGAATCGTGTAGATCCGTAGAGTTTTATTTTTTGGGGGGGTGGCGGGTCAACTGGCCAGCCAGCGTTTCTCAGATTGGAGAGAGACGAGGAGAAATGGTGACAATAGAACATCTTTGACGTGTGGAGTCTTGGCCAATCAGCGTTCAGATGTCTACAGCGTCTTCATTTCCCTCTGTTAAAGTTTGAGTTCCGTTATGTTCCGTTACTGTTCAGACTTGCTGGGTTAAGTTAACGTCCACTGCATGCGGAACTTTATCGACTGTTAACGTTCGTCATTATTGCGATTTAGAAGGAAAAAATGTAACGTGATGAAACATGCAGCCCGCCCCCCCCCCACGCCGGCGCATCTGGTTGCAGGTTGTTTGTTTTAACTCAAAGTAGAATGAGGATGATTTCGTGGTCAGAATAACTTTCATGACCACGAAACATGAGGCCCAGATACTGATGAGATGATGAGGTCAAAGAGCTTCAGGTAAAGGTGGAGGTGGGTCTGGATAAAGGTGGTGGGTCTGGATAAAGGTGGAGGTGGGCCTGGATAAAGGTGGAGGTGGGTCTGGATAAAGGTGGAGGTGGGCCTGGATAAAGGTGGAGCTAGGTCTGGATAAAGGTGGAGGTGGGCCTGGATAAAGGTGGAGCTGGGTCCGGATAAAGGTGGAGGTGGGCCTGGATAAAGGTGGAGTTGGGTCTGGATAAAGGTGGAGGTGGGCCTGGATAAAGGTGGAGTTGGGTCTGGATAAAGGTGGAGGTGGGTCTGGATAAAGGTGGAGGTGGGCCTGGATAAAGGTGGAGCTAGGTCTGGATAAAGGTGGAGGTGGGCCTGGATAAAGGTGGAGGTGGGCCTGGATAAAGGTGGAGGTGGGGGTTGAGTGGTTTTGGGACTGAGGTGTTCTTTGGTGGTGGCATTTTGTGTTGGATTTGGGGAGACCGCTCGTGGCATTGGTTGTGCTGAGCTACTTCGGTTGCCCTTGGTTGGGTTGTTTATTGGGAGCGGCTGGGGGTTTGTAGACTTTGCGGTTGGACCTGATTTGTGGTGGGTGTTGAAGCATTTTGAGTGCAACTGTATATTAATGCATTTTAATAAATGCAGTTGCACTATGTAGTTGCAGTATGTGTATGTTTTATTTTTATTTATTTTTAACAAATTTAACGAATCCAACTGTCTCACTGAGCTTTGTTGTTGTTATTGCCTTATTTTTACCGCTTCGTCAGTCGAAGCACTTTGTGAACTCTGTTTTTAAAGCTGCTATATAAATAAATGTATTATTATTAATATCTCATCTCTTCTCTTCTCTTCTCATCATCTGCATGTAAAATGGGGTAAAAGTGTCTCTTTCCCATTTGGGGTTAACAATTGTGTCTGAGAAGTTGTTTTTAACTTGTATATTGATGATCTGTCCAAGCAATTGAAAACCTGTAAACATTATGTATGCAGATGATCTAGTGATTCTTAGTCCATGTAGCGCTGGTAGCGTTTCCTTACTCTATGTATGAACACAGGAGTCAGGTGAAGAAGTACAGGCGGGTGGAGAACTGAATGCGTGGGGAGGAGCAGGTGGAAGAGGCTGAGATGGTGGAGGAGGAAGCAGGGGAGCCAAAATCTGCAACTAAGAGAAACAAAACACAAGCAGTGAGGCTAAGACAAGTAAGGTTGGGGAGGACAAAGAGACAGGCGGGGGGGCAGAGACAATCTGATGACAGTGAGGACTGTGTCAGACAGCAGCGATGTTCAAGGTTTTAATCTAACCAGCAGCAAGAAGGAAAAAATGTACACTGCAGAAGTCATAAAAACATTCTTGCAAAAAGTAAGAGAAGTGTAAAGATTGAAGAGTTTTTCCAGATCTGGTTTTGTTTCATAGCTCAGCAGACTCCACATGAGAGGGAGGAGTCTGGCTCACTGAGCAGGAGGGTTTACACTGAAGAAACTTCTGCTGAAAGTCAAAAGAACAATTAACAATGGTGATGGCAAAAGCTCCAATGTGTGTTTTAATTAATTTATTGGTTTTTACTTTTGTTTTAATTTTAATTTTTATTTGTCAGGGAATCCTCCCCAAGGGGCTGTTGGTGGTCCCCGTATGAACCCCCTGAACTAACGGACACAGACTGACAAAGAACACTGAACTCTGAACATTTGGAGTCTGAAAGACATTCTAGTTTCAGTCAGAGACAATGATCTGGTTCTCAACTTATTTCTGTTTTCTTTAGTGTTATATATATATATACATATATAATATACATATTATTTTTTTGTTGTTGTTGCATGAATTAGTTTTCTTGTAGTTTTTGATAAACTGTAAATGGAATTTAATAAGAAATAAAGATACCTTTAAACCTCTCTGTCTCTCTGTCTGCCTGTCTCTGTCTGTATCTGTCTGTCTGTGTCTCTCTGTCTCTCTGTCTGCCTGTCTCTGTCTGTCTGTCTGTCTGTCTCTCTCTGTCTGTCTGTCTCTCTGTGGTGTATTGTTGTCTCACCAGTTTCACTTCTCTTTCTTTCACATTTTGTTTTTCACTCATGACCTGAACATGAAATCAAACCACAGACAGAAAAACTGATTTCAGGTTTTGGTTTCTGCTGACATGAAAACATGAATCATGTTTGGACCTACTGAACCCGAGAGAGTCCAGAGTCAAGACCAGTTAGTCCAAGGTCAAGACCAACAAGTCCAGAGTCAAGACCAACAAGTCTACTAGAGTCAAGACCAATAAGTCCAGAGTCAAGACCAACAAGTCCAGAGTCAAGACCAACAAGTCTACTAGAGTCAAGACCAACAAGTCCAGAGTCAAGACCAACAAGGCCAGAGTCAAGACCAACAAGTGAGTCAAGACCAGTCAGTCCAAGGTCAAGACCAACGAGTGTAGAGTCAAGACCAACAAGTTTACTAGAGTCAAGACCAGTTAGTCCAAGGTCAAGACCAACACGTCTAGAGTCAAGTCCAGAGTCAAGACCAACAAGTTTAGAGTCAAGACCAACAAGTCTACTAGAGTCAAGACCAATAAGTCTACTAGAGTCAAGACCAATAAGTCTAAAGTCAAGACCAACAAGTCCAGATTCAAGACCAACAAGTCCAGAGTCAAGACCAACAAGTCTACTAGAGTCAAGACCAACAAGTCCAGAGTCAAGACCAACAAGTCTAGAATCAAGACCAACAAGTCTAGAGTCAAGACCAACAAGTCCAGAGTCAAGACCAACAAGTCCAGAGTCAAGACCAACAAGTCTACTAGAGTCAAGACCAACAAGTCCAGAGTCAAGACCAACAAGTCCAGAGTCAAGGCAAGGCAAGTTTATTTGTATAGCACATTTCAACAACAAGGTAATTCAAAGTGCTTCACATCAAACCAGTAAAAACATAAGGCAAAAGAAAAGGAGATTTAAAAACAAGAACATTCATTGAAACAATAAAAACAGTGTAAGAAATAAAATACAGTAGTAAAATGCAGAAATGCAGGAAATTGATTAATATATTAATTGAATGTGGTTCAATTAAAGGCAGCAGCAAACAGAAAAGTCTTCAATCTTGATTTAAAGGAGCTGAGGGTCTCAGCAGACCTGCAGCTTTCTGGGACTTTGTTCCAGATATGTGGAGCAGAAAAACTGAACGCTGCTTCTCCATGTTTAGTTCTGACTCTGGGAACAGAAAGTAGACCGGTCCCAGACGACCTAAGGGGTCGGGATGGTTCATGAGGTAGCAGTAGATCAGAGATGTATTTTGGCCCTAAACCATTCAGTGCTTTATAAACCAACAGCAGGATTTTAAAGTCAAGTCTTTGTTTGACAGGAAGCCAGTGCAAAGACCTCAGAACTGGAGTGATGTGATCCACCCTCCTGGTCTTAGTGAGGACTCGAGCTGCAGCGTTCTGAATCAGCTGCAGCTTTCTGACAGACTTTTTACAGAGACCTGGAAACACACCGTTACAGTAGTCCAGTCTGCTGAAGATAAATGCATGGACAAGTTTTTCCAAATCCTGTTGAGACATAAATCCTCTAATCCTTGATATATTCTTCAGGTGATAGGAGGCTGATTTTGTAATTGTCTTGATATGGCTGTTCAGGTTGAGGTCTGAATCCATAACTACACCTAGATTTCTGGCTTGGTTTGTGGGTTTTAACATCAGTGATTGAAGCTGAGCGGTGATTTTCAATCGTTCGTCCTTGGTACCAAAACCAATTACTTCTGTTTTAAATTTGTTTAATTGAAGAAAATTCTGGCACATCCAGTTGTTGATTCAATGCAGTTACCCAGCCCTTGTATGGGATTATAGTCCCCTGGTGACATAGTTATGTAGATTTGTGTGTCGTCTGCATAGTTATGATAACACACTTTGTTGTTTTCCATAATCTGAGCTAGTGGAAGCATGTAGATGTTGAACAGAAGAGGCCCCAGTATTGAACCTTGGGGAACACCACATATCATTTTAGTCAGCTCTGATGTGTAATTAGCTACAGACACAAAGTATTCTCGGTCCTTCAAGTAGGATTCAAACCAGTTAAGTGCTGTGCCAGAAAGTCCCACCCAGATTTTTAGTCTTTCTAGGAGTATGGCATGGTCGACCGTGTCGAATGCAGCACTGAGATCCAGTAATACTAAGACTGAACTTCTGCCATTGTCTGTGTTTAAGTGGATGTCGTTGAAAACCTTAACAAGAGCAGTTTCAGTGCTGTGGTGCTGTCGAAAGCCTGACTGGAAAACATCAAAGCAGTTATTTACGGCCAAGAAGTTGATGTCAAGACCAACAAGTCTACTAGAGTCAAGACCAACAAGTCCAGAGTCAAGACCAACAAGTCTAGAGTCAAGACCAACAAGTCTAGAGTCAAGACCAAGAAGTCCAGAGTCAAGACCAACAAGTCAAATGAAGATAAAACAGAAACCCTCGTCTAACCTGTGCAGCGTGTGAGGAATTTAAGTATTAGAAGCATTCTTAGTATGATTATTGGCGCCCCTAGTGGTGAATATAAAGGTCACAATGTATTAAAGGTCAAAATATGTTAGACGTCACAGTTTATTTACTTATGGAATGTATTATATGTTTATAGTATGTTTACTTATGGAATGTATTATATGTTTACAGTATGTTTACTTATGGAATGTATTATATGTTTACAGTATATTTACCTACAGAGGATATTATATGTCTGCAATAGGATTACTTGTAGAGGTCTTAAAACATAATCATTGAATGTATTAAACTAAAAGTATAGTTACTAAATGTTCTGAGCCATGAGGCAGAGACAGGGAGAGAGAGGAATTCTTGAGAACAGGCCCTACAGGAATGGCCACGACCATATATGGTGATAAGATGAGTAAGCAGAGAGGCAGCAACCAGAGGAAACAGGAGGTGGTCCGCTGGACAGATGACCAAGCGGGTCAGGAGGGCGTAGGAGGAGTCCAGAGGATTCCAGCCACACACTGAGCGAATACTGTCCGAAGCGCGGAGGGGAAGTACGATTACAGCCAATCGCTGAGCTGATGCTGGACTTTGAATCTTTTGGACACATAAAGGACATTGTTTTTGAGTGTAAACCGGATCCAGCTGCTTTTTGGTACGACTCTGCTGTCGAAAGATAGCTGGTAGCGGGAGATATGCGGCCTTCCACAGTTCTGCGAGAGGTTTTGAACTCAACAAGCGCCGACAGTCTCTGTGTCCCCGTTCACCCAGTTTACTCCTGGTTCATGTCTCCCAGTACGTCACCTGTCCATCAAGGACCGGTGTTATGGAACCATAAGGGATCTCATTGATCTCATGCGGCTCCTCTGGGTTTGTCAGATTTAAATATGGACTTTAGTGCAGCATGTTAGCTTCCTGACTTCTTAACCAACAGGTCTCACAGGGTCCGGATTAATGGAACCCTCAGGACTCCTTAAACTCACCTCTTTTATTCATAGGACCAAATACTGTAAAGTGGCCAAGACCGCGTGGGATTACGGCTGATCCAGTATCTGGATTTACATTTAAAAACATAAATCAACAGTTGTTTTTAAGGAAGCTGCAAAGTGTTGTTTTTACTCTTCTTTCAGTGAGTCTCTTTTCTTCTTCTATGATTTGTGATTTGGTAGTCATAGTCGGTAAGATTACTGGAGCTCCCTTCAGACCTCCAGAGACTTATTTATAATATAATACTATAATATAAGATGATGTAATAATATGATAATATATATAATGTGTATTCTGTGTTTTACACAACAACAACCAGAGGGAGAGGAGGAAGGATGTGAAGAAACAACTGTTTCAACTTCCTCTTGTTTGTCACACAAACTCTTCAAGGCTTCAGACACGCTTTGATGTTTGTCATGAAACAAAACACTTACATTCACTTCAGTCTGAGACACAGAGACGCTCAGGTTTATATACAGGAACATGATGTACACCATCTGTTAGCAGTGCTGTTCTTCACATTATACGACCAGCGAACTGAGAGATGAATCACTTTGATGTCACATATGTTCTGACTCACTTTTACTTCCTGTTCAAACAGGATGATGCAACATCTGAGAGGTCACATGACCAATATGTCTCCAACAACAGTAGCAAAACTCACATTCACATTCAATATACAGGCAAGTGGAAAAAAGTCCTGGAAGTCTGATGATGACACACTGAAGGACTTAAATGTTCTTGATCAGCTGTTTGGACTGCTGACAAACTTCACTGACACAAAAAATAACCTTTTATTTCCCTGAAAACACACCAACATCTTAAGATGAAACGGTGTGTTTGTAGCCAGTAAAATGTAACAATGTTACAATGTAACCCTTATTGAACACACAGGGCCAGTGTGTAGCGTCTGGTGACATCTAGTGGTGAGTGTAGGAGGTCTAGTTTGTCCGTTCTGGGCTCCTGTAGAAACATAACGTGGAGATAAACGACTCATAACGGAAACACAGTGGTTCTTATTTTCAGGTGATTATACTATTAAGAAAACTTTCTTTGTGATATTTTATTCCATTTCTGCCAATAGATCCCCCAGAATGCTACACACTGTTCCTTTAAGGGCTTCATGAATGTCATCTGTCCAGAAACAGGAAGTCGTCAGCGTCTCTACAGCGACAGCGCCTGTGAGGTGTCGCTGTCGGACATCACGGAGGCTCTGGTCAAGCCCAGCGGACTCCTGCAGGACTTACTGATCGGACTCTTGTTGGACGGCCGGCGGCGGCAGCAGCCCACCTGGAGCAGCTGCAGCAGGTCACGGCGGAAACGCACGCCCACGAAGGCGTAGAGGAACGGGTTGAGGCAGGCGTGCATGTAGGCCAGACTCTTCAACATCTGCTCTGCCTTGTTGAAGCGCTTCAGTTCCTCGCAGTCCGTCATGGTCATTTTGGAGGCCTGCACGGCCTCCGTCACCAGCACGCCAGTGTACGGCAGCTGGGACCCGACGAACGCCGCCACTACGGCCAGGATGACCCGCATGGCCTTGTGCTTCTGGAAGTTGCGGGTCTTCAGCAGCTTGGCGATGATGACGCTGTAGCAGAAGGCCATGACGACGAAGGGCAGGCAGAAGCCCATGCTCACCTGCAGTGACAGCACGAGGATCTTGGTGCGGTTCCCCAGGTGAGCCGGGTACACCATCCCGCAGTACTCCTGCTGGTCCGGCTCGGATGTAGTGGCGAACACGAGCTCGGGCGTGGCGAGCAGCAGGGCCAGCAGCCACACCCCCAGGCACACCAGCCGGGTGCAGCGACGGCGCTCCGCCTGCGAGTTCTGTGCCTTGGTGGTCTGAACGATGACCACGTAGCGGTCGACGCTGATGCAGGTGAGCAGCAGCATACTGCTGAACAGATTCACCTTGTAGAGGGCGGAGTTTAACTTGCAGAGGACGGAGCCAAAGCTCCAGTAGCCGTGCGATGCCTCGGCCGCCCACAGAGGCAGAGTAACGAGGAACAGCAGGTCGGCCACCGCCAGGTTCAGCAGGTACACGTCACTCATGGTCTTCAGACGCCGCCGGAAGTTCAGGTAGATCCACACCACGGCCAGGTTCCCGGCTCCACCCACCACGGCAATCATCCAGAAGAACGGTGGCTCGAAGCGACTCCTGAACTCTCGCACTGACGAGCGGTCGCAGAACAGGTCGGGGTAGTCATTGTAGTCGTAGTCACCGTCAGTGGTTGGTGAGAGGCTGATGTAGGACGGGTCCTGACAAGCACAGATGACAAACCTGACACACCTGACAAACCTGACACACCTCAACACAACTGAAAACACTTGACAAACCTGAACACACCTGACAAACCTGAACACACCTAAATACAGCTGAAAACACTAGACACGCCTGAACAAACCTGAACACACCTGAACACAACTGACACGCTTGAACACACCTGAACAAACATGAACACACCTGACACACCTGAACACAACTGACACGCCTGAACACACCTGACACACCTGAACACAACTGACACGCTTGAACACACCTGAACAAACATGAACACACCTGACACACCTGAACACAACTGACACGCTTGAACACACCTGAACAAACATGAACACACCTGACACACCTGAACACACCTGACACACCTGAACACAACTGACACACCTGAACACACCTGACACACCTGAACACACCCGACACACCTGAACATACCTGACACCTGACATCTGAACTCACCTGAACCCACCTGAACGTACCTGATTGTTCTATCTTGTGTTTCTATTCTGACTTCATGGACAGCAACAAATCTTGTATCTAATTAACGGTTCCTATTAATCAGTCAAATCATTACTTATAAAATGAGCAGATAGATCAATAACTGATGATTATTATCTGTGTGGGGGAGGGGTTTGTTACCTCGGTGGTGGACACCATCATGATGTCATCCATGGAAGTCATGTGATCAGTCTTTGTTTATGGTGATGAGGTCATTCAGTGAGCTTTTCAAGAAACAGAAAGACAAACCAGTTCAGATAAACAGCAGCTGTGACATCACACTGTGAAGAAGGTTACATCTTAGTTGTTAATTAGTCCTGACATGAACTTTTTCTTTTAACGTTTTTACCTCCTTGTTACCAAAGTAAAGGTATAGAAGTATTATCAGGTAGATGTACTGAAGTATTAAAGTAAAAGTACTCATCGGGTAGAATGTTAAAATCAAATTTGTATACTATTATTAGACTATTATTAAGATTTTACTATTACTCATCTGTCTGCGTTGATACAAGGACTCGTGTACTGTACTGAAATAACATTTTGAGGTACTTGTACTTTATGTGAGTATTTCCCTTTTCTGCTAATTTATACTTATAATCTACTACATCTCGGTGTCATAGTGTACTTTTTACTGCAATGCATTTATTTTAAAGTTTCAGTTACTCTACAGATTCAGATTATTGATCAACTAATAAAAGAAGATGTATTATTATAGATTAAACTACCAGCAGTATTTAAAGTCAATAAAATGACCTGCACCTTTAAGTGAACACATTAAATGTACTTTAGAAAATAAGTACATATGTACATAAAACATATACTAATAAATTCAAATGTACATAAAACAAACACTAACAAGTACATATGTACGTACATATTTCCTCCGCTTCTAATAAGTACATATGTACATAAAATAAACAGTAGCAAGTACATATGTACATAAAACTAACATTAATAAGTACATATGTGCATAAAGCAAACAGTAATAAGTACATATGTGCATAAAACAAACAGTAATAAGTACATATGTACATAATACAAACAGTAATAAGTACATATGTACATAAAACACTAATATGTACATATGTACATAATACAAACACTAATAAGTACATTTATACATAAAACAAACACTAATAAGTACATTTATACATAAAACAATCACTAATAAGTACGTGTGTACATAATACAAACAGTAATAAGTACATATGCACATAATACAAACAGTAATAAGTACATATGTACATAAAACAAACACTAAGAAGTACATATGTACTTATACAAACAGTAATAAGTACATATGTGCATAAAACAAACAGTAATAAGTGCATATGTGCATAAAACAAACAGTAATAAGTACATATGTACACAAAACAAACACTAATAAGTACATATGTACATAAAACAAACAGTAATAAGTACATATGTACACAAAACAAACACTAATAAGTACGTATATGCATAAAGCAAACAGTAATAAGTACATATGTGCATAATACAAACACTAATAAGTACATATGTACATAATACAAATACAAAGAAGTACATATGTACATAAAACAAACAGTAATAAGTACATATGTACACAAAACAAACACTAATAAGTACGTATGTGCATAAAGCAAACAGTAATAAGTACATATGTGCATAATACAAACACTAATAAGAACATATGTACATAATACAAACACTAAGAAGTACATATGTACATTATACAAACATTAATAAGTACATATGTGCATAAAACAAACAGTAATAAGTGCATATGTGCATAAAACAAACAGTAATAAGTACATATGTACACAAAACAAACAGTAATAAGTACGTATGTACATAATACAAACAGTAATAAGTACAGATTTGCATAAAACAAACACTAATAAGTACATATGTACATAAAACAAACAGTAATAAGTACATATGTACATAATACAAAACAGTAATAAGTACATATGTACATAAAACACTAATAAGTACATATGTACATAATACAAACACTAATAAGTACATATGTGCATAAAACAAACAGTAATAAGTACATATGTACATAAAACAAACACTAATAAGTACGTATGTACATAATACAAACAGTAATAAGTACATATGTGCATAATACAAACACTAATAAGTACATATGTACATAATACAAACAGTAATAAGTACATATGTACATAAAACAAACACTAATAAGTACGTATGTACATAATACAAACAGTAATAAGTACATATGTACATAATACAAACAGTAATAAGTACGTATGTACATAATACAAACAGTAATAAGTACATATGTACACAAAACAAACACTAATAAGTACGTATGTACATAATACAAACAGTAATAAGTACATATGTATATAATACAAACAGTAATAAGTACGTATGTACATAATACAAACAGTAATAAGTACATATGTACACAAAACAAACACTAATAAGTACGTATGTACATAATACAAACAGTAATAAGTACATAAAAGAGACGTGTGGACTCACAGCTGATGTGTCTTCGTCTGACAGTGAAGTGTTTTGACTTTCTGTCCGTTAAACCACAAAGTGACGTTCAGAGAGACGAGTCAAAGCAGAAGTTCCTCCAGAGGGAGGAGCTAACTGATGCATTTACCCTTAATTTACTCTTAATTTACCCTTAACTAACCCTTAATTCATCCTTCATTTACCCTTTATTCATCCTTGATTAAACCTTAATTTACCCTTTATTCATCCTTAATTAAACCTTAATTTGTCTTTTAATTTGAAAGACTAAAAAGGGAGCATTTCAATGACCTCTATAAGGCTCTCAACATGTTGACGGTGGCTAGCAGCTAATGTTGTTTACCTGAGCTGTAGAGCAGACCAGTGGGGCACGCTCACGTGCACTAACGTGGACTAACAGGCACTAACATGCACTAACGTGACTAAAAGACAACGAGGAGAAGCTTTAATATTCATTCTCTCATCAGGTTGATATAACTACTTTATATATTTATGTAGATGATAGTTATTGATCAGATATTATTTTTTTATGATTATTGTTATTGATCTGGATGTTAAATACAGATTATTTAAGGTTCAGCTGCAAATTAATGAGATTTGATAAAGTTCTTCAGATATTTAGCAGGTTGGGACATATTAATGTGAACATTCATGGACAGATTATAATCATTTTAATACTGCAGGATATGAAGAAACAATAAATTAAATGTATAAACTAGTAGTACTATCAGTAGTAGTGTAGTTATTAGATGTCTGTTGTCAAACACACTGAACATGTTCTCTGTTCTGTTTTTGTTTGCTTCCTGTTAGTGAGACAGAAAAACACACACACCTACACATATACACTCTCACTTACATACACACACACACACATACACAGCTGTCTGACACCTACTGAACTTAAAGAGAAGTTTCACATTTAAACTAGCTGTAAACTATAAAACTACTTAAATTTGAATCTATTATATATAGATCTATGTTGTTTTACCATCACACACCTTCACTGTGTGTGAGAGTGAGAGTGTGTGTGTGTGTGTGTGTGTGACGACATCGAAACAGGAATCAGCCACATAGCGTGACAGCAGCTTCACACTGCACAGTGTTGCATGACAAGCTTTAACCACACACACACACACACACACACACACACACAGCTTCCTGTCTTGTCAACAATAAAAAAATTGCTTTAACAGTTTGATGTCCAGATTAATGGAGGACGTCTCAGCAGAGGGTTAGGGTTCTAAACAATGCTAAACAAAGAGCTAATGCTAACGTAGTTTATTAAAGAACAAAGTAAGAACGTTATTAAATATCATAAACAGGCGGTTAGTTATCGATAAAGATCCTCACATGTAGAATACTACGAAGTCGTTCTGCAGTGTGACATGAAACACAGTTTTTGTTCTTCAAAAGGTTCCTCACTGAGTGACCTGAAGTCTCCAAGGTTCCTCACTGAGTGACCTAAAGTCTCTAAGGTTCCTCACTGAGTGACCTGAAGTATTTAAGGTTCCTCACTGAGTGACCTGAAGTCTCTAAGGTTCCTCACTGAGTGACCTGAAGTCTCTAAGGTTCCTCACTGAGTGACCTGAAGTCTCTAAGGTTCCTCACTGAGTGACCTAAAGTCTCTAAGGTTCCTCACTGAGTGACCTGAAGTCTCTAAGGTTCCTCACTAAGTGACCTAAAGTCTCTAAGGTTCCTCATTGAGTGACCTGAAGTCTCTAAGGTTCCTCACTGAGTGTTTTATTATTATTATTATATTATTATTATTGTTATATTATTATTATTATTATATTATTATTCTTTTTATTTTTATTATTGTTATCCATCCATTTTCCTCGTCTTCGGGTCGGGTCGCGGTGGCAGCAGGCCAAGCAGGCTGACCCAGACCTTCCTCTCCCCGGCAACATGTTCCAGCTCATTCTGGGGGATCCCGAGGCGTTCCCAGGCCAGCTGGGAGATGTAATCCCTCCAGCGTGTTCTGGGTCTTCCCCGGGGTGTCTTCCCAGTTGGACGTGCCTGGAAAACCTCCAGTGGGAGGCGTCCAGGAGGCATCCTAATTAGATGCCCGAACCACCTCAGCTGACTCCTTTCGACGCGAAGGAGTAGCGGCTCGACTCCAAGCTCCCTCCTGATGACCGAGCTCCTTACCCTATCTCTAAGGCTGAGCCCGGCCACCCTACGGAGGAAACTCATTTCGGCCGCTTGTAGCTGCGACCTTGTCCTTTCGGTCACGACCCAGAGTTCGTGGCCATAGGTGAGGGTAGGAACGTAGACCGAGTGGTAAATTGAGAGCTTTGCCTTCCGGCTCAGCTCCCTCTTCACCAAGACGGTCCGGTGCAGCGCCTGCTTTACTGCTGCAGCCGCACCGATCCGCCTGTCGATCTCCCGCTCCATCTTACCCTCACTCGTGAACAAGACCCCGAGATACTTGAACTCCTTCGCTTGCGGTCAGCACTCCGTCCCCACCTGGAGGGAGCACCATGGCCTCAGATTTGGAGGTGCTAACTCTCATCCCCGCCGCTTCACACTCGGCTGCAAACCGCCCCAGTGAATGCTGGAGGTCACGATCCGAGGAGGCTAACAGGACCACATCATCTGCAAATAGCAGAGAGGCGAAACTGACGTTCTCCGCCCCCAGGCTGCGCCTAGATATCCTGTCCATGAAAGTCACGAACAGGACCGGTGACAAAGGGCAGCCCTGGCGGAGGCCAACACCCACCGGGAACGTGTCTGACTTATTGCAGAGAATACGGACACAGCTCCTACTGCAGTCGTACAGAGACCGGATCGCCTGTTGTAACGGGTCCGGCACCCCGTACTCCCGCAGCACCCCCCACAAGAACCTCCAAGGGACCCGGTCGAAAGCCTTCTCCAAGTCCACTAAGCACATGTAGACTGGTTGGGCAAACTCCCAGAACCCCTCCAGTAGTTTTGCGAGGGTAAAGAGCTGGTCCACTGTTCCACGGTCGGGACGGAATCCGCACTGCTCCTCTTGAATCCGAGGTTCGATAAACGGTCGGAGCCTCCTTTCCAGCACCCAGGCATAAGCCTTCCCCGGGAGGCTGAGTAGTGTGGTACCCCGGTAATTGGTAATTATTGTTATATTATTATTATTTTTAGGATTATTGTGATTATTAAACTCAAGAGTTCTGGGAAATGTTTCAAAATGTGTTTTCAAAGATTTATTATTATTTTATGAACATGTTATATTTGGATTCTTTACCAAAAGGACGTATTTCATAAATCTATTGAAATATAAATCTATCAATAAAGTTTACAAACCAAAGATCTATTTTAGAGTTTAAACAGTTTAAAGTCTGTGATACATGTTCGTATTTAGATATTCTCTTTTTATTCATATTATTTATTTACGTTTCTCTATTTTTATTCATATTTGTTTATATTTCCCTGTTTTGTTAGTTTGAATGTATTTCTGTTGTTTCTTATTGACTGGACTTGGGAAGTACCCGGATACCCGGTTTCCAGAGACTGAAGTGACCGGATGTGACGTTGAGTCCGGCTCGGAGGAAAAGCGGAAGTAAACATCACGGTGTGTTTAAAGCAGCACGAGCAGCAGGTGAGAGTTACAGTTCACCTGTAATCACCTGAACCTTACGCGGCCTCGCGCGGTGACAACATGACGCAGAGATGAAGCTGAAGACCCGGATGGTTAGCTTCTGCTAACACTGTTAGCTTCGGGTGAAAAGCTCCGGTTAGTTCGCTGCTAGCACCGTGTTAGCATTGAATTAGCATAATGTTAGCATTGAATTAGCATCATCTCAGCATCATCTTAGCCTCGTTAGCTTTCTGTGATGCTACCTTCATGACGTGTTGTTGTTTTTCTGGGTTTATTGGGTTTGTTTTGTTTATTTGTTTTTGAGTTTGCACATTGATTAAATCAATTTAAAGAAAGGAAATATTGTTCTATAAGATTCAATTAATAAACCATCTATCTATCTAACACTTTAAAATCTTTAAAATCTAATTTAAATTTTAATTTGGTACTCAGTTACTCTGTTACTCAGCTACTCAGGTACTTTGGTACTCAGTTACTCTGTTACTCAGCTACTCAGGTACTTTGGTACTCAGTTACTCTGTTACTCAGTTAATCAGCTACTTTGGTACTCAGTTACTCTGTTACTCAGCTACTTTGGTACTCTGTTACTTAGTTAATCAGCTACTTTGGTTCTCAGTTACTCTGTTACTCAGGTACTTTGGTACTCTGTTACTCAATTACTCTGTTACTCAGATACTCAGTTACTCAGCTACTCAGTTACTCAGTTACTTTGGTACTCAGTTACTGTTACTCAGCCACTCAGCTACTTTGGTACTCAGCTACTCTGTTACTCAGTTACTCAGCTACTCAGTTACTTTGGTACTCAGTTACTGTTACTCAGCCACTCAGCTACTTTGGTACTCAGCTACTCAGTTACTCAGCTACTCAGTTACTCAGCTACTTTGGTACTCTGTTACTCGGGTACTCAGGTACTCAGGTTACTCAGGTACTCGGGTTACTCAGTTACTCAGGTATTCAGGGTACTCAGGTTACTCAGGTACTCGGGTTACTCAGGTACTCGGGTTACTCAGGTACTAAGTTACTCAGGTACTCGGGTTACTCAGGTACTCAGGTTACTCAGCTACTCAGTTACTCAAGTTACTCAAGTTACTCAGCTACTTTGGTACTCAGGTTACTCAGGTACTCAGGTTACTCAGCTACTTTGGTACTCAGTTACTCAGCTACTTTGGTACTCAGCTACTCAGTTACTCAGCTACTTTGGTACTCAGTTACTCAGTTACTCAGCTACTCAGTTACTCAGTTACTTTGGTACTCAGTTACTGTTACTCAGCCACTCAGCTACTTTGGTACTCAGCTACTCAGCTACTCAGTTACTCAGCTACTTTGGTACTCAGTTACTCTGTTACTCGGGTACTCAGGTACTCAGGTTACTCAGGTTACTCAGGTACTCAGGTTACTCAGTTACTCAGGGTACTCAGGTTACTCAGGTACTTGGGTTACTCAGGTACTCGGGTTACTCAGGTACTAAGTTACTCAGGTACTCGGGTTACTCAGGTACTCGGGTTACTCAGGTACTCGGGTTACTCAGGTACTCGGGTTACTCAGGTACTCAGGTTACTCAGCTACTCAGTTACTCAAGTTACTCAGCTTCTTTGGTACTCAGGTTACTCAGGTTACTCAGCTACTTTGGTACTCAGTTACTCAGCTACTTTGGTACTCAGTTACTCTGATACTCAGGTACTCAAGTTACTCAGTTACTCAGTTACTCAGGTACTCAGTTATTCAGGTACTCAAGTTACTCAGTTACTCAGCTACTTTGGTACTCTGTTACTCAGGTACTCAGGTACTCGAGTTACTCAGGTACTCTGTTACTCAGGTACTCTGTTACTCAGGTTACTCAGGTACTCAGTTACTCAGTTACTCAGTTACTCAGTTACTCAGCTACTCAGTTACTCAGCTACTCAGTTACTCTGTTACTCAGCTACTTTGGTACTCAGTTACTCTGTTACTCAGTTACTCAGGTACTCTGTTACTCAGGTTACTCAGGTACTCTGTTACTCAGGTTACTCAGGTACTCAGGTTACTCAGGTACTCAGGTACTGAGTATTGCAGTGAGGAAAAACAACAGGAAAGTGAGAGCTATGAAGAGACGAACACCACATTAAGTTGAGAAAGTATCAAAAAGAACAAAGATCAAAAAGAGTGTTTGCGTTAAACACGGTCCGTGTCTTATTAAAGCTGTGCCTCTAACGTTCTGTTTAAAGTGAGAGATTTGAAATGTTCATGTGTCAGATATAGAGCCACAGGTCGTTGTGAAAAGGGAGGTTGGATTTGGGTCGAGGGACTTAGAGGACTTCCAGAGAGTTCCGTGTCAATCAGGTCAAACATTCAAACTCGTTTACAAGGTGTGGTTAAAGTTCAAGTTTTTAAGTTTAAGGTTAAAAGTGCAGCTTATTCTGATCACACTGGTTACAATCAAACTTTATATAAACTGGTATCTGTCACGATGTCTTCTGCTTTCAGTGATGTCGTGGTGATGTCGTCTGTGAAGCAGCGGTACCGGGACATCAGTCCTGTGACTCTGCAACTGGCGGGCGGGGCTGTGTGCTCCAGTCTGTACTGTGGGGAGGTGGAGGGTCTGTCGGGGGGGCTGGTGGAGTCCTTTATGGTGGAGCTTTATCGCTGTAAACTCTGTCAGTTCACCTGCGGCCTGAAGGCCTCCATCGGCAGCCACCTGCAGGTCAGGCACCGTTCCCCCACGCTCACGTACCTGGGGGAGGGCAACGGAGGGGGCGGGGCTGTGGACAGAGAGGAGGCGGGGCTCCGGCAGGGGGCGTCGCCCTATCAGTTTGTTTTGAATGGAGAGTCGAAGCAGTGCGACGAGGACGAAGACTTCCTGCTCTACAACATGCTGGACAACATGAGCCCGCCCACCTGTGACATCAGCAGCGAGGGGGGGCTTCAGGTTGCACACACCTGTGAGGTGACACACCTGAAATGCACACACACGTGAACACAAGGACTTAGTACAGACTCATTTAGACAAGAGAACATGTTATATGTTAACATTTAGACATGAGAACGTGTTATATGTTAACATTTAGACATGAGAACATGTTATATGTTAACATTGAGACATGAGAACGTGTTAACATTTAGACATGAGAACGTGTTATATGTTAACATTTAGACAAGAGAACAAGTTATATGTTAACATTTAGACATGAGAACGTGTTATATGTTAACATTTAGACATGAGAACGTGTTATATGTTAACATTTAGACATGAGAACGTGTTATATGTTAACATTGAGACATGAGAACGTGTTAACATTTAGACATGAGAACGTGTTATATGTTAACATTTAGACATGAGAACAAGTTATATGTTAACATTTAGACATGAGAACGTGTTATATGTTAACATTTAGACATGAGCACGTGTTATATGTTAACATTTAGACATGATAACGTGTTATATGTTAACATTTAGACATGAGAACGTGTTATATGTTAACATTTAGACATGAGAACGTGTTATATGTTAACATTTAGACATGAGAACGTGTTATATGTTAACATTTAGACATGACAACGTGTTATATGTTAACAAGGCCGCCTAGCAGCCATCAAACCAAAGTGACGAGTTATATCCATTAATAATTAGCTAATTTACTCTGTATATATATATAAAGTTATACATCTTTCTGTCTGCAGGTCAGCACTCTTTTCGAGGAGTCCTCCATGTTCCCTCTAAAGGGGGCTTCAGTGGATCTGTCTCCTCCAGTCGACCCCCCCGCCACCCAGGAGGAGATGGCACAGTCCGCTCACCTCATGACTTTGGGGCTGTGTCGCATCTCAGCTGCCAAACCTCCTCCTCCTAATCTTCCTCCTCCTCCTCTTCCTCTTCCTCCTCCTCCTCCCACCTCCTCCAGACCCCCCCTGGAGCCTCACTGGAGGAGGAGGAGGAGGAGGAGGGAGGAACAGAAACAGGAGAAGAAGAAGAAGAAGGCATCAGCGTCTCTTCAGTTCATCTGTCCGGTCTGTCTGAGGAGGTTCAGGAGCTCAGCCTCACGAAGAGCTCACCAACAAACAGACGGAGGCCACTCAGGTCTGAATGCCTTCAACTTGACCGACTGGTTAATGACTGGTTACTGACTGGTTACTGATAATCAAAGCAGTGATCAATAACGATTGATTTGTTTTCCTCCAGACGGATGGAGGAGCCGCCTGATTGGACGAACAGGAGGGACGGAGGCAGATCGTCCAGACAGGTAGACGACTGAAACTATCTTCATCTGACAGTCAGAAGGTCACATGACCTCCAGCCAATGACAAACCAGTATGTGTGTGTGTTGGTTCCCAGTCAGACCAGCAGACACCTCACGGATTCACCGCTGAGTGTCACAGAGAAGAAGAAGAAGAAGAAAAGCAGAAGTAAGAAAGGAGAAGAGAAGCAGAGCAACCCGACGGGCTTCTGTTGCTCTCTGTGCCACAGGTAACTACATTACCCACAATCCACCACTCATAAACTGACCAATCATAGAAGAGGACTGGTAACCCACTGACACTTCAACATCAGTTGAACCAGGTGCATTACATGTTGCAGGGTGATGATTGGGTGCTTTAGCTGTGATGTTTTTTATCAACAGGAAGTTCTCCACCAAGTTGACTCTGAGGCGTCACCTGGGAACTCATGGAGACGACAAACCCTTCACCTGTCCTACCTGTTCCTACAGCAGCAGACTGAAGGCCTCACTGCTGCAACACCTGAGGACGCACACAGGTAACACACAAGCACACACACACACACAGGTAACACACACACCTGAGGACGCACACAGGTAACACACAAACACACACACAGGTAACACACACACCTGAGGACTCACACAGGTAACACACACACCTCAGGACACACACAGGTAACACACACACACACACCTGAGGACTCACACAGGTAACACACAAACACACACACACAGGTAGCACACACACCTGAGGACTCACACAGGTAACACACACACCTGAGGACTCACACAGGTAACACACACACCTGAGGACTCACACAGGTAACACACACCTCAGGACACACACAGGTAACACACACACACACACACCTGAGGACTCACACAGGTAACACACACACACACAGGTAGCACACACACCTGAGGACTCACACAGGTAACACACACACCTGAGGACACACACAGGTAACACACAAACACACACACCTGAGGACTCACACAGGTAACACACACACCTGAGGACTCACACAGGTAACACACACACCTGAGGACTCACACAGGTAACACACAAACACACACAACACACAAACACACACACACAGGTAGCACACACACCTGAGGACTCACACAGGTAACACACACACCTGAGGACTCACACAGGTAACACACACACCTGAGGACACACACAGGTAACACACAAACACACACACACACAAGTAACACACACACCTGAGGACACACACAGGTAACACACACACCTCAGGACACACACAGGTAACACACACACACACACCTGAGGACTCACACAGGTAACACACAAACACACACACACAGGTAGCACACACACCTGAGGACTCACACAGGTAACACACACACCTGAGGACACACACAGGTAACACACAAACACACACACACAAGTAACACACACACCTGAGGACTCACACAGGTAACACACACACCTGAGGACTCACACAGGTAACACACACACCTGAGGACTCACACAGGTAACACACACACCTGAGGACACACAGAGGTAACACACACACCTGACGACTCACACAGGTAACACACACACACACAAGTAACACACACACCTGAGGGGACACACAGGTAACACACACCTTTAGCGAGCTGTCAGCTGACTGTAGTGTGTGTGTTTCTTTCTTTCTCCAGGTGAGAAGCCGTACAGGTGTACAGAGTGTCCGTATGCTTCGATAGATCGCAGCTCTCTGCTCAGACACAGTAGAACTCACAGTCGGGAGAAACCGTACAGGTGTCAACACTGTGACTACAGCAGGTAACCCCACCTGTGATTGGTTCATCATGTGTCTCTGCTGTCATTGGTTCATAATATCCGTACTCTGCTGTGATTGGTTCACAATATCCGTACTCTGCTGTGATTGGTTCATAATATCCGTACTCTGCTCTGATTGGTCCCAGTATCCAGAAGAAGAGTTTGGATCTTCACGCTCGGCGTCATCACACCGGCGAGGCGTTTCCATGCCAACAGTGTGAATACTCGAGTCCGGACCGTCAGCTGCTGCTGAGACATGTCAGGAGACTCCACGCCTGTGACCTTACAGCTGATGGGACACTTTGATTTGATGTTTTTTATCTGCTGGATTTTTACATTAAAGTAAAACATCTAACGGAACATAAAAACTAAACTCTGTTGTTTATAAAATCAAAATGTTTCCACTCTGACACATCTGAACGTTAATTAACCCTTAATTAACCCATAACTATCCCTTAATTCAGTCTTAATTACCCCATAACTATCCCTTAATTAACCCATAACTATCCCCTAATTAAGCCTTAATTACCCCATAACTATCCCATAATTAACCCATAACTATCCCCTAATTAAGCCTTAATTAACCCTTCATTATCCCTTAATTGTCCCTTGATTAATCGTTAACGAACATGTAGTTATCGCTTGTTGATCCCTTTCTGATTGGCTGTGATTATAACTGGACTCTGGTTGAGGTTTCTTTCACACCTTCACCTTCATCATGACCAACGTTAACGCTTTCATGTCCAGATTTATAGAGGACATCTCAATAGAGACAATACTGGCTAATGCTAACATAGTTTATTAAAGAACAAAGTATGAAGGTCCAGATTTATAATGTAAAATCAGTTTATTAGTGAATCCTCTTGACAATGAGAGAAACCTTATGGAGAGAACTGATGATCTAAATCTGTGTTTTTTTAGCCAGAAATGCTTCATTGGTCCTTTCATTTGAAAACTTAACCCCTTGAATTCACTTTCATGCAGCTGTTGACCTTTTGTTACACTAGCTGATTCCTGGAGTGAACTTTTTAAATCTGCATCATATTTAGAAAGCTGCAGTTCGTCTGATGATGATGATTAATAATAATAATAATAATAATAATAATTGAATTCACCATAAACAGACTCTGATCCAGATATCAGAGACATGGATGAATCCTGTTTTTGGGTGGATGGTCATCACGGTGACATTTGTCACCTTTCTGCTGATCAATTGTTTGTTGACAGAAGGTTCTTCAGGCTGATAGACTCCTGGTGCATGGGGGCTGGTATGCAAATTGCAGAGGGTCCATTGAGGATTCCTCCTGCGGTCCTGCCTCTCCAGCACCTTCATCACATGAGATGTGAGGGCAACTGGTCGGTAGTCATTGAGGCCAGATGGTGTCGTCTTCTTAGGTACAGGAACCAGGCACGACGTCTTCCACAGCACCGGGACTTCCTCCTGCTTCAGGCTCAGGTTGAAGAGGTGTTGCAGGACATCAGACAGCTGGATGGCGCAGGTCTGATGTCTGATGTCAGGTCTGATGTATATTTCTATATATAGATCTATGGATATATATATCAGTGTTTGTTCTCTCTTTGTACCGTCTGTTCACCTCCTCTCCTACCTCCTTGTTTCCTTTCTCACTTCCTCTTTCCTTCCTTTCATCCTTCATTTCCTTTTTATATTTAATTTCCTTCCTCGCGTCATTTCCTGTTTTACCTTCCTTTCCTCCCCTTTTCGTTCCTTACCTCCTCGTTTCCTTCTTCATACCTGTCAGTCTTCTTGGATCAGAAACATTAGAATATAACAATATAAACTATTGTGCAGACTTCCTGTTGTCACGGGGCGTGAGTGTGGACCCAAATGTAGGCACAGGCCAGGGATTATAGGTGAAAGGTTTATTGACAGGAAACCAAGGGGGGGGGGAATGACCAGAGCACCGCGGGAAAATCCAGGGAGGGTGAGGGTGGAATCCAGGCAGGAGGAGGTAGGGCAGGGCAGGCAGACTGGGGAACCTGGAGGATGAAAAAACTGCAGGAACAGAGAGACAGGGTTAAAGCACTGAAAAACCACTTGGGAGAAAACTCTGAATTATCTTCAAACAGAGCGGCCAAGAACTACTAGCTACCACGTGAGCTGTAAACAACGATCTGGCGAAGAGTAGATGATGAACCGGGGTAGATATACTGTTGGGTTGATGAGTTGATGGAGTGCAGCTGGTTTGACTGGCCAGGTGAGGTGAGTTGTAATTAGGAAGCCGGGAGGAGCCCAGGTCGGAGCCCTGCCCATATGATACACACACACACAGGACAAGCAGGAGGCACGGCCTGGCCGTGACAGTTGTCTCTCTAACATCCTCAGTTGACTGTGTGTTGTTGCTGATGTCAATAAAGCTTCAGTGGATTGAATGTAACCTGTTAATCCCTCAGATTAGTGCTCTGTCAGCAGTTAGCAGATTAGCTGTGTGCTGTTAATCTCTTTGTGCTGCAGTTTCTCCATCAGTCGACATGTGGAACAGAAGGAACACGGTCCTGCTCTCAGGTACGTCCTCCACCAAACTACACTCATATTTACACTGAATCTAAAAACCCTCACAGGCTCCTCCCACAAGCTCAGAGGAACCAGGAAGTGCAGGTTAACGAGGTTTAAGGAGATTTAAAGTCTCAGACTGAAGGATGATTTAATCTCAGAGCTGCAGAGAAATGAATCAGATGTGTTTAAACCTGAAGACCTCCAGTGAGTTCATCTCACAGAACCACCAGATTCATTATGGGACTTCTGAATGGATTACTTTCAGGTTATGTTGATGCTGTTGCTTTAACAGGTCCTTTATTCTGAAAGTCCAGTGAGCAGCTTCCTGTGGCTTTAACAGGTCCTTTATTCTGAAAGTCCAGTGAGCAGCTTCCTGTTGCTTCAACATGTCCTTTAACAGGTCCTTTATTCTGAAAGTCCAGTGAGCAGCTTCCTGTTGCTTCAACATGTCCTTTATTCTGAAAGTCCAGTGAGCAGCCTCCTGCTGCATTAACAGCGTCCTTTATTCTGAAAGTTCAGTGAGCAGCTTCCTGCTGCATTAACCGGTCCTTTATTCTGAAAGTCCAGTGAGCAGCCTCCTGCTCCATTAACAGGTCCTTTTATTCTGACAGTCCAGTGAGCAGCTTCCTGTCTCTCATCACATTTAATCAGATATGAACAGAACAGTTAGCTGAGATCAATCAACCAATCACAGCTCTATTTGGTGTCAACAGAAAGAGATGACTCTAAATGTGTTGTTTACTGTTTGTTTGTTTGTTTGTTTGTTTGCAGTGCTGCTGGCTCTGTCAGCGTCGGCCTTCGTGGAGGAGCTCGATGATTCGTGAGTACAAAGTTTTATTCCATTACTAAGAAGAGAAGAAACCAGAACTCATTGGTCAAAGGAACAGGAAGCTGAGATTTAGCTTCCTGTTTCAGTGTCAGAGTTTCACAATAAAAGCATCCTAGAACAAGCTTGAGTTAACTTTATCAAAGAAACAGAAGGTTTGTTTAGAGTTAGAACTAATCACAGTTTAATCCTCTTCTGTCAATATTTATAGAATATATAATCTTTATTTCACCAGGAAATTTAAATAAAACTTATTTTACAAGTGAAGCAGAAAATATATATATATATATATCTATCTATCTATCTATCTATCTATCTATCTATATATATATATATATATATATATATATATATATATATATATATATATATATATATATATCTATCTCATATCCTCCGGTGTTTTAACGAGGCAACAATATTTAGTTTGAACATGTGGAGTTTATAACAGTTATTACTGAACAGCTGTTTGTTAATAACATGTGAACATTAACATAATTTTAACAGATTCATGGAGAGGAGAGGAGCCGACGACATCTGGCTCATTAAGGTACGTAAAACAAACTCACCTGACGCCAACACTATTTATTTATTATATATATATATATGTATGTAATATATATGTGATATTTATTATATATATATTTCTTTTAATTAGTGCTGGGCAAGTTAACGCGTTATTATCGCGTTAATGCATTAATTAATTAACGGCAACAATTCTATTATCGCGCGTTAACGCAGTTTTTCTTATTATTAGGCGGACAGACTCCAGGTTCCATGTGTTTGCAAACCAAATGTTATTGACCTTTTGTTCATATAGCAGTACTTTTAAAATAAAAGTGCGCAATACACTACTTTTGAATTCATTGTTGAACTTTGTGCATAACAATGCGATTAATCGCAATTAAAAAATTTAAACGTTGCCCAGCACTAATTTTTATATATACATATGTGTCGTGTTCGTCTCTGTGCAGTTCTACGCCCCCTGGTGTTTGTTCTGTAAACAGCTGGATCCGGTTTGGCATCAGATCGGATCAGAACTCAGGAGTCTCGGCTCTCCGGTCAACGTCGGGAAATCAGACGCCACGGCCAGCACCGGTCAGTAACACTACCAAAATAAAAGCATCAAAATAAAACCATCATCACAATGCTGTTTGTATATAACACGTTGAACATGATGATCAGAATGAAAGACTTGAAACTAGAGATTGAGACCATAAACTCATGTTTAAATCAAGAGAGAAGTAGTCATTTTCTCATAGACTTCTATACAACCAGAGGAGTCACCCCCTGGTGGACACTAGAGAGAATGCAACTTTAACACTTTACAGAACTGGAGGTTGACTCCTGGTAGAAACTGATTCTCACTCTTCACTCCCACCATGTGATCAGGTTGTGTTTCTCTCTGCAGGTTTGGCAAAAGAGTTTAAGGTCCGAGGTTATCCAGCCATCCTCATGTAAGTCCTCAGAACAACTATTAATACATTAATACTAGTGCTGGGCAATGATTACAATTTTTAATCATGATTAATCGCATGATTTTCTGCGATTAATCTCATTGTTATGGCAAAATTCAATAATGAATTCAAAAGTAGTGTATTGTGCACTAGAATTTTTTTATTGTGTAGCTAGAAATAGTTGGACTCACCTCCACACACAGCGTTGGCTCTGGAACCAAGCTCCTGGAGAGGGGTTGGACTTTGTCCTTTTCCGGAGTTGCCCAGGGTGAGAGGCGCCGGGCGGGAGTGGGGATACTCACGAGCCCCCAGCTGAGCGCCGCTGTGTTGGAGTTCTCCCCGGAGAGCGAGAGGGTCGCCTCCATGTGCCTACGGGTTGCGGGGAGCAAGGCTCTGACTGGGGTTTGTGCTTATGCACCAAACAGCAGTTCGGAGTATCCGGCCTTCTTGGAGTCGGTGGGAGGGGTCCTGGAAAGGGCGCCGCCTACCAACTCCATAGTTCTCCTGGGGGACTTCAACGCTCACGTGGGCAATGACGGAGAAACCTGGCGGGGGGTGATTGGGAGGAACGGCTTGCCCGATCTGAACCCGAATGGTGTTTCGTTATTGGACTTCTGTGCTTGCCACGGTTTGGCCATAACGAACACTATGTTCGAACATAAGGTGGCTCATAAGTGTACCTGGTACCAGAACACCTTAGGCCGGAGATCAATGATCGACTTTGTAATCGTATCATTTGATTTGCGGCCGTATGTCTTGGACACTCGGGTGAAGAGAGGAGCAGAGCTGTCAACTGATCACCACCTGGTGGTGAGTTGGATCAGATGGCAGGGGAACCGGTTGGAAAGACCCGGCAAACCCAAACGTGTAGTGAGGGTAAACTGGGAACGTCTGGCGGAGGACCCTGTCCGGGAGGTCTTTAACTCCCACCTCCGGAAGAACTTCTCACACATCCCGAGGGAGGTTGGGGACACGGAATCCGAGTGGACCATGTTCAAAGCCTCTATTGTGGACGCGGCCGCTAGGAGCTGTGGCCGGAAGGTCATCGGTGCCTGTCGTGGCGGCAACCCGAGAACCTGGTGGTGGACACCGGAGGTGAGGGAAGCCGTCAAGCTGAAGAAGGAGACCTTCAAGGCCTGGTTGGCCCAGGGGTCTCCTGAAGCAGCTGACAGGTATCGGCAGGCCAGAAGGGCTGCAGCTGCGGTGGTCGCGAATGCTAAAACTCGGGCATGGGAGGAGTTCGGGGAGGCCATGGAGAAGGACTTTCGGTTGGCCTCAAGGAGGTTCTGGCAAACCATCCGACGGCTCAGGAAGGGAAAGCAGGGCTTACCCCAGGCTGTTCTCAGCAGGGGGGGGGAACTGCTAACCCGGACGGAGGACATCGTCGGGCGGTGGAAAGAGCACTTTGAGGAACTCCTAAACCCGACCAACATGTCCTCTGCAGAGGAGGCAGCTCCTGAGGACCTAGGGGGAGGCTCACCCATATCCCTGGCAGAGGTCACTGAGGTAGTTAAAAAGCTCCTTGGTGGCAAGGCGCCGGGGGTGGATGAGATCCGCCCTGAGATGCTGAAGGCGCTGGACATAGTTGGGCTGTCCTGGCTGACACGCCTCTTCAATGTTGCATGGGGGTCGGGATCAGTGCCCATGGAATGGCAGACCGGGGTGGTGGTTCCCATCTTCAAAAAGGGGGACCGGAGAGTGTTCTCGAATTACCGGGGTATTACACTACTCAGCCTCCCGGGGAAGGCTTATGCCAGGGTGCTGGAAAGGAGGCTCCGACCGCTTGTCGAACCTCAGATTCAAGAGGAGCAGTGCGGATTCCGTCCCGGCCGTGGAACAGTGGACCAGCTCTTTACCCTTGCAAGACTACTGGAGGGGCTCTGGGAGTTTGCCCAACCAGTCTACATGTGCTTTGTGGACTTGGAGAAGGCTTTCGACCGGGTCCCTCGGGGGGTCTTGTGGGGGGTGCTGCGGGAGTATGGGGTGCCGGTCCCGTTACAACGGGCGATCCGGTCTCTGTACGACTGCAGTAGGAGCTGTGTCCGCATTCTCGGCAATAAGTCAGACACGTTCCCGGTGGGTGTTGGCCTCCGCCAGGGCTGCCCTTTGTCACCGGTCCTGTTCGTGATTTTCATGGACAGGATATCTAGGCGCAGCCTGGGGGCGGAGAACGTCAGTTTCGGGGGTCTCGGGATCGCCTCTCTGCTATTTGCAGATGATGTGGTCCTGTTGGCCTCCTCGGATCGTGACCTCCAGCATTCACTGGGGCGGTTTGCAGCCGAGTGTGAAGCGGCGGGGATGAGAGTTAGCACCTCCAAATCTGAGGCCATGGTTCTCTGCCGGAAACCGGTGGATTGCTCCCTCCAGGTGGGGACGGAGTGCCTACCTCAAGCGAAGGAGTTCAAGTATCTCGGGGTCTTGTTCACGAGTGAGGGTAAGATGGAGCGGGAGAGCGACAGACAGATCGGTGCAGCTGCAGCAGTAAAGCAGGCACTGCACCGGACCGTCTTGGTGAAGAGGGAGCTGAGCCGGAAGGCAAAGCTCTCAATTTACCACTCGATCTACGTTCCTACCCTCACCTATGGTCACGAACTCTGGGTCGTGACCGAAAGGACAAGGTCGCGGCTACAAGCGGCCAAAATGAGTTTCCTCCGTAGGGTGGCCGGGCTCAGCCTTAGAGATAGGGTAAGGAGCTCGGTCATCAGGAGGGAACTTGGAGTCGAGCCGCTACTCCTTCGCGTCGAAAGGAGTCAGCTGAGGTGGTTCGGGCATCTAATTAGGATGCCTCCTGGACGCCTCCCACTGGAGGTTTTCCAGGCACGTCCAACTGGGAAGAGACCCCGGGGAAGACCCAGAACACGCTGGAGAGATTACATCTCCCAGCTGGCCTGGGAACGCCTCGGGATCCCCCAGAATGAGCTGGAACATGTTGCCGGTGAGAGGGAGGTCTGGGTCGGCCTGCTTGACCTGCTGCCACCGCGACCCGACCCCGGATAAGTGGTGGAAAATGGATGGATGGATGGATGTATTGTGCACTTTTATTTTGAAAGTACTGCTATATGAACAAAAGGTCAATAACATTTGGTTTGTAAACACTTTAAACACATCAGGTTGTTGTTAGCAGCAGTATTCCCTTTACATAGTAGCAGTTATAACACAGTTAGAATGATTTTGATCATAGATATTCAGCCGGTGTTCACAACTTTATCTTCATGTGTGTAAGAGATGATATTTAAATATACTTCTTGAAAACTGCAAACCTATCTACGTCATGTTTCTATGTTTGTTAAATTCTCAGTAGTGATCACTAAATGATGCTTATTATACATATTACAAACAAAACACTTTAAAAACTCTAAAATAATAACTTAAATGAATCCTTTCTTTTTGTTGGTATTTAGGTCAGACACATATGTAACGCTGATTACCGTAATATGTGTGGTATTTGTTATAAATGTATGTTGGTACATAGAGGGTGATAAGAAGCTGTACATGGAGGGCCTTAGGACCCAGGGGAATGTAGGTGAAGGAAACTGGAAGAGGAGGAAGAGACGCCACACAAACAGCTGTTCACCGCTCGCTGTTGGTTCTTGTGTTAAAAATGTCCGCTGAATAATAATTTTTAAAAACTGCGTTAATGTGCGATAAAATAATTGTCGCCGTTAATTAATTAATGCGTTAACATGATAATAACGCGTTGCCCAGCCCTAAATATATAGCCACAAATATATATGTATATATTATAATATATAAAGCGTAAATAAACGTCTGTTCTCTATTTTCAGGTTGAAGAAAGATGTGAAATATAATTATTCAGGACCAAGAACCAAAGATGGAATCCTGGACTTTGCTAATCGAGTTGGAGGGTAAGAACCTGTAACCAGTGTGGAACTAGCATGCAAACATTAGCTAGCTAGCATGCTAACGTTACACTGGTTACAGTAAATGACCGAGTCAAGTCAATTAATGCAGATTGTTGTCATGACCTTTAGTATAGATCTGATATTAAACATCACAGCAGTCAGTGTGACGTCACAGCAGTCAGTGTGACATCACAGGTCTGACCGTCTATGTTGTGTCGTTCAGGCCGCTGGTTCGATCTCTCAGCAGTCTGCAGCTCTTCCAACACGCCATGAACCGCCATGATGTCATGTTTGTTTATGTTGGAGCCACATCACAGCTGAAGGTACACACACACACACACACACACACACACACGCACGCACATCTATACATTACATTACAGTCTGTAAGCCACTGGGGGGGCGAATGGGAGAACTTGTTCGGACGCGTGTTCCACAAACATTTCACTGTCCAGTCTTTCTTTCGATCCGTCGATCCATTTATTCCGTTTGACACCATCACAGAATACCACAGGATAATATAAGACCTTGAAACTCCACGCTGACACGCCACATTGACACGGTCAAAAACTGTTAGCTTCCCGTCCACACACACACACACACACCTGATTCTCATCACCAGGCACTTACCTATAATATGCACTTTCTGCCAATGTGTCACTCTGTGTTCAATGTCCGAACTGCATATATAAATTCACCTCGTGTTACCCTCAAAAGAAAACAACAAAACCACGTTATGGCTCCAACACAGTCATTCAGCAGACTCTTTTATCCAAAGCGACTTACAATAAGTGTATTCAACATCAGTATTCAAGAGAACTACTAGTCACCAGAAGTCATGAGTGCATCTCCTTTAAACAAGCATCTAAGGGCATAAACCAGAGCAGAAGTACAGAAACAAACTAATATGAATACAGTAAGTGGTGAGTGGAAGGCTCAGGGTAGTACTTCTTGAAGAGGTGAGTCTTCAGCCTGATGAAAGATGGGCAGCGACTCTGCTGTCCTGACGTCAGTGGGGAGTTCATTCCACCACTGTGGGGCCAGGACAGAAAACAGTCGCGACCGGGTTGATCGGCCGCAGGGACCTCTGAGCAACGGGGCAGAGCGAAGTGGTCGGGCGGGGGTGTAGGGCTTGATCATGGCCTGGAGATAGGAAGGAGCTGTTCCTTTCACTGCCCTGTAGGCTAGCACCAGAGTCTTACACTGAATGAGAGCTCTTACAGGGAGCCAGTGTAGAGAACGGAGAAGGGAAGTTGTGTGAGAGAACTTGGGGCGATTGAACACCAGACGAGCTGCAGCTTTCTGGACAAGCTCCAGAGGTCTGATGGCCGGGGCTCTGGCAAGTAGAGAGTTGCAGTAGTCCAGGCGGGAGATGACAAGAGCCTGGATGAGCACCTGCGCCGTCTCATCAGTGAGGAAGGGGCGAATCCTCCTGATGTTGTAGAGCAGGAATCTGCAGGAGCGTGTAACCGATGCAATGTTTGCTGAGAACGACAGTTGGTCGTCCAGGGTCACACCCAGGTTCCTCGCAGTCTGAGTTGGCATCACCACGGTATCATCAATGGTGATGACAGGTCTCGGTGCAGGCAACCCTTCCCCGGGAGGAACAGTAGCTCAGTTTTGTCCAGGTTAAGCTTGAGGTAGTGTGTCGTCATCCACTTCGAGATGTCAGCCAAGCACGCAGCGATGCGTGCCTCCATTTGAGTGTCATCGGGGGGAAATGACAAGACCAGCTGGGTGTCATCGGCATAACAATGGTAAGAGAAGTCAAGCGAGCGAATAACAGAACCCAGAGATGTTGTGTAGAGCGAGAAGAGTAGGGGGCCCAGAACTGAACCTTGTGGAACCCCCGTAGTCAGCATGCGTGGTTCCGACACGGCCCCCCTCCATGTCACCTGGTAGGCATCCTACCTGACAGGATCGACCTGTCAGGTAGGATGCAAACAGGGAGAGTGCAGAGCCTGAGATGCCCATCCCCTCGAGGGTGGAGAGGAGGATCTGGTGGTTCACGGTGTCAAATGCCGCAGACAGTTCCAGGATAATCAGGACAGAGAAGAGAGAGTTCGCTCTCGCTGCGTGAAGCGACTCCGTCACCGCAAGGAGGGCTGTCTCTGTTGAGTGACCCACCTTGAACCGGGACTGGTGGGGGTTCAAGAGGCTGTTCCGGTGGATATAGGAAGACAGTTGGTTGGAGACAGCACGTTCAAGTGTTTTGGATAGAAAGGGTAGAAGAGAAACCGGTCTGAAGTTCTTGACATCAGAGGGGTCAAGTGATGGTTTCTTCAGAAGGGGGGTGACTCTGGAAGTCTTGAAAGCAGTGGGAAAGCATCCTGAAACAAGAGATGTGTTGATGAGGTGGGTGAGGAAAGGAAGGAGTTCAGTCACAATAGACTGAAGAAGAGGGGAGGGGATCGGGTCAAGGGAGCACATGGTGGGGCGGTTAGATATAACAAGGTTGAGGACCTCGTTAGGGGAGAGGGGAGCAAGATAGGGTAAGATGGGGCATGAAGAGGGGAGGGAGAGCTGAGGGGGAAGAGCTGGAGAGGGAGAGGGTAGAGAGGGAGAGGGTGGACAGTGTGTGTATGTATACACACACACACACACACACACACAGCACTAGTTTCTAAACACTAAAAACACACAGCTGACCTCTGGTGTGTTTTTAGGGAAACTACACGTCAGCAGCAGAAGAACTGATCGTTCACACGTTCTTCTTCTCTTCATCCAGAGACGTCCTGCCAAAGGTTTGACTGAGGGGACGGGAGAGGACGATAGAGGACAATAGAGGACAATAGAGGACGGTAGAGAAGCGGACAAGAGAGGACGGTAGAGAGGACGGTAGAGAGGACGGTAGAGGACGGTAGAGAAGTGGATAAGAGAGGATGGTAGAGAGGACGGTAGAGGACAAGAGAGGACGGTAGAGGACATTACAGGACAGTACCTACATACAGAAGATGTAAAATGTCTCTCGACCTGAATTGGTTTGTCAGTGTTTCTGGTTAAACCTGGTCCATGTGTCCAGGTGGTGTCCCTCTCAACTCTGCCGGCTGTGGTTGTTTTTAAAGATGGAACCTACTTCACCTTTGACGGTAAGACACTGACCTCTGAGTGGCCTCCTGTTACACAACTGATTACTGATGTTCATTATGTTCTATCTCAGATACAAAGTAGGTTTGTCTGTGGCTCAGTGGACAGAGAAGGTTTAACCTCGAGACACTGTGGTTGTCCTTTAACCAAGAGACACCGTGGTTGTTCTTTATCCTCGAGACACCGTGGTTGTCCTTTATCCTCGAGACACCGTGTGTTACGTTCCCTGTTCTGGCATCTAAGGGATGCGGGGAGTAACGGTGTTATTTTCCTGGGGAAAAAGAGGCTGAGCAACGATGACGGTTAACAAAAAGGGTATTTATTATAAAAGGGCTAGCTGCTTGCACGTCAGCAAAAGAAAACTACTAAAAAGAAAGCGACACTGGACATACAACAGCCCACACAGCTGGAATAAAGGTGCAACAATGGTCCACAGCAACACACACACGCAGCTCCACCACTACGCGTTGCCCAAGGGTTGTCAGCTCACGCACACAGCCTCACTACTGTGGTCTGCCCAAGAGAGATCGTCCTTCAGGAGATCCTCTCCTTTTAGCCACCAGCCACAGCTAATCGCGATTGGACGCGGCTGCGTTCAATCAGCCGCTGCAGCTGGCATCCGGGACAGAGGGTGGCACTCAAGAAGACTGAGGGAAAACAGAGGGAGAGCACAAACACAACACGGCACGTAACACCGTGGTTTTCCTTTAACCAAGAGACATCGTGGTTTTCCTTTAACCTCGAGACACCGTGGTTGGTGGTAAACTCTGAGAACTTCTTTTGTGCTTCAGAGGAACTTGACGGTGATCTGAAGTCGTGGATCAACAGAGAACGTTTCCCAAACTACCTGAGGATCGACAGCTACACTCTGTACGCTATGGGAGAGTCAGGTAATGTTTCACCCACAGGGAAACACGCATTCACTGGACTTTTATTGTGAAAACCTCATGATCTTCCTGTTGTCTGGCCTCTCCTCACACAAACTTATGTCCATAAAAGCATCAATATCTTAAATATATAGAGCGAAATGATGCTTATGACATCAACCTGGTCAGGTGCTCAGTAGCGCCCACATGTGACCACTTATAAAACACAGCCATATTTCTTCAATCACTAAATATTAATATTAATAGCCGCACATAAAGCATTTCACCTATAAGTGGTGCCACTGTACAAAGACAACTTTAAATGACAGAATTTATAATATTGAGTGACTGTGGCGGTTGAAATCATCTCCAGTTGGTTCGTGTTTCTCCAACAAATGCACAGTCTAGTTGAATTTTAAGATTTTACACTAACATATTAAATAAATATATTTGAAATGTTTAATCCTGCTATTGGAAAATTTAAGATTTCACAGATTGTAAATGTACATTTTGAATGGTCGCCCCTCATCAGGTTAATTATTTTTAATTGTAAACGGATATTTATTGGATAAAACTGAATATTGTGTTGTAATTTTGGGCCGGACATTAATGGGTCAATTTTACAAACACAAAGCAAACTTTTCTAGTTTTGTTTTTTAATAGAAGCACAAACAAAAGGAGTTTGTGTAGAGCAGTAACTATCTTCTAACTATCTTCTATTAAACAGTTGTAAATGGTTTATTAATATTTCTTTAATTTTAGCATTATTTATGTTTTATTCTGATATGTAACGTAAATGTCTGTGTTTGTTACTATATGGTATTTATATTATTTGTAGAAGTTTCTCATTCACGTGACTACAGTCAGATCACAGCAGCATCTAGTGGACATCAGAGGAACTGCAGCTCCGAGGCTGCTGATTGGTTCATGTGAAGTGACTCCGCCTCTGTCCGACAGGTAAACTGGTGGTGTTGGCGCTGGTGGAGGAGAAGACACCGTGTGAGGAGAGCGTGAGGTAAGACCACAAGACTTAACCATGACATCATCCGTCCTCCGACCTCACTGTGATGTGTTTCCTGTTTCTTGTTCAGGTACAAAGGTCTTGTGGAGAAAGTGTCTGCAGACTACAGAGAGTTCTACAGCAGGTCAGAGTCTCATTGGACACTAAGACACAAAGACATAAGAGGACAAGGTACTGAGACACAAACCTGAATCTGTCTTTCTCTCTGTCCAGAAACTTCTACTTTGGTTTCATGGAAGGAAGTGACTACATCAATGGACTCGTGATGGGGTAAGGTAGTGTTTAAGTCTTTAACGTCTCTAGTCCTTAACGTCTCCAGTCCTTAAGGTCTTTAGTCCTTAACGTCTCCAGCCAAATGACATTTGACAAATGACATTTGTCAGTGGACACTGGGACTTGGGCAACTAAGAGTTGTTGCTGTGTATTAAAGTCTAGTCTCACATGTCCATGTAGAGACATAAAGGACTAGAGATGTTTCAGTAAACTCAAGTATACTTCCATTCCCTTGATGTTTGTCGTTGTCAGTGAGGTGGTGGTGCCCTCCTTCATCGTGGTGAATCTGTCCAGCGACGGCTACTTCCTGCCTCCGGTCGCTGTAAAGACGGAGCGCCACCTACTGGACTTCCTGAACGGGGTTCTGGACGGCAGCATCCAGGTCAGGACTCCAGACTCACCTGGAGGACGATAAAGAAGATCTAACAGCCGGGTTTGATTATTTCTGAAATCTGATTCTTTGTCTGACTTCTCAGTTTCAGGGAGGAAACGGCGTCTATCAGCGCGCCAGACGTTTCGTCTATGACATCAAAGTCACACTGACTGTAAGTCCTGTTCCTCATCAGTTCTGTTCTCTGGTTTCATGGACCTCTTAACTCTCCGTCCTCTGTTCTCTGGTCTCAGAGACCTCTTACCTCTCCAGTCTCATGGACCTCTTACCTCTCTAGCCTCTCTTCTCCGGTCTCATGGACCTCTTACCTCTCTGTTCTCTGTTCTCCGGTCTCATGGACCTCTTACCTCTTCGTCCTCTGTTCTCTGTTCTCATGTCTCATAGACCTCTTACCTCTCCGTCCTCTGTTCTCATGTCTCATGGACCTCTTACCTTTCTGTCCTCTGTTCTCCAGTCTCATGGACCTCTGACCTCTCCGTCCTCTGTTCTCTGGTCTCAGAGACCTCTGACCTTTCTGTCCTCTGTTCTCTCATGGACCTCTTACCTCTCCGTCCTCTGTTCTCTGGTCTCAGAGACCTCTGACCTTTCTGTCCTCTGTTCTCTCATGGACCTCTTACCTCTCCGTCCTCTGTTCTCATGTCTCAGAGACCTCTTACCTCTCTGTCCTCTGTTCTCTGGTCTCAGAGACCTCTTACCTCTCTGTCCTCTGTTCTCTGGTCTCAGAGACCTCTTACCCCTCTGTTCTCCGGTCTCATGGACCTCTTACCTCTCCGTCCTCTGTTCTCATGTCTCATGGACCTCTTACCTCTCCGTCCTCTGTTCTCATGTCTCATAGACCTCTTACCTCTCCGTCCTCTGTTCTCATGTCTCATGGACCTCTTACCTTTCCGTCCTCTGTTCTCATGTCTCATGGACCTCTAACCTCTCCGTCCTCTGTTCTCATGTCTCATGGACCTCTGACCTCTCTGTTCTCATGTCTCATAGACCTCTTACCTTTCTGTCCTCTGTTCTCCAGTCTCATGGACCTCTGACCTCTCCGTCCTCTGTTCTCTGGTCTCAGAGACCTCTGACCTTTCTGTCCTCTGTTCTCTCATGGACCTCTTACCTCTCTGTCCTCTGTTCTCCTGTCTCATGGACCTCTGACCTCTCTGTTCTCATGTCTCATAGACCTCTTACCTCTCCGTCCTCTGTCTGGTCTCAGAGACCTCTTACCTCTCCGTCCTCTGTTCTCTGGTCACAGAGACCTCTTACCTTTCTGTCCTCTGTTCTCTCATGGACCTCTTACCTCTCCGTCCTCTGTCCTCTGTTCTCTCATGGACCTCTTACCTCTCCGTCCTCTGTTCTCATGTCTCATAGACCTCTTACCTCTCCGTCCTCTGTTCTCCGGTCTCACGGACCTCTTACCTCTCCGTCCTCTGTTGTCTGGTCTCAGAGACCTCTTACCTCTCCGTCCTCTGTTCTCTGGTCACAGAGACCTCTCCGTCCTCTGTTCTCATGTCTCAGAGACCTCTTACCTCTGTCCTCTGTTCTCTGGTGTCAGAGACCTCTTACCCCTCTGTTCTCTGGTCTCAGAGACCTCTTACCTCTCCGTCCTCTGTTCTCCTGTCTCATGGACCTCTGACCTCTCCGTCCTCTGTTCTCCTGTCTCATGGACCTCTTACCTCTTCGTCCTCTGTTCTCCGGTCTCATGGACCTCTTACCTCTCCGTCCTCTGTTCTCATGTCTCATGGACCTCTTACCCCTCTGTTCTCATGTCTCATGGACCTCTGACCTCTCCGTCCTCTGTTCTCATGTCTCATGGACCTCTTACCTCTCCGTCCTCTGTTCTCCTGTCTCATGGACCTCTTACCTCTCCGTCCTCTGTTCTCATGTCTCATGGACCTCTTACCCCTCTGTTCTCATGTCTCATGGACCTCTGACCTCTCCGTCCTCTGTTGTCTGGTCTCAGAGACCTCTTACCTCTCCGTCCTCTGTTCTCTGGTCACAGAGACCTCTCCGTCCTCTGTTCTCATGTCTCAGAGACCTCTTACCTCTGTCCTCTGTTCTCTGGTGTCAGAGACCTCTTACCCCTCTGTTCTCTGGTCTCAGAGACCTCTTACCTCTCTGTCCTCTGTTCTCCTGTCTCATGGACCTCTGACCTCTCCGTCCTCTGTTCTCCTGTCTCATGGACCTCTTACCTCTTCGTCCTCTGTTCTCCGGTCTCATGGACCTCTTACCTCTCCGTCCTCTGTTCTCATGTCTCATGGACCTCTTACCCCTCTGTTCTCATGTCTCATGGACCTCTGACCTCTCCGTCCTCTGTTCTCATGTCTCATGGACCTCTTACCTCTCCGTCCTCTGTTCTCCTGTCTCATGGACCTCTTACCTCTCCGTCCTCTGTTCTCATGTCTCATGGACCTCTTACCCCTCTGTTCTCATGTCTCATGGACCTCTGACCTCTCCGTCCTCTGTTGTCTGGTCTCAGAGACCTCTTACCTCTCCGTCCTCTGTTCTCTGGTCACAGAGACCTCTCCGTCCTCTGTTCTCATGTCTCAGAGACCTCTTACCTCTGTCCTCTGTTCTCTGGTGTCAGAGACCTCTTACCCCTCTGTTCTCTGGTCTCAGAGACCTCTTACCTCTCTGTCCTCTGTTCTCCTGTCTCATGGACCTCTGACCTCTCCGTCCTCTGTTCTCCTGTCTCATGGACCTCTTACCTCTTCGTCCTCTGTTCTCCGGTCTCATGGACCTCTTACCTCTCCGTCCTCTGTTCTCATGTCTCATGGACCTCTTACCCCTCTGTTCTCATGTCTCATGGACCTCTGACCTCTCCGTCCTCTGTTCTCATGTCTCATGGACCTCTTACCTCTCCGTCCTCTGTTCTCCGGTCTCATGGACCTCTTACCTCTCCGTCCTCTGTCCTCATGTCTCATGGACCTCCCCCCCAAATAATTTGGCATTATTGGATTTTTTTTTTTGGTGATGTCATTAAATTAAACTATTGTTTCTCACATGGGCAAGTTATTTGTAACTCTAACATTCTACATACTGTATGTGCGTGCGTTCTGGTTTGTATGTTTTCTCCCCCTTCAAATTACAATCCAATAGCCTATCATCATACTGAACGATATAAAGTTGACATTGTCAGGTCCATTCTCCATCCATTGTGTGCGGTCCCTTTAAGAATTAGGATTTGGGAGTGACGCGGATATGAAAGCTAGTTTATCCGTCTTTCCTTTACAAGCAGGAAAATTATTTCTCTCTTTATTTGAGAAAAGTTCATATTTGTGTTGTCAAATTTCACTATGACCCTGAAATTCTGTCTCTTGTGTTATCATATACTGAATGCAAGCAAAACTACAGAGCAAAATCACACTCTTTCTGATTGAACCAATCTATGAACTGTCTGAAACAATGGATATCCACGACCCCAAACGGGCCCCAAAAAAAACACGCCACTCCCCTTGGGGCTAAGCCCCCCTTTCTTTGAATCCTAGAAACGCCCCTGCCTCTTACCTCTCCGTCCTCTGTTCTCATGTCTCAGAGACCTCTTACCTCTCCGTCCTCTGTTCTCTGGTCTCGGTGACCTCTTACCTCTCCGTACTCTGTGTTTCTGTCCTTCCAGCCCGTGTTCAGCCAGACTCCGCTGCTCGGCTGCTTCCTGGTTGGCTTCCCGATCGCCATCGTTGCCGTCTTCTTCTACTTCTGCTGTAGGAACCGACCCACCGTGTCTGACGACGACGGCGATGACCACACGAAACGGTCCAACAAAAAGTCAGACTGATGAGGCGGATCAGGAGGAGGACCGTCGACTAAAAGGGATGCAGACTTTAGACCCAGAATAGTTTACCATCATCTCTTTTGTCTTTGACGTGAGATCAAATAAAACACTTCAACCCAGTCTGTCTGCAAGTAAAACCGTTTTTTCAATGTCAACTTAATGTTTTACGTTGAATGTTCAGAATTACCTGGATGCACCTGGAGGGCTTATGACATCACAACTAGTGTGGAGCCAATCAGGACTTTACAGCAAAGGAGCCATCTTGTTGTCATTGTAAGAATTTTAAATTAGGTAAATAAAGTTGCGATCTTGAAGGTCTCTGCTTCGTTTATCTTTGGCTGCTCTCGTGGCAATAAGCCATAAAGACGTTCACTTAACCAGAGATCCAAGCAGTCTCCCAGTCCGATCCTGGGGGGGGAGGGTTAGGGGTTAGGGTTAGGCTAACCCTAACCCTAAAAATATTCACGCCTTCATTGTCATATTGATCCTGGTTTACTCTCCAGTGAAGAAGTACTTTGATTAGGACCATGATGGTTGTAAATGGCTGCAACAAGTTATAGTTGACTGCTGTACTTGCTGACCAGCCCTCACTTCTCTTTCTTTCTTCCATTTTTTTTTACAAATAACATCCAGTAATCTGCCTTTTATTTTGTACATAGTGTTTATTATTTTATCTAGGTTGTTTTTAGTCATTTTTCCATTGTTTGTCATACTGTATTGTATCTGTGTTGTTTGTGTAACTTGCATGGACTGTGCTACTGCCTCTTGGCCAGGTCATCATTGAAAATGAGAATTGGTTCTCAATTGATTTTACCTAGTTAAATAAAGGTTAAATAAAAATAAATAAATATATTTGAGTTTATTAATGGTTCATGTCAGAGCGCTGAGATATCTGGGACAAATTAATGGAAACATTAATGGACTAGTTTAGATGTTTTAATGGGTTTACTGTATAAACAAAGGACTGTTGTGAACAATGATTACGGTTTAAATTACGGGATGGTTGATCCTAATGTGGTTTTCAAGACATCGTCATTACGTCATCGTTAATGGGTTTTTACGTTGAAAGAAATAATGAAATATTCAGCTTTTATTTTGAAGGTCAGCGAGTCAGACCGGATGTCGCGTCACGCTGCCGTGCTAACCCTGGCATCTAGTTAACGGAGCTAAACAGTCTTCAGCCTCCTCTCACGTGAAGAAGAAGCTTCTGGAAGCTGCTCGTGCACGCGCACAGTCTCCATGGCTACGGAAGAGTTCTACGAGGTGACGCGAGCTAATGCTAAAATGCTAACAATAGCTAGGTCGGAGTTGAGAGTTAAACTTTGTGAACTTTTCGAGCTGAGGAGCAGCTGAACCTCAGAACTGGTTAGTTAACCGGCTAGTTAACTGATTAGTTAACAGCTTTACGACTCAGTGAGTCAGAGTCTGAGTCTGGTACTAACTAGCTTCTGTAACTAGCCTGTAGAGTTAGCTCAGAGTTAGCTCAGTGCTAACTCAGTGTTAGCTCAGTGCTAGCTCGATGCTAACAGATGTCTGTCACACAATTTATAAAAGTGAACGTGTTCAGACTGTTGTGATTAATGAATGAACTCTGAGGTTATTAATACTATATAACTATCATCAGTTAACCAATGAATGTATCGACAAAGAAAATCAATCAGCAAGTTTCAGTTGTAATATAAGAATAAACTAGTTAGTTACTCTATAAGTTAAAGGGTTAATGTGAGAATAAACTAGTGCTAGTTTAGTTACTCTATAAGTTAAAGGGTTACGTGAGAATAAACTAGTGCTAGTTTAGTTACTCTATAAGTTAAAGCGTTAACGTGAGAATAAACTAGTGCTAGTTTAGTTAAAGGGTTAATACTAGTTTAGTTAAAGGGTTAGTACTAGTAAAGTTAAAGGGTTTGTACTAGATAAGTTAAAGGGTTTGTACTAGATAAGTTAAAGGGTTTGTACTAGATAAGTTAAAGGGTTTGTACTGGATAAGTTAAAGGGTTTGTACTGGATAAGTTAAAGGGTTTGTACTAGATAAGTTAAAGGGTTAGTACTAGTTAAGTTAAAGGGTTAGTACTAGTTAAGTTAAAGGGTTTGTACTAGTTTAAAGGGTTTGTACTAGTTTAGTTAAAGGGTTTGTACTAGATAAGTTAAAGGGTTTGTACTAGTTTAAAGGGTTTGTACTAGTTTAAAGGGTTTGTACTAGTTTAGTTAAAGGGTTTGTACTAGTCAAGTTAAAGGGTTAACATGTTAATAAACTAGTACTAGTTAAGTTACTAGTTAAGTTAAAATGTTAACTCGTCTCCACCAGGTGGAGAGGATCGTGGACAGGAGGAAGAGTAAGAAGGGTAAAGTGGAGTACCTGGTCCGGTGGAGAGGTTACGGTTCAGAAGGAGACACCTGGGAGCCAGAGACTCACCTGTCCACCTGTATGATCTACGTCCACGACTTCAACCGTCGGTACGCCGAGTGGCAGAGAGACGGCACGTTGCTGCGCTCCACCCGCAGCTTCCCCAGCCGCCGCTTTAGCCCCGCCCACAGACCGCCCTGCAGGCCGCCGCCCACGGCTCACGGTGACATCGCCGGAGGTGACATCATCGGAGGTGACATCGTCGGAGGTCTACCTGGAGGATGTGATCAGGTGAAACTCGCCCTCGGACCGATCCGCCCAGCCTCCGTCAGCTCGCAGCAGCACTTGCCGGTCGGCCGGTTCGGCAGCCTTCTGATGTCGGCGTCTCCGGCTGGCTCGGCCCGCCGCAGCGTGGACCTGTCCAAAACCGGCATCAAGATCCTGGTCCCCAAGAGTCCGATGAACAGCCGTCTGGACGAGGCGGCTCACGGTCTGGAGGCCGGAGCTCAGGAGGCTCACCTGGTCCCACCTGAGGTCGCTCTGCTGGAGAAACCTGCAGGGGTCCAGCTGGGGCCCGGAGAGGAGAGGGCCCGCATGGGGACCAGACCACGAGTACCTGTCACACCTGGCGCCATGTGCTCCCTCAGCAGCATAGGTAAGCTCAAACAGAGGGCCTTTCTCAACTTATATTAAAGATGGCGGCATGAAGACCTGATGTAACATATAAACTGATGTAAACTCCTCCAGGTAACTCATTGATGGAGGTTGTAGCTGCCAATGGGACGTCTGGTGTGCAGAGTGCTGTTACCGGAGCGACGAGTGCGACGGGGAAGCGTCGTCTGGAGGAACGCTCGGCGTTCGACAAACGTTTGAGGTTCAGTGTTCGACAGACAGAGAGCGCCTACCGGTACCGGGACATCGTGGTGAAGAAACAAGATGGCTTCACTCACATCCTGCTGTCAACCAAGAGCTCCGAGAACAACACGCTCAATCCGGAGGTGAGACCACGCCCCCATCGTATAGACCACACCCCCACCATATAGACCACACCCTAACATACACTATAAAACCTGAAGTGAAGCCACGCCCCCACGGTATAGACCACACCCTAAGGTGAAGCCACGCCCCCACGGTATAGACCACACTAACTTCCCTATAAATTGTTCCCTGCTCCTCGTCTTCAGGTGATGAAGGAGATCCAGAGTGCCATGGCTACAGCAGCATCTGATGACAGTAAGCTGGTGCTACTCGGCGCCGTTGGAAGCGTATTCTGCTGCGGTTTGGACTTCCTGTACTTCATCAGACGGCTGACGGAGGACAGGAAGAAGGAGAGCATCAAGATGGCCGAGACAATCAGGTAACGCCTGCTGGAAGAAGCCCCGTGTGATGTCATCAGTGAGCGTTCACCTCTGACATCTGACCTCCTCTTCCTCAGGACCTTCGTCAACACCTTCATCCAGTTCAGGAAGCCGATCGTGGCGGCGGTCAACGGGCCGGCTCACGGCCTTGGGGCCGCCATCCTTCCTCTGTGTGACGTGGTGTGGGCCAATGAGAAGGCCTGGTTCCAGACGCCCTATGCCTCCTACGGACAGACGCCTGACGCATGCTCCTCCTTCACCTTCCCCCGCGTCATGGGCCTGGCCTCGGTCAGTCCACCTTTACCTTACCTTACTCATTAACATCAGCCTCATTAGCATAAGCACCATCAGCCTCATTAACAGCAGCCTCATTCGCCTAACCACCATCAGCCTCCTTAACATAACCACCATCAGCGCCATTAGCATAACCACCATCAGCTCCATTAGCATAACCAGCATCAGCCTCATTAACATAACCACCATCAGCCTCATTAACATAACCACCATCAGCTCCATTAGCATAACCACCATCAGCCTCATTAGCATAACCACTGGTGTTCTAAGGTAACGGGTTCTGTTTCAGGCTAACGAGCTGCTGCTGAGCGGCAGGAAGCTGACGGCTCAGGAGGCGTGTTCTAAAGGATTAGTGTCTCAGGTTCTGTGGCCGGGAACCTTCACACAGGAAGTGATGCTGCGAGTCAAAGAACTGGTCACGGTCGACTCACAGGTCAGTCAACACACTACAGTATATGAATATATATTAGGGGTGTAACGGTTCACAAAATTCTCGGTTCGGTTCAATACGATACAGTGGTGCCACGGTTCGGTACGTTTCGGTACGTTTTCAATGCAGCAAAAAAGCAGAAATGCCAAATCCTCTGAGACTCAATGGGGCGTGTCTGAGTTGATTCTCTGTTTGGGCTTTTGTTTTCTTTTACAAAGCAGGAATTATGGTCTGGAGAAATGGGCTGGTGAAGGAGTAGTGTCACGGGGCTCAATAGCATTCAGCATGTTGGTGCAGCCTGGTTTATCACTAGAGGAGGGATGAACCTTTAGCCTGTTTGAGTCAGGAGGGAACAGATACCGAGACGCTGCGGGGAGAGTTTGTAACGAATATTACGTGACTATTCACGTACACTGGGCGTGATGGTGCCGGTGTAAACAGGAAGTAGATTGGTTGCTTAGTTTAAAATAATACGACAGAGTAATAAAGTCTTTAATAATGAAAGGTTGTGTTTGATACTTAAGATCTTCTCTAAAATCTTCCTCTATGAACTCAAACAGATACATTTCGTGGAAAGTTTTATTTTTCAGACTTCGTTACAGCGCTGGGGGTCTTGCTCGATATCTCTCACCTCATATTTACATTAAAATCAACACTTACACACAAAGGTTTACTAGATTATGGTCCATAAATGTGGTCAACACAAGTCTCTCACTCGTTTCCTCGTTGTTGTCTGTTCTCACTCGTAGCTCTGCTGAAGGCTTAGCCATCTGTCCTACTGGAGAGCATTTACTGCTAACCGTGGCTTCAGACGTCCGCTCCATAGGGCTGGTCACGCCGCTGGTCACGTCGCTCACTAATCGCTCCATTAACAGCTGCTTCCTCCACAGAAATGCAGACTTTAACTGAACAACAGCTGCTAGTAAAGACAACACGGTCAACAACGCCTGTAATCAGTTGTTGAATTAACCTGGTAGTCGATCGGTAATCAAGACTGTTGTTTGTGAACATCCGGGAACGGTCACGTGATAGGAGCGTGGCGAATCAGGGAAGGACAGCACGTTACGTCGGGTGTGTTGCCATGTTTGAGCGCAGCGGCTCCACCAATTTTAGCTATATTTTATGTTTCAAAAGCAATTTAATATTATTCAAACGTATTGTTCGGTTCATAATGCGTACCGAACCGTGAGCCCCGTACCGAACGGTTCAATATGAATACGTGTACCGTTACACCCCTAATGTATATACAGTGGGTACGGAAAGTATTCAGACCCCTTTAAATTTTTCACTTTGTTTCATTGCAGCCATTTGCTAAAATCAAAAAAGTTAATTTTATTTCTCAATGTACACTCAGCACCCCATCTTGACAGAAAAAAACAGAAATGTAGAAATTTTTGCAAATTTATTAAAAAAGAAACTGAAATATCACATGGTCATAAGTATTCAGTATTGAGTAGAAGCACCCTTTTGAGTTAGTACAGCCATGAGTCTTCTTGGGAATGATGCAACAAATTTTTCACACCTGGATTTGGGGATCCTCTGCCATTCTTCCTTGCAGATCCTCTCCAGTTCCGTCAGGTTGGATGGTGAACGTTGGTGGACAGCCATTTTCAGGTCTCTCCAGAGATGCTAAATTGGGTTTAGGTCAGGGCTCTGGCTGGGCCAGTCAAGAATGGTCACAGAGTTGTTCCGAAGCCACTCCTTTGTTATTTTAGCTGTGTGCTTAGGGTCATTGTCTTGTTGGAAGGTGAACCTTCGGCCCAGTCTGAGGTCCAGAGCACTCTGGAAGAGGTTTTCTTCCAGGATATCTCTGTACTTGGCCGCATTCATCTTTCCTTCAATTGCAACCAGTTGTCCTGTCCCTGCAGCTGAAAAACACCCCCATAGCATGATGCTGCCACCACCATGTTTCACTGTTGGGATTGTATTGGGCAGGTGATGAGCAGTGCCTGGTTTTCTCCACACATACCGCTTAGAATTAACACCAAATAGTTCAATCTTGGTCTCATCAGACCAGAGAATCTTATTTCTCATAGTCTGGGAGTCCTTCATGTGTTTTTTGACAAACTCTATGCGGGCTTTCATATGTCTTGCACTGAGGAGAGGCTTCCGTCGGGCCACTCTGCCATAAAGCCCCGACTGGTGGAGGGCTGCAGTGATAGTTGACTTTGTGGAACTTTCTCCCATCTCCCTACTGCATCTCTGGAGCTCAGCCACAGTGATCTTTGGGTTCTTCTTTACCTCTCTCACCAAGGCTCTTTTTCCACGATTGCTCAGTTTGGCTGGACGGCCAGGTCTAGGAAGAGTTCTGGTCGTCTCAAACTTCTTCCATTTAAGGATTATGGAGGCCGCTGTGCTCTTAGGAACCTTGAGTGCTGCAGAAATTATTTTGTAACCTTGGCCAGATCTGTGCCTTGCCACAATTCTGTCTCTGAGCTTCTTGGGCAGTTCCTTCGACCTCATGATTCTCATTTGCTCTGACATGCACTGTGAGCTGTAAGGTCTTATATAGACAGGTGTGTGCCTTTCCTAATCAAGTCCAATCAGTTTAATTAAACACAGCTGGACTCCAATGAAGGAGTAGAACCATCTCAAGGAGGATCAGAAGAAATGGACAGCATGTGAGTTAAATATGAGTGTCACAGCAAAGGGTCTGAATACTTATGACCATGTGATGTTTCAGTTTTTCTTTTTTAATAAATTTGCACAAATTTCTACATTTGTTTTTTTCTGTCAAGATGGGGTGCTGAGTGTACATTAATGAGAAATAAAATGAACTTTTTTGATTTTAGCAAATGGCTGCAATGAAACAAAGAGTGAAAAATTTAAAGGGGTCTGAATACTTTCCGTACCCACTGTATATATTAAGTATCGTTGTTCCTCATCTCTTCTTCTTCATCATCTGTATATATGTGATTAGAGTAGATGATAGAACCCATCATGTGGTGATGGTGGTTCCACTGGTTGCACTTCCTGTCCTGCAGGTTCTAAAGGAGTCTAAAGCTCTGATGAGGAACACCAGCCGCGGTGCTCTGGAACAAGCTAACGAGAGAGAGTGTGAAGCCCTGAAGAGGGTCTGGGGCTCATCAGAGGGAACAGACTCCATCCTGCAGTACCTGCAGAGGAGCACCGAGCTCTGCTAGGACCGGGACCTCGATCTGGACCGGGACCTGAACCGGGAACAGTTCCTCTGACTCAGCAGATTCTGAGCTGGACAGGAAACACTGAACGTTTCCTCCTTTTGTTATAAACATTTAAGTTATAATTTCAGCAGAATTCTGTATCCTCTGGTTCTCCTCCAGTCAGATGTTGACTCACCTGTGAGGTTCCACATGGATCCTCAGGGTTCCATCCTGGGTCCTCTGCTGTTCAGCTTTAAATGCTTTTTACTGGGTGGTACCATCTGGACACACGGGGCTGACCATGAATAAAATTACCTGTGCTAAGCTAGGCTAGCAGTTCCCCCCTGCTTCCAGTCTTTGTGCTAAGCTAGGCTAACGGTCCCGGACCTTCGTCTGTACTGGATACAGACATGAAACTGAAACCAGAGAACTTATCAAATGGATGTGATCTTTGACAGGAACATAAACTGGAAGTGGATGCTGATGTTTCCTCTGGTGGGCTTGGTTCCTCCTCTAGCGCCCCCTTCAGGACAAACTGTTCAGACATCCAGACGCCTGTAGGGGGCGCTGAGTTCAGTCTCATCAAAGGAGTTTGATCAAAACTGATGAATTGTGGGTAAATATGGACACCTGAGAGGAGACTGTGATGCTGGGTGTGGCTTGTGATTCATGTGAACTGACTGAACTGTGATCCGGACCAGAGTCCAGGACCTGATCTGAGGAGGTTATTAATCATCCAGTTATCATGTGTAAAATTAAACACACTCAGTAAATCTGTGTTCTTTCATTTCAAATGAATTAAATGATTTTGTCTGTAAAGTGACTTCACTGATGCATCAGTGATGTCACTGTTGAAGCAGAGACGGTCATGATGTCATCGTTATGAGATATGTGAATAATTAACCATTTAGAAATCCGCTGATGAAAAAAACTTTTATTTTAGGAGAAATTAGAGAAACACAGGTTCATAAAAGACAATCGAGGAATAAAAGTTTGTTATTTACAAAACAACAAATTAAATATTGTTTTCAGATCAGGAACAAAAATACAGTCTGCAGTGGTTCTCATCCTGAGGCCCAGGGCCCAAAAAGGGTCTCCAGAATATTAACAGGGACCAGAAAAACATTTCACTCTTTGGTTGAACTCAACTCTCACATTCAGAAATATTTACTACAAATGTATTTGTATTATTATTTTTGTTTGATTTGAATCCAAAACGGATGTGAAACTGGTTTCTACAACAAAACCTGATCACGGAGGACAGGTGTCACAGGACAGGTGTCACAGAGGACAGGTGTAGTCACGGAGGACAGGTGTCACAGAGGACAGGTGTAGCCACGGTGGACAGGTGGACAGGTGTAGTCACGGTGGACAGGTGTCGTGGGCTCCTGTCCCCAGGTGTAGGTGGTAGGTGTGGTCGTGGAACATCAGCAGACTGTAGAAGTTCTCTCCTCCTCTCAGGACTCCGTGTTCGTCTCCCCCCCAAGATACTGGACTATCAACGAAACCATGAACCGTCAGAGACGCCCAGGACTCCAACCGAGGCTGATCCAGGTAACACCTGCAGGATAGGAGAGGACACCATTACTCTCACAGTGTGGAGAGAGTAGTACTAGTACTACTATCACTGCTATAAGTAGTACTAGTAGTACTATCACTGCTATAAGTAGTACTATCACTGCTATAAGTAGTACTAGTACTACTATCACTATAGTAGTACTAGAAATACTAGAAACATGTTTGAGGATTAACATCCATAAATTGAACCTAAGTTCCTCTGATCAGTACTACTATCACTGCTATAAGTAGTACTATTAGTACTGTCACTGCTATTAGTAGTACTGTCACTGCTATTAGTAGTACTGTCACTGCTATTAGTAGTACTGTCACTGCTATTAGTAGTACTGTCACTGCTATTAGTAGTACTGTCACTGCTATAAGTAGTACTGTCACTGCTATAAGTAGTACTAGTAGTACTGACCTGATCTGCTGGATGAGTCGGTGGACGTCTTGAGGACTCAGCAGTCCACAGACGGAGACGCTCAGAGCTCGACTCATCGTCGTCTTCGGCTCGGGACAGACCAGCGAGGACAGGAAGCTGCTAGACGAGTTCTCACTGAAACCACAGAAGAAGAGTCAGCGGGTCACATGACACTCACAGGTTAATATAACAACGACCACCGTCTCACCAGCTGACGTCGGCGTCCACTGCACCGAGCCACTCCAGGAGGTGGTGAGGGTCACATGACTGCAGGTCAGAGGTCAGCAGGGGACAGAACAGGTCTGTGAGGGCATGGCTTCTGACCTCAGGTCTGTGCTCTGACCAATCACAGCGAGACAGGAGGGCCTGCAGAGAGGCCCCGCCCCCTATGGGACAGAAAGCATCATGGGTAATAACTTCTCATTTCATGTTTGTGGGATCTATCGGAGCTGAACGCTGGTCACAAATGTGTTGCATCATGGGTAACACAGGTGTGTCTCACCTGGATGGTGTGACAGCAAGAAGTCGGTCTTCAGTTGAAGTCGTGACCTCAGACCTGTGACGAGTCTCTGGTAGCCCCGCCCACCAGGAGCCAAGCTGCTGTCAGTCAAATCTACAGATACCACTGTAATATATATATATATATACACATATATATATATATATACATATATATATATACACATATATAGTTTATTATGTGGTACTTTAGTGTTTATTCAATGTTACATCAGTACATATATATTTATAAATATTTATAGGTGAGTAATAGTTTTTATTCATACATGGCTGTACTTTTATGACATTTATGACATTTTAATTTAATAACAAACCGTATCTGCTGTTTGTTCGCTGGTTGAATTTCGACAGTTTCCCTTCAACTCCCAACAACTCAAAGGAGTCTTTATCCAGAGAGAGAGACAGGTGACCTGCAGACAGACAGACAGGTGACAATGAGACACCTGAACGCGAGACACCCGTACATGAAGAGAGTTTTTACCGTTTGGCATCAGAGCGACACAGTTGTCTTCATCGATCCTGGTCCTGTAGGACAGACCTGAGACCAGCCCTGTAGCACACAAACAAACAGCTGGTTCATATTAAATAAATACTAGTGCTGGGAAATGATTACAATGTTTAATCACGATTAATCTCATTGTTATGGCAAAGTTCAATAATGAATTATAAAGTAGTGTATTGTGCACTTATATTTTGAAAGTACTGCTATATGAACAAAAGGTCTAACATTTGGTGTAAACACTTTAAACACATCAGGTTGTTGTTAGCAGCAGTATTCCCTTTACACAGCAGCAGTTATAACACAGTTATAATGATTCTGATCATAGATATTCAGCCGGTGTTCATAACTTTATCTTCATGTGTGTAAGAGATGATATTGTATGGAAGCCCATTTCAGCAAAAAAAACAAAAAACAGATGTTTCCAGTTGCTGTTTATTGAAGGTCTTCACCTCAGCCACATTGGTTTTATTCTTTATACTCCAGAGCTGCTTCTTGCTTAAAAGTCTATTCAAGGGTGCGTTTGCTCAGTAATCCATGTGAAACATCAACAATGAAGTATTTCATGTGTTGTAAAGCCACGTTTAAAGAAGTCTTCAATGTACTCACAATCCATGTACATGTCAAACATAGGGTAACTATGAAGAGCTGCTTCTATGACTGCTGTGTTAAAGTATCTCATCATTTTGACTTTCTATAGCAACTGGAAACATCTGGTCAGTGTTATGGTTACAGATGGATGCACCCAAAGTGTTGGTGCATTTGTTTTCTGGGGTGGATTTTTTTTGCTGCGGAAATGGGCTTCCATAAATATGAAATATACACTTTGAGAACTGCAAACCTATCTACGTCATGTTTTTATGTTTGTTAAATTCTCAGTAGTGATACTAAATGATGCCTAATATACATATTACAAACAAAACACTAAAAACTCTAAAACAATAATTTAAATGAATCATTAATTTTTTTCTTTCTTTGGTATTTAGGTCAGACACATAATAACACTGATTACCGTAATATGTGTGGTATTTATTATAAATGTACGTTGGTACATAGAGGGTGATAAGAAGCTGTACATGGAGGGACTTAGGACCCAGGGGAATGTAGGTGAAGCATGGAACCTGTAGTCTGTACCGTGGCAGTAACCTGCATGAGGAAGTTATGCTAATAAAGAGTTGAGTTAAGAGCAGTTTGTTCTCACGTGCTTATATGTTCATTTAAAAACACCACAATATGTGTTTTAATATTGTCACGATCCTGTAACGAGACATGTGTGTGTGAGACGGGGGGGGGGCAGCAGCAGCAGGAAGTGACGCCACACAAACACAGCTGTTCACCGCTCGCTGCCCGGTTCTTGTGTTAAAAATGTCCGCTTAATAATTTAAAAAACAACTGCGTTAACACGCGATAAAATAATTGTCAGCGTTAATTAATTAATGCGTTAACGCGATAACGCGTTAAGTTGCCCAGCCCTAATATATACATGTACAGGTGTGTGTACAGGTGTGTGTACAGGTGTTACCCTGGTGTACAGAGGTCTCCAGGAAGTGTTTGTCTAACAGCTCGTGTATCGGCAGCTTCCTGATCAGGTAGAAACTGTTAAAACTGTTTAATACAGCTTCTAGGTGAGAGGGGGCGGAGCTACACTCAGGTAGCAGCATGGACACCTGCACAGGTAAAACAACAGGTCAGTACAGAAATTAAACTAATTCCACAGGTGTTGTTTACATATTTTCATTTCAATACTTCACATTGAACAGTAAAGATGTACAGAGCTCAGGTTACCTGTAATATATTAGTGCTGGGCAACGATTACAGTTTTTAATCATGATTTTTTTGCGAATCATTCACGCCGCCGGTCTCGCCGGGGACTATTTGTGTTTATTCGCGCTGGACGCGCCGGAGAGGGGGCGGGGCTTATCGCCCTGAAAGCCGTTCAACTGTCCGCCATTAACCATGGAAAAAATAACCTCTATTTCTGCTTAGTACGTGTTGTGGAAGTCACAGATATCACGGGAAACTAAACGCCGTCATGTCTGGTTCATAACATTGTCCAGAGGAGCTCCGTGGATTTTATCGAGCTGTATTCACTGTGTCTAGCAAGCCACACGTCGCTGTTTACTACAGCTGTATGAACACAAAACAAACTGATTTGGCTGTGATTTAACGGCAATAAACCGACAAAAAGGGACTCCGAAATAACTACGTAATGATGCCGATTTGTACTTGTCTTTTCAATGGAGCTCGGATATGCTAGGGCAGTGGTTCTGAAACTTTTTCTGTCGCGCCCCACTTTGGAGGAAGAAAAATGTTGCCCCACCGCCCCAACAAAATTGTAACAAAATGGTCCATGTGGAACTTTTATTGAAATAACATTTTGTGACTCCTCCGTCTGTGCTTTTTCAAATAATAGAATAAGGAAAATTGCAATTACTTTCAAGTAAACCAGATTGCTCCATTAGACAAAAACAAATAAAATGTGCAATCACTTTGTTAGAACAATGCAAATAAAGTTATATCTGTGCAAAAAATAACTATAATTTGGCAAAAAATAGCTTATTGCAATTGGCTGCAATTAACCTGTTTTGCACTAAACATCTTTTCAAGATAACAATAAAGTGCAACCTGTGAAAAACTAAACAAAACAAGTTTCATACTATCCGCAGCTAGAGTTTTCAGACATAAAACACAGACTGGTCTCTCCTCATCTCCTACCGCGTTCACTGTGAAACCCAGAGCAAGATAGGCGTCATCCTATTTTCTTCTTGGCTGCTTGCTGTTCGTCTCAGATGCATCGCTTGCGGTTGCTTTTCTGTTCCCGCCTGCCAAATGTCTCTTCATTTGGAACACTAAGCCACACATGTGAGTCGCCAAGGATCATGGCCGTCGCGCATGCGCAAGCGTAACCTGTTAATGGCGTAACGTAAACATTTACATGAAAGTACAGGCATTTCGCCATGTATTTATTAATTACTTTAAAATTTTTTTTAAAAAAATCTGCATTTCCCAATGCGCCAAACCTGTAATACCACCGCGCCCCACTAGAGGGGCGCGCCCCACAGTTTGAGAACCGCTGGGCTAGGGTATGCTAACATTGTAGCAGCTACACCAACAGTCAGAATAACGTCATCTAGACGTAAATACGGCAGCGTCTATTCATTGTTTGTACCATATGATTTACACACACGCACGTATACACATAGTTTGGTCCGGTCTCTATTGATATGAGGTATCGTAGAGCAGTGGGTGAACACAGACGGCTACAGTATTTATTTCCTGATTCAACAACGGCAGGACGTCAGTGATGACAGGAGAAACATCTGAACGCTGACAGGCTATCACGCTGGGGCGTAACGCGAATATTTCGCCGAAGTTGAAAATTTTCAACTCACGCATTTGGGGCGAATTCGCGTCAATCGCGCCGCGCCATCGCAAATTCGCGTCACTCTAGTCTCATCGTGTCTGTGCATAGACTTTGTATGTAAACTACTCGCGTGAATAATTCACGCCGCGTTTGGTGTGAACGCACCTTGAGACAGGAGGGACCGACGGTTCCGGACCTGGCGTGTCACCCTGTGGGGGGAGAGAGCGGCAGCAGAAGGAATTGACTCCACACAAACACAGCTGTTCACCGCCCGCTGCCCGGTTCTTGTGTTAAAAATGGCTTAATAATAAAAAGCGTGATAATATAATTGTCGGCGTTAAATAATGAATGTGTTAACGCGTTATTATCGCGTTAACTTGCCCAGCACTATATAATATATATAATACTTAAAATCACCTTTAACAGTAGAAAGTATAACATTCAGTTTATTTAATTATGAATCAGAATGACTACAAACTGATTTACTAGTTCTATAAACCAATAAATAAATCTGATCATTACAGGAACAGGAAGCTATTTGTTTTTAAACGCTTTTACTAACCTTGTAGTTGAAGTGCAGCTGAAGCTAATATGCTAACCTTGTAGTTGAAGTGCAGCTGAAGCTAATATGCTAACCTTGTAGTTGAAGTGCAGCTGAAGCTAACATGCTAACCTTGTAGTTGAAGTGCAGCTGAAGCTAACATGCTAACCTTGTAGTTGAAGTGCAGCTGAAGCTAACATGCTAATCTTGTAGTTGAAATACAGCTGAAGCTAACATGCTAACTTTGTAGTTGAAGTGCAGCTGAAGCTAACATGCTAATCTTGTAGTTGAAGTGCAGCTGAAGCTAACATGCTAATCTTGTAGTTGAAGTGCAGCTAAAGCTAATATGCTAACCTTGTAGTTTAAGTGCAGCTAAAGCTAATATGCTAACCTTGTAGTTGAAGTGCAGCTGAAGCTAACATGCTAATCTTGTAGTTGAAGTGCAGCTGAAGCTAACATGCTAATCTTGTAGTTGAAGTGCAGCTGAAGCTAACATGCTAATCTTGTAGTTGAAGTGCAGCTGAAGCTAATATGCTAACCTTGTAGTTGAAGTGCAGCTGAAGCTAACATGCTAATCTTGTAGTTGAAGTGCAGCTGAAGCTAACATGCTAATCTTGTAGTTGAAGTGCAGCTGAAGCTAACATGCTAATCTTGTAGTTGAAGTGCAGCTGAAGCTAACATGCTAACCTTGTAGTTGAAGTGCAGCTGAAGCTAACATGCTAACCTTGTAGTTGAAATACAGCTGAAGCTAACATGCTAACTTTGTAGTTGAAGTGCAGCTGAAGCTAACATGCTAATCTTGTAGTTGAAGTGCAGCTGAAGCTAACATGCTAACCTTGTAGTTGAAATACAGCTGAAGCTAACATGCTAACTTTGTAGTTGAAGTGCAGCTGAAGCTAACATGCTAATCTTGTAGTTGAAGTGCAGCTGAAGCTAATATGCTAACCTTGTAGTTGAAGTGCAGCTGAAGCTAACATGCTAATCTTGTAGTTGAAATACAGCTGAAGCTAACATGCTAATCTTGTAGTTGAAGTGCAGCTGAAGCTAATATGCTAACCTTGTAGTTGAAGTGCAGCTGAAGCTAACATGCTAATCTTGTAGTTGAAATACAGCTGAAGCTAACATGCTAATCTTGTAGTTGAAGTGCAGCTGAAGCTAACATGCTAATCTTGTAGTTGAAGTGCAGCTAAAGCTAATATGCTAACCTTGTAGTTGAAGTGCAGCTGAAGCTAACATGCTAACCTTGTAGTTGAAATACAGCTGAAGCTAACATGCTAACTTTGTAGTTGAAGTGCAGCTGAAGCTAACATGCTAATCTTGTAGTTGAAGTGCAGCTGAAGCTAACATGCTAACCTTGTAGTTGAAATACAGCTGAAGCTAACATGCTAACTTTGTAGTTGAAGTGCAGCTGAAGCTAACATGCTAATCTTGTAGTTGAAGTGCAGCTGAAGCTAATATGCTAACCTTGTAGTTGAAGTGCAGCTGAAGCTAACATGCTAATCTTGTAGTTGAAGTGCAGCTGAAGCTAATATGCTAACCTTGTAGTTGAAGTGCAGCTGAAGCTAACATGCTAATCTTGTAGTTGAAATACAGCTGAAGCTAACATGCTAATCTTGTAGTTGAAGTGCAGCTGAAGCTAACATGCTAACTTTGTAGTTGAAATACAGCTGAAGCTAACATGCTAACCTTGTAGTTGAAATACAGCTGAAGCTAACATGCTAACTTTGTAGTTGAAATACAGCTGAAGCTAACATGCTAACCTTGTAGTTGAAGTGAAGCTGCTCCACCTGAGAGCTCAGCCGGTTCTTCTCATCCAGGAAACTGGACCGGTCACAGACCAGCAGGGTCCGGGGAGTCCGCTCCAGATCTCCGAACATATTAAAGAGAACTTTATTATAACTTTATAACTTAATAACTCGTTTCACGGAGCTGTAACCAGGGAGCTAACACGCTACAAGATACTTCCGGTATGGGGTTTTCAACATAAAAGCTTTGGCAGACTCGATGCTCCAGCGGCGGATTACCGCACTCTAGCGGCCGTTAGATCACCTCCCAGTGCTCCCAGCAGAGCTGAAGCGCTGACTTCATTCAGGTGGTGTGTTGTCACTATAAGATATTATGGGATGTCTACAGCAGACAGCTTTTACTGCAGTGATCCAGTGAGACACATTCAGAAGGTTTATGTTTTATTGTTATACTATTTCACACCATTGTGGACCGTTATTATTATAATGATTATAAGGATTATAATAATAATAATGATATTATGATCGAGCTCTTGAAGACCAAACCTGCTATAGAATATGAATTATTATATTATTTACACATATCTATATTTAATTCTTAATTGTTAGATCATGTTGTGTAAATCAAAGAGCAGATTCATAAAAGTTTTGAATAATGTTTTATTGATTATATATAAATGTTTCTGTGGTATTATGGTAGTAGTACTTTTACTGCGGTCAGAGATGAAGTACTTCTTCTACCGATAACGCAATATGTAGTTTTACCCTCGAGGGGGCAGCACTGAGCACAGTTCTCTTTCCGTAGTCACATGTTCAGACCCGGAAGTGAACATAACGCGCTGCCGTGTGAGGAGAGCTGCTCGACGAGGTTTGGACTAGTTTCGGTCAGTTTGGTTGGGGTTCGGATCGGGTTCGGTTCTGGATCAGTTTTGGTTCAGAGTCTCTGTTGGTGTGTGACGTCATGTCGGTGCTCAGCTGTGTACCTGGACAGTTCGATGACGTAGAGGAGGACAGGTGAGACTGTTTGTTTATACAGAGATTAATGAGAGTTGATGTGTTCTTCTTCCTCTTCGACTCCTTCTCCTTCTTCTTCTTCTTCTTCTTAATGTTCACATTGTTTTGGTGATATTATGGTCAGCAGCAGGTTGGTTGTCATTAATGGTATATATATATATATCTGACACACTCTGACCACTCTGACCATTCTGACACTACACATCATATATATATATATATATATATATATATATATATATATATATATATATATATATATATATATATATATATATATATATATATATATATATATATATATATATATATATATATATATATATATATCTTTGTGCACTCGATAACAACATATTTTGGAGGTAGTGAAGCAATTCTAAAAGCAGAAATAAAAACAAAGTAAGTTTTCTTTGATTCATAATAAACAGCTGATGTTTGTGACCTCACGGTTTTCTCTTTGCAGCGTCCGATCAGAGCTGTTTGCTGCTACGCATCAGACCAGTGATGTCACTCAGCAGCCTCCATCAGACCGACAGGAGGAAGAAGATGATGAAGATTATGAAGATTATGATGAAGATGAGGAGGAGGAGTGGGCGTGGCGTTCATCTGGAGGAGATCTGACCAAACGATACAACAGGACAACCGTCAGCTGTCAGGTGTGACACACTCTGACCACTCTGACCATTCTGACACACTCTGACCACTCTGACCATTCTGACACACTCTGACACACTCTGACCATTATGACACACTCTGACCATTCTGACACACTCTGACCATTCTGACACTCTGACACACTCTGACCATTCTGACACTCTGACACACTCTGACACACTCTGACCATTCTGACACACTCTGACCACTCTGACACACTCTGACACACTCTGACCATTCTGACCATTCTGACACACTCTGACACACTCTGACCACTCTGACACACTCTGACACACTCTGACCACTCTGACACACTCTGACCATTCTGACACACTGACCACTCTGACACACTCTGTCCATTCTGACACACTCTGATCACACTCTGATCACTCTGATTGGTTATTCATGATTCTGAAGTGTCAGCTGACTGTTGATGTTTGTTTCTATTGGTCAGTCCAACAGACAGAATCCGTCCAATATGACGCTGCGATCGACTCCGTCTGATAAAGCTCTGAGGAAATATGAACACAAGATCAACCTGGGTATGTAAATATATATATACAGTATATATATATATATATATATATATATATATATATATATATATTAGTGCTGGGCAGCGATTACAATTTTTAGTCGCGATTAATCGCATGATTTTTCTGAGATTAATCTCATTGTTATGGCAAAATTCAATAATGAATTCAAAATTAGTGTATTGCGCACTTTTATTTTTAAAAGTACTGCTATATGAACAAAGTGCAATAACATTTGGTTTAAACACTTTAAACACATCAGGTTCTTGTTAACAGCAGTATTCCCTTTACACAGTAGCAGTTATAACACAGATTCTGATCATAGATATTCAGCCGGTGTTCATAACTTTATCTTCATGTGTGTAAGAGATGATATTTAAATATACTTCTTGAAAACTGCAAACCTGTCTACGTCATGTTTTTATGTTTGTTAAATTCTCAGTAGTGACAACTAAATGATGCTTATTATACATATTACAAACAAAACACTTTAAAAACTCTAAAACAATAATTTAAATGAATCATTTCTTTTTTGGTATTTTGGTCACACACATATGCAATGCTGATTACCGTAATATGTGGTATTTGTTATAAATGTACGTTGGTACATAGAGGGTGATAAGAAGCTGTACATGGAGGGACTTGGGACCCAGGGGAATGTAGATGAAGGAAACAGGAAGAGACGGAAGAGACGCCACACAAACAGCTGTTCACCGCTCGCTGCCGGTTCTTGTGTTAAATATGTCCGCTAAATAATAAAAAAAACTGCGTTAACGCACAATAAAATAATTGTCGGCGTTAATTAATTAATGTATTAACGCGATAATAACGCGTTAATACATTAATTAATTAACGCCGACAATTATTTTATTGAGCGTTAACGCAGTTTTTTTTAAATTATTATTTGTAAAGTGCGTTGCTCACTGGCAGCGGTGGAGGAAGTCTTCAGACTACATTGATGCAGCGTGTGGGAGAAGTTTAGATAAACTAAAGCAAGACAAGCTAACAGATGCTACAGAGAAGTGGATACAAACTGCATTTTAGTGTTGTGGAAGATGTCGGTCTGAGGAACGTTCTCAAGGTGCGTTCGCGTCTCGTTTGGTGTGAACGCAGCTTTAGGATCTCAACGAATGACGTCACGTATGAGCCTCAAGACGCACCGTCACCAGAAGAACACACGAGTTGTATTAAAGGAGAGGACGACTAAAGCGACGGCGTTACAACGTGCAGCAGCTGTTGCTCTCACTGGAGACTACTGGACATCACTGGGTCACCATCATCACCTCACATACAGTCACACACTGAGCACAGATAGTGAAGAGATAGAACTGCTACTGTGTAAATATAAATGTCAAATGTAAACATGTAAAATGTAAACATGCTCTTCGTCTGATTGCAGAATGCATAACTCATGTCTTCAACTTGGCATGAATCACATGAATAATTACCCTACAATACTTATACTTATTTCTGTTACTAAGAACAATACTTAGTTTTCTGTTACTAAGAACAATACTTTGTATCCGTTACTAAGAACAATACTTAGTTTTCTGTTACGAAGAACAATACTTAGTTTTCTGTTACTAAGGACAATACTTTGTATCTGTTACTAAGAACAATACTTTGTATCCGTTACTAAGAACAATACTTTGTATCCGTTACTAAGAGCAATACTTTGTATCCGTTACTAAGAGCAATACTTTGTATCCATTACTAAGAACAATACTTAGTTTTCTGTTACTAAGAACAATACTTTGTATCCGTTACTAAGAACAATACTTTGTATCCGTTACTAAGAACAATACTTAGTTTTCTGTTACCAAGAACAATACTTAGTTTTCTGTTACTAAGAACAATACTTAGTTTTCTGTTACTAAGAACAATACTTTGTATCCGTTACTAAGAACAATACTTTGTATCCGTTACTAAGAACAATACTTAGTTTTCTGTTACTAAGAACAATACTTTGTATCCGTTACTAAGAACAATACTTTGTATCCGTTACTAAGAACAATACTTTGTATCTGTTACTAAGAACAATATGTTGTATCCGTTACTAAGAATACTTTGTATCCGTTACTAAGAACAATACTTTGTATCCGTTACTAAGAACAATACTTTGTATCCGTTACTAAGAACAATACTTTGTATCCATTACTAAGAACAATACTTTGTATCCGTTACTAAGAACAATACTTTGTATCCGTTACGAAGAACAATACTTTGTATCCGTTACGAAGAACAATACTTTGTATCCGTTACGAAGAACAATACTTTGTATCCGTTACGAAGAACAATACTTTGTATCCGTTACGAAGAACAATACTTTGTATCCGTTACTAAGAACAATACTTAGTTTTCTGTTACTAAGAACAATAGTTCGTTTTCCGTTACTAAGAACAATACTTAGTTTTCTGTTACTAAGAACAATAGTTCGTTTTCCGTTACTAAGAACAATACTTAGTTTTCTGTTACTAAGAACAATACTAAGTTTTCTGTTACTAAGAACAATACTTAGTTTTCTGTTACTAAGAACAATAGTTTGTTTTCCGTTACTAAGAACAATACTTAGTTTTCTGTTACTAAGAACAATAGTTTGTTTTCCGTTACTAAGAACAATACTTAGTTTTCCTCCCTGTTCACCAGAGACACAATTGTAGAATGTTTTATATGCAGACACCATCATGAAAGAGGAAACCTCAATGGTCCATCAGGTTAAACAGAAGAGTATTATGAGTCACAAAGGAGAGAACACTGAGAATGAGCTACGTTTACAAGAACACCGTGTAAAGGCCTTCATTTTATTAAGATATTCACCAATTTACAACTCGCCTGTTGATTCACTTTTATATGCTCAGCAACAAAAGCTTTGCTCCTGCTTGAAGCTCTAAAACAGTATTTTATCTTTGACAGAATGAAAGTCAATCATCAATACTATTGATTTTGTTCCTCATCAGTTTGTTTGTTATTGTTTCAGATAAACTGAATTACGCCGACTCTGTGATCAATAAAGTGACGACGATGCAGAAACAGAAAGAAGCCGACACGTAGGTCTGAACTCACCTGTTATGTGACATCACAGGTGAGTTACTGATGTGACTAACGATCTGATTGGCTGCTGTCTGCAGGTACAGAGTGAAGGACAAATCAGATCGAGCCACAGTGGAACAGGTGAGATTATCAATTCATCTGAGTGGTAGTTTATTGATTACTTGACGAATCAAACACAAAGGAAGGTGAACAGTTTTGGACTTTTAGTGGTAAAGCAGGTTGTGTTATGAACACTGGGTCGAGGGTTGTGTACATGTGTCACGTCCTCATGTACACTTGTCTTTGAGCAACACTGAACAACTTGTGTTTAGAGAAAATTAATGTGAGTTAAAGTTTATCTTCTCTTTCCTCATTATGTCATAACTTAAACTCTGATCAAACACATTTCATGATTGTTCCTCTCTCCCTTGTTATGATCAGCTGATTGATGGTCTTTTTCTTCTGCAGGTTTTAGATCCTCGGACTCGAATGATTCTCTTTAAGATGTTGAGTCGAGGAGTCATCTGTGAAATCAATGGCTGCATCAGTACAGGGAAGGAGGTCAGAAATCACAGATCAACACACTGATTTATACTCAATACACTGATTTATACTCAATACACTGATTTATATTGATCAATACACTGATTAGAACAGATGCTGAACAGTCTGACGTTACTTATAAACAGATGTGTGTGTGTGTGTTTGTTTGTGTGTTCCAGGCTAATGTTTATCACGCCATCACGTCAGCAGGAGAAAGCAGAGCCATTAAGATCTACAAGACGTCCATCCTGCTGTTCAAAGACCGAGACAAATACGTCAGTGGAGAGTTCAGGTCGGTCACACATCCATCATCTCATGAGGGGGCGGAGCTTATCCCAGCTGACACTGATAGAGACACACAACAAACTCCACACTAACCCTTCCGGCCCGAGAATCAAACCCGGGCCCGTCTGCTCGCTGTGAGGCGACTGTGCTAACATGTTAGCTAACATGACAGTCAGCTGTCGTTAACTCCAAACACCAATCAGCAGCAGGAGAACACACAGGCTCCTCCCCCTCAGTACAGATATGAACTTCCTGTCGTCTTCAAAATAAAACAGGCATCCGTCAACTAGTGTCATAATCAATAATCAGCAGTTTATTAGCTGTTCTCAGTCATCATGACGTTCTAACAGGTCCAGTAACTGTTTCAAGTTCTTCTTCTGTTGTTCTGCAGGTTCCGTCACGGTTACTGTAAAGGAAACCCCAGGAAGATGGTGAGAACCTGGGCAGAGAAGGAGATGAGAAACCTCATCAGGTCAGAACCTTTCTACTGACAAATAGAACCAAGTAGAACCTGAGCTGACCAGCTGATAGAACCCGGTAGAACCTGTTCCAACCAGCTGATAGAACCCAATAGAACCTGAGCCGACCAGCAGATAGAACCCAATAGAACCTGGTTGAACCAACTGACAGAACCCAGTTGAACCTGATCCAACCAGCTGATGGAACCCGATATAACCTGTTCCGACCAGCGGATAGAACCCAGTAGAACCTGATCTGACCAGCTCATAGTACCCAGTAGAACCTGATCTGACCAGCTCATAGTACCCATTAGAACCTGATCCTACCAGCTTATAGTACCCAGTAGAACCTGATCCAACCAGCGGATAGAACCCAGTAGAACCTGTGCCGACCAGCTGATAGAACCCAGTAGAACCTTATAGTGTTTGTGTTTCAGGCTGCAGACGGCAGGAATCCCGAGTCCAGAACCAAAGCTGCTCAGAAGTCACGTTCTGCTGATGAGCTTCATCGGAAAAGACAACATGTAAGAACCAATCATGCCGATAGATCAGAGACGTTGTGTTGATCCCTCATGTGTTGATCTCTCATGTGTTGATCCCTCGTGTTGATCCCTCATGTGTTGATCCCTCATGTGTTGATCCCTCATGTGTTGATCCCTCCTGTGTTGATCCCTCATGTGTTGATCCCTCATGTGTTGATCCCTCATGTGTTGATCCCTCCTGTGTTGATGCCTCATGTGTTGATCTCTCATGTGTTGATGCCTCATGTGTTGATGCCTCGTGTGTTGATCCCTCGTGTGTTGATCCCTCGTGTGTTGATCCCTCGTGTGTTGATCCCTCGTGTGTTGATCCCTCGTGTGTTGATCTCTCATGTGTTGATCCCTCATGTGTTGATCCCTCATGTGTTGATCTCTCTTGTGTTGATCCCTCGTGTGTTGATCTCTCATGTGTTGATCCCTCATGTGTTGATCCCTCATGTGTTGATCTCTCGTGTGTTGATCCCTCATGTGTTGATCTCTCATGTGTTGATGCCTCGTGTGTTGATCCCTCGTGTGTTGATCCCTCGTGTGTTGATCCCTCGTGTGTTGATCCCTCGTGTGTTGATCCCTCGTGTGTTGATCTCTCATGTGTTGATCTCTCATGTGTTGATCCCTCATGTGTTGATCTCTCATGTGTTGATCCCTCATGTGTTGATCTCTCATGTGTTGATCCCTCATGTTTTGATCCCTCCTGGGTTGATCCCTTCTGTATTAACGGTCCTGTGGTTTATTGATCGTTAGGCCGGCTCCTCTGTTGAAGAATGCGGCGTTGTCGGAGTCGAAGGCCCGTGAGCTCTACCTGCAGGTTCTACAGAACATGAGGACGATGTTCCAGGAGGCTCGACTCGTCCACGCTGACCTCAGCGAGTTCAACATGCTGTAAGAGCCACGACACCATGACTCACACAACCCCTTCAAAATAAGAGCCTCTAAAACTCACTGACCTGTCTGTAGATATCACAACGGAGACGCTTACATCATTGACGTGTCCCAGTCGGTGGAGCACGATCATCCTCACGCTCTGGAGTTCCTCAGGAAGGATTGCAGCAACGTCAATGGTGAGCCGGTGTTCTACTGTTCATACGATGTCTTTCAATCACTGTGTAGCCCCGCCCCTAAAGCATAACCTGCTTTATGGTCTGTTAGAGACATGACAATCACTGTGTAGTCCCGCCCCTAAAGCATAACCTGCTTTATGGTCTGTTAGAGACATGACAATCACTGTGTAGCCCCGCCCTAAAGCATCCCCTGCTTTATGGTCTGTTTGACTCTAAATGGACCATAATGTACTAAATGAACATCATGCTGTATTGAAGAAGACTAGAGATTGAGACCATAAACTCATGTTTACTGAGGTAATAAATCAAGAGAGAAGTAGAGTCATTTTCTCATAGACTTCTATACAACCAGAGGAGTCGCCCCCTGGTGGACACTAGAGAGGATGCAGCTTTAACACATGAACATTGACTTCAGGTTGCTGTGTGATAGGAACACATTCTCTGTGGATGAATTCTGATTGTGTGTTTTTTTCCCAGAGTTCTTTGTGAAGCGCGGCGTCGCGGTGATGACGGTCAGAGAGCTGTTTGACTTCATCACCGACCCGTCGATCACCTGCCACAACATGGACCAGTACCTGGAGAAGGTCTCAACACCTCCTGGACTAAACTATATTCATGAAAACACAAACAAGTAGAGAAACAGTTTTTATCTTTGTGTTATTTTATGTGTTATTATTTTAGGTGATGGTGATCGCAGCTGAGCGGACGTCGGAGCAGCGGTCGGATCAGGACCGAGTGGACGAGGAGGTGACAGGAAACACAACCGCCCTTATGTTCAATACATAACATGTGTTACAATAGTAAACCTCCCCCTCCTCCACCCTCAGGTGTTTAAGAAGGCCTACATCCCCCGCACTCTGACGGAGGTGAGTCACTACGAGAGAGACGTCGACATGATGAGGACGAAGGAGGAGGAGTCGGCCATCTGTGGACACGACGACAACGTAAGAAACACGAGCAGTAAAGAGAAATACGTTAGATGTTTAGAATGGAAACATTGTTTTCATTATCAATTTATCTCCCAAAGAAATGGAAAATGACATAAAAGCATCAAATCACAGCCATTCGATTGACTAATTGATTTTGACTGATTTACTTATTGATTACGTTAGCTAGTCAACAAACTGACAACTAAAATTAGCTAGTCAACAAACTAATGTTAGCTAGTCAACAAACTAACAAACTATCATTAGCTAGTCAACAAACTGACAACTAACATTAGCTAGTCAACAAACTAACATTAGTAGCTAATGTTAGTTTGTTGACTAGCTAATGATTAGCTAGTCAACAAACTAATGTTAACTAGTCAACGAACTAACAATAGCTAGTCAACAAACTGACAAACTAAAGTTAGTTAGTCAACAAACTAACTTATTAATTCCTTTATTAATGAACACGTTCAGAAATTTTATTTCACTTTTTGTTTCAGTTTTATGCTGAAATCATTTCAATCATTCTGAACTCAACATCCCATAATGACTAAGTGAAGATACACTTTATTGAAATAAAGAAAAGTGATATATCACATTGACATAACTATTCACACTTTTATTTAGCTCAGGTGCGTCCCGTTTCTCTCTCTTTGAGTTGTTTACACACCTTGATTAGATTCACCTGTGGTACCTGTGTCACTTGTGGTACCAGTGGTACCTGTGTCATTTGTTTCACCTGTGTCACCAGTGTAACCTTTGGTAACTGTGTCACCAGTGGTACCTGTGGAACCAGTGTCACCTGTGGTAACTGTGTCACCTGTGGTACCTGTGGAACCAGTGTTACCTGTGGTAACTGTGTCACCTGTGGTAACTGTGTCACCTGTGGTACCTGTGGAACCAGTGTCACCTGTGGTAACTGTGTCACCTGTGGTACCTGTGTCACCTGTGGAACCTGTTAACAACATGAGTGTTGTGTTTTTCAGGTTCTGTACCAGACGCTGACTGGACTGAGGAAGGATCTGTCTGGAGTTCAAACGGTACGATCACCTCTCACTCTGACTGATGCTAGTGTTAGCTCAGCTTAGCTTAGCCGACAGTGACATACTGTAACTTTAGATCAGGGGTCACCAACCTTTTTTAAACTGAGAGCTACTTCAAGGGTACCGAGTAGTACGAAGGGCTACTTATTTGATACAAACTTCCTGAATAACAAAATTGCACAGATCACCTTAATAATAATAATATATGTGAAGAGACTGTTTGATCACATATCAGTTAATTATTCCTCACTATAATTATTAATAATGATTTCCACAACTATGATGGTATAGCTACACATACGTATTTAAACATGCAACTTTTATTTCTGTTAATCTGTTTCAACATTTGAAAGTCAGAGGTATCACATCTCTGATATTTTTGTATCATCACATGATTAAAGCCGGTTACTTTTGCACATAGCGCCTGCTGGTGAATGATGCAGTGGTAATGTATAAATTTTGCGAAGTCTGGGTCACATTTGCATTGCGCAATGAAGCCTGCATGCCGGCCCGTCATCGCGGGAGCCCCGTTTGTTGTCACCGACACCAGCTTTTCCAATGGTACCTTTTTCTCCACGAAGAAACCAGTAAAAAGTCTCGTCTCTAGCCGAGCGGGGGATCCAACCCACCGAGGCACGCGAGCGTCTTCAGGCGCCCGCGTTCAAACCTCTAGTCTGGGCCTTTTCGGTCGGATTGCGTTGCCTTGCCTGAGTTGTTGCCCCGCGGCCTGTTCCGAGGATTTACGGACCTGACGACGGGGTGCGCTCGCGGCTCGCGTCTGGCACCAGCGGGATGCGTCCGCCATTCAGAACCTGAAAACCTAGTGCGGTGCGGCGGCCTCGTCCTGGCTGTCAGCCGTGCACCAACTCTCTTCTGACAAGAAATATTGTCATTTTAAAATCTACACTAATGCAAGCGTTTTTGATTAAAAAAGAACAGCAACTACAATTTTAGACGGAGCTCCATGATGACTAGTGCTATTTTTAGAACATGTCTTGCGGGCGACTCACGTGGTCCCTGCGGGCAACAGGGTGCCCGCGGGCACCGTGTTGGCTACCTCTGCTTTAGATATTGTCTTATTTACCTCACCTGCAGAGTGAACCATACAGGTAACAAAAATAAAATCACAATATAATGAAACAAGAAAAACGCATCGGTAATGACTCATCCTCTACATCTCACATTACCTCTGGTGTACCACCATGTTTGATTTTAGGTCCAAGTTTATTTTACATATACATGCTCCCACATGGTCAAAAGATTCACTCCCATTGAAAGGGCCCTTTGTCTGTTAACATAAAGTCCACTGCCAGAAACTCAGGACTATTGAATACTTACTATTTGATTCAGATTTAACTTCAAACCACAAATCACAAAAGTTGTTCAGCCCTGTTTTTTTCACCCTGATCTGTATAAAGTCATTCATCTTCTTAAGACCCGACTACTGTAACTCACTCCTCTGGCATCAACCTAACCTTCTTCTTCCTCTTCTCTGTTTACTACAAAGTTTATTCGCTCCAAACCAGTTGATTGAAATTCAATAATTGTTGGAATGCTGTTAAGCATTCCAACTATTGTTCTTCGAATCTTTATTATTGAATTATTAAGCTTTTTGCAACTTTCTTTTTGTATGGGATGTCTATGGAGAACATTTTCAAATCCTCTTAAACTTTTTCAACTTTCAAATCAATCCTTCTACTTCCTCATACTTTCAGCTACAGACACTATTTCAACTTTCAAATGTTGAGAAAACCCTGAGCTATTGCAGAATGATTCAGCTTTTTGATATATTTTAAGCTTTTTGCAATTTTTTTTTGAATGGGATGTCTATGGAGAACATTTTCAAATCCTCTTAAACTTTTTCAACTTTCAAATCCTTCTACTTCCTCATACTTTCAGCTACAGACACCATTTCAACTTTCAAATGTTGAGAAAACCACTGTCACTGCCACTGTCTCCACAATCTTCACTCTTCATGCATCATTTTTGATGGAGAAGTAGCTAATCTTGTCCTTGTCGTAGACAAATGACTGTGGAATCCCACAGACTTACACATTTGGCTCAAGGAGCCGCAGAGCAACATGAACTCCAACAAACTGCTCCATTAGACTCCATGTTAAATCTGACCACTCATTTCTCAAAGAAAGCAGACGGTACCAGTTTTGTCTATTGCTCTGGAGCTCACATTTTTAACACCACAAACATAAAAAACACATCAGCGCGTTCGGCAGAGTCTGCTTTTTGTTAAAAGGAGGTTTTGTTCAAAATCACTGTTTACTGTAACGTTTCTTAATGAGCCTGCCCCTAACACCAGGTGCGTCGTCACCATGGCAACCAGTTACACAAAGGCACGCAGGCTCTCTCTCTCTCGCTCTCTCTCTCTCTCTCATATACAGTCATTCAGGTCTTAGAGATTTTAAGAGGACTTTCCACCCCCCCACCCCATTTCAAAATAAAAGCCCCAGAGAGTGAACTCTAACTGAAATGCTTGTGATGAAGCCTGTCATTTAATAACCTCTGTTTATGTGTGTCAAACATTATGATTATGTCTCTTCTCCCCCACCCAGTCCCACCCTTTCAAAATAAAAGCCCCACAGAGTGAAATCTAACTGGAATGCTTTTGATGAAGACTGTCATTTAATAACCTCTGTTTCATACATTCTGATTCTGTCTCCTCTCCTTTCTCCCCCACCCAGCCCCACTCTTTCAAAATAAAAGCCTCATGGATTAACTGTATTTAAACGTTAAGCTCAAAATTAGGCTTTTTTGTTGAAAAACTTAATGCTCTGACTAATACTGCGACAACTACTACTGCTGCTGCTAATATAGTATTACTACTACTACTACTGCTACTACTTCTACTATAACTTTTGCTGTTGCTACTATTACTACTACTACTGCTACTGCTATTACTGCTACCATCAATATTATTACTACCACCACTGCTATTACTACCACTACTACTATTACTTATACTACAACTGCTACTACTACTACTGCTATTCCTGCTACTACCAGTACTAATACTACTACAGCTATTAGTACGACTGCTACTAGTACTACTACTACTGCTACTTCAAAACTGACTTTACTATTACTACTACTTCTACTACTACTACTGTTATATTAAATACTACGACCACTACTACAGCTATTACTACGACTACTGATAATACTACTTCTACTACTAATAATACTTCTACTACAACTACAACTTCTACTACTACTACTACTACAAATATCACTACTGTTACTACTAGTACTTATTCTAATGCTACTAATACTTCTACTACTAATAATACTTTTACTAGAACTACAACTTCTACTACTACTACTACTACAAATATCACTACTGCTGACATTTTTTAAGCTACAGAAACCGTACGAATATCAAAATGTTCAGCTCTTTCAGGAGAGGGGTGATATGACTTCATATTTGTAATCTTTCAACTTTTTGAATTATTAAGCTTTTTGCAATTTTTTTAAAAATTGGATATCTATTTTCAGCAATGTTTTTGCGATTCATTTCAGCTTTCAGCATTCCAACGCATTTTCAGCAGGAAATGCATTTTCTAGTTTGCTCTTCTTTTTATGACTCATTTTGCTTAAAATTCACATTTGAATGGAAACACGACTAGATGCTAATTTGTTTCCACTGTTAGCTGAAGAGATGAAGAGCTTTACTGTGTTTGATCCTCTCAGGTTCCTGCTCTCCTGGAGAATGACCAGTCTGCATCCTCTGAGGAGGAGGAGGAGGAGGAGGAGGATGAAGAAGAGGAGGAGGAAGATCAGCAGGAGCAGAGTGAGGAAGGCCAGGTTGACAAAAAGGTATTTAACGCTCTTTCTATAGTAGAAGCAGTCTGTCCTCCAGCTGAGACAGGAAGGCATAAAAATAACGATGTTTTTTTAATTTTATTCTTTCAGGAGAAGAAGAAGATTGTGAAAGAAGCTCAGAGAGAAAAAAGAAAGAATAAAGTACCAAAACATGTGAAGAAGAGGAAAGAGAAAGTGTCCAAGATGAAGAAAGGCAAATGATGACTTCCTGTTTGTCTGTATGGACTTCCTGTGTATCACTCCTCCATTGATCCGGTACTTCAGCACCACAACAAAGAAGATCAATTACATTAAACATTAGAAGAAACAGTTTGCTGTGAAACTTGTAATAAAACGTTTAATCAGACATGTTTCTATCATGTCATATTTTTACTTTTGTTTGTGAAATCTGTTTTTCAGTGTGGCTTTGTGGCAAAGCACACTGATTGTAATCCTGCGGGTTTATTGTTGGAATGCAGATTCAGCATTCCAAGTATTGTTCTTCAAATCTTTCTTCAACTTCTATTTCTTTACGTACGTATTTTGCTACTTATCTTCTTCCACATTTTTTAAGCCGTTCAAATATCAAAATGTTCAGCTCATTAAGGACACGTGTGCTATGACTTTTAATATTTCTAATCTTTAAACGTTTTGAAATATTAAGTTTTTTGCAATTTATTTTGAATGGGATCTCTATGGAGAAAATCTTCAAATCCTCTTAAACTTCAACTTTCAAAGCCTTCTTCCTCATACTTTCAGCTACAGACACCATAGTTAGACATTTCAACTAGAAGGGTTTTCAGCAGTGCAGTTAAATGCTTTCGGGCTTCAACATTTTTCAGACGGGTAGTCTCCCATTTCTGTATTTTCAGCAATTTTTTTGCGATTCATTTCAGCTTTCAGCATTCCAACGCATTTTCAGCAGGAAATGCATTTTCTAGTTCTTATTCTCCATCTTCCGCCAAAAGTTTGGCATGCTTCTCCTCACAGTGTTGCAACACCTGCGCAAAAAATACATCAAAATGTGCGGCCTGATCGGGAATAGTGTGCTAAGTATTTTTTAGAGAGATTCGCCCAGCGGTTTTCCCGAAAATCGCGAACAACGGAGCAAAATCACCCCATTGACTTGAATGGGGTTTCAGTGTGAAGAGAGCAAAAAAAACACTTAACTTTGGACCCATAGTGACTACTTGTACTTAAAGAAAAATAATTTTAAGTTTAAAACGTAGACAAAACGCTGGTCGTTATTGAGCCAAATGGACATTTTGATAGCTAGCACAGTTTTCATGAAGTCACAGATTAAGTTTCAGGAACATTTTGGGTCCATTACAGATTTTATAATGGGTGCAATACACACCCACGCCTGTTCAGGTACTCTGTTCACTACCTGCTCGGGTACTCTGTTCACTACCTGTTCAGTGTTGGGAACGTAAAGGAGCGTGTTTGGTTATCAGCAAATATGAAACTAAACTATCAACATCAATGGAGTTATTAACATCATTAAGTTAATTAGTAATTACTAATAAGAACGGGGCACCACCCTGCGGACAGGGACCAATAACCAAACTATAAACTAAGTCTCATAATTAGTGTTCACCTACGATATTAACAGTCTGAATACTATTACACGTTTGGAGTGAGGGTGAAGGTTTAAGTTCGAGCACAGGCCACTACATCCAGTTATTATTACACACATATGCACAAGTAATCACAGAAGACTGCTCTTTAAAATATAACAGTTTATCGAATTAAAATAATAAATGATCAAATCAGATAATATCAAACCAACAAACACTATCATACAATTATGTGTCTAATACCTAAAGTCAAATGAATAAAGTGGGGTAAGGATATGTATATATATATATGTGTGTGTGTGTGTGTGTGTGGAAAAGGAGGGAGCCACTCAGACAGTGGTGGGGGTAATCTCAAACGGGGCGTGGACCTACAAGCAAAGATGGCGGAGTCTAGAGACTACGACAAAATGGCTGAGAGGGGGCTACGTCTGTAACCACGTGGGACGACGCACACTGTGGGTTGGGACAATAGATGACTAACCACGGGTCTGAGATGGTCAACAAAAATCAGTGAATCTAACCATGTGTGTGTGTGCGGGTTAGTAGGGAGAGAGAGAGAGAGAGAGAGAGAGGGGGAGAAAGAGAAGGAAAACCGAGCTCTGACCGCGGTGCTCGGTGCCGCAGTGAGATGTGAGAACAGCTGATCTATCCGTAAAACTCTGCGGTCGGGTTCTGAACCGACCAGTCACGCTTATACGGTGATAGTTACGGTTCTAAATCTCACTCACAGAGCCGATTTAAAGAAGAGAGAATAAAACCGAAACAAAATAAAAGAATCCCCAAAACAAAACAGATCTTTATCGCTGCGGTGGAATAGAAGTATTGCTTTCCTATCACCCCAAAACTCGGTCGGCGAAACGAGGGTCGGCCACCGTGGTTTTAGTTTAAATCACAAACTCCACATCCACTAGCAGCGACGGATCTAATGCAAACAGTTACGGCAGGAAATACACAATATAACGGGACTCCGTGGTCCGCGATGCTTGCAATAACACGTTTTAACACGACAGTAACTTAACACAACAAGATACAGGAATAACAATTAAATGAACTAAGCTAAGCTAAGCTACGCCCAGATACCAAGATACTCTTACTGTGAGAAGCTTATTTTCGATGGGACAGGTCCTCGAGTAGTAGGAGACCCTCGGTGGCGCTCTGCTACGGAGCTTGGCGCAGACTCAATCTCCTTGCTGCAGAGAGGAGAGGAACTTCGGCTGAGTGAAACGGGAATTAGTCGTCCTTTTGCAGACAATGTGTACACTAAAGGGTGGGAGAACGGGTCGTAGAAGTTATCCGTTCTTGCACTACAGGACCCAAACAAAAATATAAAACACAGTCTGTTGTTCGACCAGCGAATGTAACATGTGACCTGGCAGGATTTGGTGAGGCAAGCGCTTCCTGGTGAATCTTCTTGTCCCAGGACGAGTCCGGAGGGAAGAGGCCGATTTGAGCTTCTTGCTGGCTTATAAACCAGATAGTACACCCAGTGGGGGGCCCTTTCTTGGCCAATGAGGGGCCAGCATCAGGTTTCGGCTGGAGCTGGGAGGTGTGGTCATCCTGCATGGAGTTTCTATCAGACCCCAGATCAGGCCTTTGTTAAAAGGAAGGAAAACATGGATGCTCCTTTGTTTGAAAAACACCTGTGAGGGTCTTAGTCTAACATGAGACCAGAGTCAGATTCCAACATCAGGTACTCTGTTCTCTACCTGTTCAGGTACTCTGTTCACCTCCTGCTCAAGTACTCTGTTCTCTACCTGTTCAGGTACTCTGTTTACTACCTGCTCAGGTACTCTGTTCTCTACCTGTTCAGGTACTCTGTTCTCTATCTGTTCACTACCTGCTCAGGTACTCTGTTCTTACCTGTTCAGGTACTCTGTTCTCTACCTGTTCGGGTACTCTGTTCTTTACCTGCTCAGGTACTCTGTTCACCTCCTGCTCAGGTACTATGTACTCTACCTGTTCAGGTATGCTGTTCACCTATTGTTCAGGTACTCTGTTCTCTACCTGTTCATGTACTCTGTTCTCTACTTGTTCAGGTACTCTGTTCTCTACCTGTTCAGGTACTCTGTTCACCTACTGTTCAGGTACTCTGTTCTCTACCTGTTCAGGTACTCTGTTCACTACCTGCTCAGGTACTCTGTTCTCTACCTGTTCAGGTACTCTGTTCACTACCTGTTCACTACCTGTTCAGGTACTCTGTTCTCTACCTGTTCAGGTACTCTGTTCTCTACCTGTTCACTACCTGTTCACTACCTGTTCAGGTACTCTGTTCACTACCTGCTCAGGTACTCTGTTCTCTACCTGTTCAGGTACTCTGTTATCTACCTGTTCACTACCTGTTCAGGTACTCTGTTCTCTACCTGTTCAGGTACTCTGTTCACCTCCTGTTCAGGTACTCTGTTCACTACCTGCTCAGGTACTCTGTTCTCTACCTGTTCAGGTACTCTATTCTCTACCTCTTCACTACCTGTTCAGGTACTCTGTTCTCTACCTGTTCAGGTACTCTGTTCACTACCTGCTCAGGTACTCTGTTCTCTACCTGTTCAGGTACTCTGTTCTCTACCTGTTCAGGTACTCTGTTCACTACCTGCTCAGGTACTCTGTTCTCTACCTGTTCAGGTACTCTGTTCTCTACCTGTTCACTACCTGCTCAGGTACTCTGTTCTCTACCTGTTCAGGTACTCTGTTCTCTACTTGTTCAGGTACTCTGTTCTCTACCTGTTCAGGTACTCTGTTCACCTACTGTTCAGGTACTCTGTTCTCTACCTGTTCAGGTACTCTGTTCACTACCTGTTCAGGTACTCTGTTCTCTACCTGTTCAGGTACTCTGTTCTCTACCTGTTCACTACCTGTTCAGGTACTCTGTTCTCTACCTGTTCAGGTACTCTGTTCACCTCCTGTTCAGGTACTCTGTTCACTACCTGCTCAGGTACTCTGTTCTCTACCTGTTCAGGTACTCTATTCTCTACCTCTTCACTACCTGTTCAGGTACTCTGTTCTCTACCTGTTCAGGTACTCTGTTCACTACCTGCTCAGGTACTCTGTTCTCTACCTGGTCAGGTACTCTGTTCACTACCTGTTCAGGTACTCTGTTCTCTACCTGGTCAGGTACTCTGTTCACTACCTGTTCAGGTACTCTGTTCTCTACCTGTTCGGGTACTATGTACTCTACCTGTTCAGGTATGCTGTTCACCTACTGTTCAGGTACTCTGTTCTCTACCTGTTCATGTACTCTGTTCTCTACTTGTTCAGGTACTCTGTTCTCTACCTGTTCAGGTACTCTGTTCACCTACTGTTCAGGTACTCTGTTCTCTACCTGTTCATGTACTCTGTTCTCTACTTGTTCAGGTACTCTGTTCTCTACCTGTTCAGGTACTCTGTTCACCTACTGTTCAGGTACTCTGTTCTCTACCTGTTCAGGTACTCTGTTCACCTCCTGTTCAGGTACTCTGTTCTCTACCTGTTCAGGTACTCTGTTCACTACCTGCTAAGGTACTCTGTTCTCTACCTGTTCAGGTACTCTGTTCTCTACCTGTTCACTACCTGTTCAGGTACTCTGTTCTCTACCTGTTCAGGTACTCTGTTCTCTACCTGTTCACTACCTGTTCAGGTACTCTGTTCACCTCCTGTTCAGGTACTCTGTTCACTACCTGTTCAGGTACTCTGTTCTCTACCTGTTCACTACCTGTTCAGGTACTCTGTTCTCTACCTGTTCAGGTACTCTGTTCACTACCTGCTCAGGTACTCTGTTCTCTACCTGTTCAGGTACTCTGTTCTCTACCTGTTCACTACCTGTTCAGGTACTCTGTTCACTACCTGTTCACTACCTGTTCAGGTACTCTGTTCTCTACCTGTTCAGGTACTCTGTTCTCTACCTGTTCACTACCTGTTCAGGTACTCTGTTCACTACCTGCTCAGGTACTCTGTTCTCTACCTGTTCAGGTACTCTATTCTCTACCTCTTCACTACCTGTTCAGGTACTCTGTTCTCTACCTGTTCAGGTACTCTGTTCACTACCTGCTCAGGTACTCTGTTCTCTACCTGGTCAGGTACTCTGTTCACTACCTGTTCAGGTACTCTGTTCTCTACCTGGTCAGGTACTCTGTTCACTACCTGTTCAGGTACTCTGTTCTCTACCTGTTCGGGTACTATGCACTCTACCTGTTCAGGTATGCTGTTCACCTACTGTTCAGGTATTCTGTTCTCTACCTGTTCATGTACTCTGTTCTCTACCTGTTCAGGTACTCTGTTCACCTACTGTTCAGGTACTCTGTTCTCTACCTGTTCAGGTACTCTGTTCACCTCCTGTTCAGGTACTCTGTTCTCTACCTATTCAGGTACTCTGTTCTCTACCTGTTCAGGTACTCTGTTCACTACCTGCTCAGGTACTCTGTTCTCTACCTGTTCAGGTACTCTGTTCACTACCTGCTCAGGTACTCTGTTCTCTACCTGTTCAGGTACTCTGTTCTCTACCTGTTCAGGTACTCTGTTCACTACCTGCTCAGGTACTCTGTTCTCTACCTGTTCAGGTACTCTGTTCTCTACCTGTTCACTACCTGTTCAGGTACTCTGTTCTCTACCTGTTCAGGTACTCTGTTCTCTACCTGTTCACTACCTGTTCAGGTACTCTGTTCACCTCCTGTTCAGGTACTCTGTTCAGGTACTCTGTTCTCTACCTGTTCACTACCTGTTCAGGTACTCTGTTCTCTACCTGTTCAGGTACTCTGTTCACTACCTGCTCAGGTACTCTGTTCTCTACCTGGTCAGGTACTCTGTTCACTACCTGTTCACTACCTGTTCAGGTACTCTGTTCTCTACCTGTTCAGGTACTCTGTTCTCTACCTGTTCACTACCTGTTCAGGTACTCTGTTCACTACCTGTTCAGGTACTCTGTTCTTTACCTGCTCAGGTACTCTGTTCTCTACCTGTTCACTACCTGTTCAGGTACTCTGTTCACTACCTGTTCAGGTACTCTGTTCTTTACCTGCTCAGGTACTCTGTTCACTACCTGCTCAGGTACTCTGTTCTTACCTGTTCAGGTACTCTGTTCTCTACCTGTTCGGGTACTCTGTTCTTTACCTGCTCAGGTACTCTGTTCACCTCCTGCGCAGGTACTATGTACTCTACCTGTTCAGGTATGCTGTTCACCTACTGTTCAGGTACTCCGTTCTCTACCTGTTCAGGTACTCTGTTCTCTACCTGTTCACTACCTGTTCAGGTACTCTGTTCACTACCTGCTCAGATACTCTGTTCTCTACCTGTTCAGGTACTCTGTTCACCTCCTGTTCAGGTACTCTGTTCTCTACCTGTTCAGGTACTCTGTTCACCTCCTGTTCAGGTACTCTGTTCTCTACCTGTTCAGGTACTCTGTTCACTACCTGCTCAGGTACTCTGTTCTCTACCTGTTCAGGTACTCTGTTCACTACCTGCTCAGGTACTTTGTTCTCTACCTGTTCAGGTACTCTGTTCTCGACCTGTTCACTACCTGTTCAGGTACTCTGTTCACTACCTGCTCAGGTACTCTGTTCTCTACCTGTTCAGGTACTCTGTTCACTACCTGTTCACTACCTGTTCAGGTACTCTGTTCTCTACCTATTCAGGTACTCTGTTCACCTACTGTTCAGGTACTCTGTTCTCTACCTGTTCAGGTACTCTGTTCACTACCTGTTCACCTACTGTTCAGGTACTCTGTTCTCTACCTGCTCAGGTACTCTGTTCACCTCCTGCTCAGGTACTCTGTACTCTACCTGTTCAGGTACTCTGTTCTCTACCTGTTCAGGTACTCTGTTCACCTCCTGTTCAGGAATCTGTTCACTACCTGCTCAGGTACTCTGTTCTCTACCCGTTCAGGTACTCTGTTCTCTACCTGTTCACTACCTGTTCAGGTACTCTGTTCTCTACCTGTTCAGGTACTCTGTTCACCTACTGCTCGGGTACTCTGTACTCTACCTGTTCAGGTACTCTGTTCACCTACTGTTCAGGTACTCTGTTCTCTACCTGTTCAGGTACTCTGTCCACTACCTGCTCAGGTACTCTGTTCTCTACTTGTTCAGGTACTCTGTTCACTACCTGTTCACTACCTGTTCAGGTACTCTGTTCTCTACCTGTTCAGGTACTCTGTTCACTTCCTGTTCAGGTACTCTGTTCTTACATGTTCAGGTACTCTGTTCTCTACCTGTTCGGGTACTCTGTTCTTTACCTTCTCAGGTACTCTGTTCACCTCCTGCTCAGGTACTCTGTACTCTACCTGTTCATGTACGCTGTTAACCTATTGTTCAGGTACTCTGTTCTCTACCTGTTCATGTACTCTGTTCTCTACCTGTTCAGGTACTATGTTCACCTCCTGTTCAGGTACTCTGTTCATTACCTGCTCAGGTACTCTGTTCTCTATCTGTTCAGGTACTCTGTTCACCTACTGTTCAGGTACTCTGTTCTCTACCTGTTCAGGTACTCTGTTCACTACCTGCTCAGGTACTCTGTTCTCTACCTGCTCAGGTACTCTGTTCTCTACCTGTTCAGGTACTCTGTTCTCTACCTGTTCAGGTACTCTGTTCTCTACCTGTTCACTACCTGTTCAGGTACTCTGTTCACCTCCTGTTCAGGTACTCTGTTCACTACCTGTTCAGGTACTCTGTTCTCTACCTGTTCACTACCTGTTCAGGTACTCTGTTCTCTACCTGTTCAGGTACTCTGTTCACTACCTGCTCAGGTACTCTGTTCTTCTACCTGTTCAGGTACTCTGTTCTCTACCTGTTCACTACCTGTTCAGGTACTCTGTTCACTACCTGTTCAGGTACTCTGTTCTTTACCTGCTCAGGTACTCTGTTCTCTACCTGTTCACTACCTGTTCAGGTACTCTGTTCACTACCTGTTCAGGTACTCTGTTCACTACCTGCTCAGGTACTCTGTTCACTACCTGCTCAGGTACTCTGTTCTTACCTGCTCAGGTACTCTGTTCTTACCTGTTCAGGTACTCTGTTCTCTACCTGTTCGGGTACTCTGTTCTTTACCTGCTCAGGTACTCTGTTCACTACCTGCTCAGGTACTCTGTTCTTACCTGCTCAGGTACTCTGTTCTTACCTGTTCAGGTACTCTGTTCTCTACCTGTTCAGGTACTCTGTTCTCTACCTGTTCACTACCTGTTCAGGTACTCTGTTCTTTACCTGCTCAGGTACTCTGTTCACTACCTGCTCAGGTACTCTGTTCACTACCTGCTCAGGTACTCTGTTCTCTACCTGTTCAGGTACTCTGTTATCTACCTGTTCACTACCTGTTCAGGTACTCTGTTCTCTACCTGTTCAGGTACTCTGTTCACCTCCTGTTCAGGTACTCTGTTCACTACCTGCTCAGGTACTCTGTTCTCTACCTGTTCAGGTACTCTATTCTCTACCTCTTCACTACCTGTTCAGGTACTCTGTTCTCAACCTGTTCAGGTACTCTGTTCTCTACCTGTTCAGGTACTCTGTTCACTACCTGCTCAGGTACTCTGTTCTCTACCTGGTCAGATACTCTGTTCACTACCTGTTCACTACCTGTTCAGGTACTCTGTTCACTACCTGCTCAGGTACTCTGTTCTCTACCTGTTCAGGTACTCTGTTATCTACCTGTTCACTACCTGTTCAGGTACTCTGTTCTTTACCTGCTCAGGTACTCTGTTCACTACCTGCTCAGGTACTCTGTTCACTACCTGCTCAGGTACTCTGTTCTTTACCTGCTCATGTACTCTGTTCTCTACCTGTTCAGGTACTCTGTTCACTACCTGTTCATTACCTGTTCAGGTACTCTGTTCTCTACCTGTTCAGGTACTCTGTTCTCTACCTGTTCACTACCTGTTCAGGTACTCTGTTCACCTCCTGCTCAGGTACTCTGTACTCTACCTGTTCATGTACGCTGTTAACCTATTGTTCAGGTACTCTGTTCTCTACCTGTTCATGTACTCTGTTCTCTACCTGTTCAGGTACTATGTTCACCTCCTGTTCAGGTACTCTGTTCATTACCTGCTCAGGTACTCTGTTCTCTATCTGTTCAGGTACTCTGTTCACCTACTGTTCAGGTACTCTGTTCTCTACCTGTTCAGGTACTCTGTTCACTACCTGCTCAGGTACTCTGTTCTCTACCTGCTCAGGTACTCTGTTCTCTACCTGTTCAGGTACTCTGTTCTCTACCTGTTCAGGTACTCTGTTCTCTACCTGTTCACTACCTGTTCAGGCACTCTGTTCACCTCCTGTTCAGGTACTCTGTTCACTACCTGTTCAGGTACTCTGTTCTCTACCTGTTCACTACCTGTTCAGGTACTCTGTTCTCTACCTGTTCAGGTACTCTGTTCACTACCTGCTCAGGTACTCTGTTCTTCTACCTGGTCAGGTACTCTGTTCACTACCTGTTCACTACCTGTTCAGGTACTCTGTTCTCTACCTGTTCAGGTACTCTGTTCTCTACCTGTTCACTACCTGTTCAGGTACTCTGTTCACTACCTGTTCAGGTACTCTGTTCTTTACCTGCTCAGGTACTCTGTTCTCTACCTGTTCACTACCTGTTCAGGTACTCTGTTCACTACCTGTTCAGGTACTCTGTTCTTTACCTGCTCAGGTACTCTGTTCACTACCTGCTCAGGTACTCTGTTCTTACCTGTTCAGGTACTCTGTTCTCTACCTGTTCGGGTACTCTGTTCTTTACCTGCTCAGGTACTCTGTTCACCTCCTGCTCAGGTACTCTGTTCTCTACCTGTTCATGTACTCTGTTCTCTACTTGTTCAGGTACTCTGTTCTCTACCTGTTCAGGTACTCTGTTCACTACCTGCTCAGGTACTCTGTTCTCTACCTGGTCAGGTACTCTGTTCACTACCTGTTCACTACCTGTTCAGGTACTCTGTTCTCTATCTGTTCAGGTACTCTGTTCTCTACCTGTTCACTACCTGTTCAGGTACTCTGTTCACTACCTGCTCAGGTACTCTGTTCTCTACCTGTTCAGGTACTCTGTTCACTACCTGCTCAGATACTCCGTTCTCTACCTGTTCAGGTACTCTGTTCACCTCCTGTTCAGGTACTCTGTTCTCTACCTGTTCAGGTACTCTGTTCACCTCCTGTTCAGGTACTCTGTACTCTACCTGTTCACTACCTGTTCAGGTACTCTGTTCTTTACCTGCTCAGGTACTCTGTTCACTACCTGCTCAGGTACTCTGTTCTCTACCTGTTCAGGTACTCTGTTCACCTCCTGTTCAGGTACTCTGTTCTCTACCTGTTCAGGTACTCTGTTCTCTACCTGTTCACTACCTGTTCAGGTACTCTGTTCTTTACCTGCTCAGGTACTCTGTTCACTACCTGCTCAGGTAATCTGTTCACTACCTGCTCAGGTACTCTGTTCTCTACCTGTTCAGGTACTCTGTTATCTACCTGTTCACTACCTGTTCAGGTACTCTGTTCTCTACCTGTTCAGGTACTCTGTTCACCTCCTGTTCAGGTACTCTGTTCACTACCTGCTCAGGTACTCTGTTCTCTACCTGTTCAGGTACTCTATTCTCTACCTCTTCACTACCTGTTCAGGTACTCTGTTCTCAACCTGTTCAGGTACTCTGTTCTCTACCTGTTCAGGTACTCTGTTCACTACCTGCTCAGGTACTCTGTTCTCTACCTGGTCAGGTACTCTGTTCTCTACCTGTTCAGGTACTCTGTTATCTACCTGTTCACTACCTGTTCAGGTACTCTGTTCTTTACCTGCTCAGGTACTCTGTTCACTACCTGCTCAGGTACTCTGTTCACTACCTGCTCAGGTACTCTGTTCTTTACCTGCTCATGTACTCTGTTCTCTACCTGTTCAGGTACTCTGTTCACTACCTGTTCATTACCTGTTCAGGTACTCTGTTCTCTACCTGTTCAGGTACTCTGTTCTCTACCTGTTCACTACCTGTTCAGGTACTCTGTTCACTACCTGCTCAGGTACTCTGTTCTCTACCTGTTCAGGTACTCTGTTATCTACCTGTTCACTACCTGTTCAGGTACTCTGTTCTCTACCTGTTCAGGTACTCTGTTCACCTACTGTTCAGGTACTCTGTTCTCTACCTGTTCAGGTACTCTGTTCACTACCTGCTCAGATACTCTGTTCTCTACCTGTTCAGGTACTCTGTTCTCTACCTGTTCACCTACTGTTCAGGTACTCTGTTCTCTACCTGTTCAGGTACTCTGTTCACCTCCAGCTCAGGTACTCTGTACTCTACCTGTTCAGGTACGCTGTTCACCTACTGTTCAGGTACTCTGTTCTCTACCTGTTCAGGTACTCTGTTCTCTACCTGTCCACTACCTGTTCAGGTACTCTGTTCTCTACCTGTTCAGGTACTCTGTTCACCTACTGTTCAGGTACTCTGTTCTCTACCTGTTCATGTACTCTGTTCTCTACCTGTTCACCTACTGTTCAGGTACTCTGTTCACTACCTGTTCACTACCTGTTCAGGTACTCTGTTCACTACCTGTTCAGGTACTCTGTTCTCTACCTGTTCACTACCTGTTCAGGTACTCTGTTCTCTACCTGTTCAGGTACTCTGTTCACTACCTGCTCAGGTACTCTGTTCTTCTACCTGGTCAGGTACTCTGTTCACTACCTGTTCACTACCTGTTCAGGTACTCTGTTCTCTACCTGTTCAGGTACTCTGTTCTCTACCTGTTCACTACCTGTTCAGGTACTCTGTTCACTACCTGTTCAGGTACTCTGTTCTTTACCTGCTCAGGTACTCTGTTCTCTATCTGTTCACTACCTGTTCAGGTACTCTGTTCACTACCTGTTCAGGTACTCTGTTCTTTACCTGCTCAGGTACTCTGTTCACTACCTGCTCAGGTACTCTGTTCTTACCTGTTCAGGTACTCTGTTCTCTACCTGTTCGGGTACTCTGTTCTTTACCTGCTCAGGTACTCTGTTCACCTCCTGCTCAGGTACTCTGTTCTCTACCTGTTCATGTACTCTGTTCTCTACTTGTTCAGGTACTCTGTTCTCTACCTGTTCAGGTACTCTGTTCACTACCTGCTCAGGTACTCTGTTCTCTACCTGGTCAGGTACTCTGTTCACTACCTGTTCACTACCTGTTCAGGTACTCTGTTCTCTATCTGTTCAGGTACTCTGTTCTCTACCTGTTCACTACCTGTTCAGGTACTCTGTTCACTACCTGCTCAGGTACTCTGTTCTCTACCTGTTCAGGTACTCTGTTCACTACCTGCTCAGATACTCCGTTCTCTACCTGTTCAGGTACTCTGTTCTCTACCTGTTCAGGTACTCTGTTCACCTCCTGTTCAGGTACTCTGTACTCTACCTGTTCACTACCTGTTCAGGTACTCTGTTCTTTACCTGCTCAGGTACTCTGTTCACTACCTGCTCAGGTACTCTGTTCTCTACCTGTTCAGGTACTCTGTTCACCTCCTGTTCAGGTACTCTGTTCTCTACCTGTTCAGGTACTCTGTTCTCTACCTGTTCACTACCTGTTCAGGTACTCTGTTCTTTACCTGCTCAGGTACTCTGTTCACTACCTGCTCAGGTACTCTGTTCACTACCTGCTCAGGTACTCTGTTCTCTACCTGTTCACTACCTGTTCAGGTACTCTGTTCTCTACCTGTTCAGGTACTCTGTTCACCTCCTGTTCAGGTACTCTGTTCACTACCTGCTCAGGTACTCTGTTCTCTACCTGTTCAGGTACTCTATTCTCTACCTCTTCACTACCTGTTCAGGTACTCTGTTCTCAACCTGTTCAGGTACTCTGTTCTCTACCTGTTCAGGTACTCTGTTCACTACCTGCTCAGGTACTCTGTTCTCTACCTGGTCAGGTACTCTGTTCACTACCTGTTCACTACCTGTTCAGGTACTCTGTTCACTACCTGCTCAGGTACTCTGTTCTCTACCTGTTCAGGTACTCTGTTATCTACCTGTTCACTACCTGTTCAGGTACTCTGTTCTTTACCTGCTCAGGTACTCTGTTCACTACCTGCTCAGGTACTCTGTTCACTACCTGCTCAGGTACTCTGTTCTTTACCTGCTCATGTACTCTGTTCTCTACCTGTTCAGGTACTCTGTTCACTACCTGTTCATTACCTGTTCAGGTACTCTGTTCTCTACCTGTTCAGGTACTCTGTTCTCTACCTGTTCACTACCTGTTCAGGTACTCTGTTCACTACCTGCTCAGGTACTCTGTTCTCTACCTGTTCAGGTACTCTGTTATCTACCTGTTCACTACCTGTTCAGGTACTCTGTTCTCTACCTGTTCAGGTACTCTGTTCACCTACTGTTCAGGTACTCTGTTCTCTACCTGTTCAGGTACTCTGTTCACTACCTGCTCAGATACTCTGTTCTCTACCTGTTCAGGTACTCTGTTCTCTACCTGTTCACCTACTGTTCAGGTACTCTGTTCTCTACCTGTTCAGGTACTCTGTTCACCTCCAGCTCAGGTACTCTGTACTCTACCTGTTCAGGTACGCTGTTCACCTACTGTTCAGGTACTCTGTTCTCTACCTGTTCAGGTACTCTGTTCTCTACCTGTCCACTACCTGTTCAGGTACTCTGTTCTCTACCTGTTCAGGTACTCTGTTCACCTACTGTTCAGGTACTCTGTTCTCTACCTGTTCACCTACTGTTCAGGTACTCTGTTCACTACCTGTTCACTACCTGTTCAGGTACTCTGTTCACTACCTGTTCAGGTACTCTGTTCTCTACCTGTTCACTACCTGTTCAGGTACTCTGTTCTCTACCTGTTCAGGTACTCTGTTCACTACCTGCTCAGGTACTCTGTTCTTCTACCTGGTCAGGTACTCTGTTCACTACCTGTTCACTACCTGTTCAGGTACTCTGTTCTCTACCTGTTCAGGTACTCTGTTCTCTACCTGTTCACTACCTGTTCAGGTACTCTGTTCACTACCTGTTCAGGTACTCTGTTCTTTACCTGCTCAGGTACTCTGTTCTCTATCTGTTCACTACCTGTTCAGGTACTCTGTTCACTACCTGTTCAGGTACTCTGTTCTTTACCTGCTCAGGTACTCTGTTCACTACCTGCTCAGGTACTCTGTTCTTACCTGTTCAGGTACTCTGTTCTCTACCTGTTCGGGTACTCTGTTCTTTACCTGCTCAGGTACTCTGTTCACCTCCTGCTCAGGTACTCTGTTCTCTACCTGTTCATGTACTCTGTTCTCTACTTGTTCAGGTACTCTGTTCTCTACCTGTTCAGGTACTCTGTTCACTACCTGCTCAGGTACTCTGTTCTCTACCTGGTCAGGTACTCTGTTCACTACCTGTTCACTACCTGTTCAGGTACTCTGTTCTCTATCTGTTCAGGTACTCTGTTCTCTACCTGTTCACTACCTGTTCAGGTACTCTGTTCACTACCTGCTCAGGTACTCTGTTCTCTACCTGTTCAGGTACTCTGTTCACTACCTGCTCAGATACTCCGTTCTCTACCTGTTCAGGTACTCTGTTCACCTCCTGTTCAGGTACTCTGTTCTCTACCTGTTCAGGTACTCTGTTCACCTCCTGTTCAGGTACTCTGTACTCTACCTGTTCACTACCTGTTCAGGTACTCTGTTCTTTACCTGCTCAGGTACTCTGTTCACTACCTGCTCAGGTACTCTGTTCTCTACCTGTTCAGGTACTCTGTTCACCTCCTGTTCAGGTACTCTGTTCTCTACCTGTTCAGGTACTCTGTTCTCTACCTGTTCACTACCTGTTCAGGTACTCTGTTCTTTACCTGCTCAGGTACTCTGTTCACTACCTGCTCAGGTACTCTGTTCACTACCTGCTCAGGTACTCTGTTCTCTACCTGTTCAGGTACTCTGTTATCTACCTGTTCACTACCTGTTCAGGTACTCTGTTCTCTACCTGTTCAGGTACTCTGTTCACCTCCTGTTCAGGTACTCTGTTCACTACCTGCTCAGGTACTCTGTTCTCTACCTGTTCAGGTACTCTATTCTCTACCTCTTCACTACCTGTTCAGGTACTCTGTTCTCAACCTGTTCAGGTACTCTGTTCTCTACCTGTTCAGGTACTCTGTTCACTACCTGCTCAGGTACTCTGTTCTCTACCTGGTCAGGTACTCTGTTCACTACCTGTTCACTACCTGTTCAGGTACTCTGTTCACTACCTGCTCAGGTACTCTGTTCTCTACCTGTTCAGGTACTCTGTTATCTACCTGTTCACTACCTGTTCAGGTACTCTGTTCTTTACCTGCTCAGGTACTCTGTTCACTACCTGCTCAGGTACTCTGTTCACTACCTGCTCAGGTACTCTGTTCTTTACCTGCTCATGTACTCTGTTCTCTACCTGTTCAGGTACTCTGTTCACTACCTGTTCATTACCTGTTCAGGTACTCTGTTCTCTACCTGTTCAGGTACTCTGTTCTCTACCTGTTCACTACCTGTTCAGGTACTCTGTTCACTACCTGCTCAGGTACTCTGTTCTCTACCTGTTCAGGTACTCTGTTATCTACCTGTTCACTACCTGTTCAGGTACTCTGTTCTCTACCTGTTCAGGTACTCTGTTCACCTACTGTTCAGGTACTCTGTTCTCTACCTGTTCAGGTACTCTGTTCACTACCTGCTCAGATACTCTGTTCTCTACCTGTTCAGGTACTCTGTTCTCTACCTGTTCACCTACTGTTCAGGTACTCTGTTCTCTACCTGTTCAGGTACTCTGTTCACCTCCAGCTCAGGTACTCTGTACTCTACCTGTTCAGGTACGCTGTTCACCTACTGTTCAGGTACTCTGTTCTCTACCTGTTCAGGTACTCTGTTCTCTACCTGTCCACTACCTGTTCAGGTACTCTGTTCTCTACCTGTTCAGGTACTCTGTTCACCTACTGTTCAGGTACTCTGTTCTCTACCTGTTCATGTACTCTGTTCTCTACCTGTTCACCTACTGTTCAGGTACTCTGTTCACTACCTGTTCACTACCTGTTCAGGTACTCTGTTCACTACCTGTTCAGGTACTCTGTTCTCTACCTGTTCACTACCTGTTCAGGTACTCTGTTCTCTACCTGTTCAGGTACTCTGTTCACTACCTGCTCAGGTACTCTGTTCTTCTACCTGGTCAGGTACTCTGTTCACTACCTGTTCACTACCTGTTCAGGTACTCTGTTCTCTACCTGTTCAGGTACTCTGTTCTCTACCTGTTCACTACCTGTTCAGGTACTCTGTTCACTACCTGTTCAGGTACTCTGTTCTTTACCTGCTCAGGTACTCTGTTCTCTATCTGTTCACTACCTGTTCAGGTACTCTGTTCACTACCTGTTCAGGTACTCTGTTCTTTACCTGCTCAGGTACTCTGTTCACTACCTGCTCAGGTACTCTGTTCTTACCTGTTCAGGTACTCTGTTCTCTACCTGTTCGGGTACTCTGTTCTTTACCTGCTCAGGTACTCTGTTCACCTCCTGCTCAGGTACTCTGTTCTCTACCTGTTCATGTACTCTGTTCTCTACTTGTTCAGGTACTCTGTTCTCTACCTGTTCAGGTACTCTGTTCACTACCTGCTCAGGTACTCTGTTCTCTACCTGGACAGGTACTCTGTTCACTACCTGTTCACTACCTGTTCAGGTACTCTGTTCTCTATCTGTTCAGGTACTCTGTTCTCTACCTGTTCACTACCTGTTCAGGTACTCTGTTCACTACCTGCTCAGGTACTCTGTTCTCTACCTGTTCAGGTACTCTGTTCACCTCCTGTTCAGGTACTCTGTACTCTACCTGTTCACTACCTGTTCAGGTACTCTGTTCTTTACCTGCTCAGGTACTCTGTTCACTACCTGCTCAGGTACTCTGTTCTCTACCTGTTCAGGTACTCTGTTCACCTCCTGTTCAGGTACTCTGTTCTCTACCTGTTCAGGTACTCTGTTCTCTACCTGTTCACTACCTGTTCAGGTACTCTGTTCTTTACCTGCTCAGGTACTCTGTTCACTACCTGCTCAGGTACTCTGTTCACTACCTGCTCAGGTACTCTGTTCTCTACCTGTTCAGGTACTCTGTTATCTACCTGTTCACTACCTGTTCAGGTACTCTGTTCTCTACCTGTTCAGGTACTCTGTTCACCTCCTGTTCAGGTACTCTGTTCACTACCTGCTCAGGTACTCTGTTCTCTACCTGTTCAGGTACTCTATTCTCTACCTCTTCACTACCTGTTCAGGTACTCTGTTCTCAACCTGTTCAGGTACTCTGTTCTCTACCTGTTCAGGTACTCTGTTCACTACCTGCTCAGGTACTCTGTTCTCTACCTGGTCAGGTACTCTGTTCACTACCTGTTCACTACCTGTTCAGGTACTCTGTTCACTACCTGCTCAGGTACTCTGTTCTCTACCTGTTCAGGTACTCTGTTATCTACCTGTTCACTACCTGTTCAGGTACTCTGTTCTTTACCTGCTCAGGTACTCTGTTCACTACCTGCTCAGGTACTCTGTTCACTACCTGCTCAGGTACTCTGTTCTTTACCTGCTCATGTACTCTGTTCTCTACCTGTTCAGGTACTCTGTTCACTACCTGTTCATTACCTGTTCAGGTACTCTGTTCTGTACCTGTTCAGGTACTCTGTTCTCTACCTGTTCACTACCTGTTCAGGTACTCTGTTCACTACCTGCTCAGGTACTCTGTTCTCTACCTGTTCAGGTACTCTGTTATCTACCTGTTCACTACCTGTTCAGGTACTCTGTTCTCTACCTGTTCAGGTACTCTGTTCACCTACTGTTCAGGTACTCTGTTCTCTACCTGTTCAGGTACTCTGTTCACTACCTGCTCAGATACTCTGTTCTCTACCTGTTCAGGTACTCTGTTCTCTACCTGTTCACCTACTGTTCAGGTACTCTGTTCTCTACCTGTTCAGGTACTCTGTTCACCTCCAGCTGAGGTACTCTGTACTCTACCTGTTCAGGTACGCTGTTCACCTACTGTTCAGGTACTCTGTTCTCTACCTGTTCAGGTACTCTGTTCTCTACCTGTCCACTACCTGTTCAGGTACTCTGTTCTCTACCTGTTCAGGTACTCTGTTCACCTACTGTTCAGGTACTCTGTTCTCTACCTGTTCATGTACTCTGTTCTCTACCTGGACAGGTACTCTGTTCACTACCTGTTCACTACCTGTTCAGGTACTCTGTTCTCTATCTGTTCAGGTACTCTGTTCTCTACCTGTTCACTACCTGTTCAGGTACTCTGTTCACTACCTGCTCAGGTACTCTGTTCTCTACCTGTTCAGGTACTCTGTTCACCTCCTGTTCAGGTACTCTGTACTCTACCTGTTCACTACCTGTTCAGGTACTCTGTTCTTTACCTGCTCAGGTACTCTGTTCACTACCTGCTCAGGTACTCTGTTCTCTACCTGTTCAGGTACTCTGTTCACCTCCTGTTCAGGTACTCTGTTCTCTACCTGTTCAGGTACTCTGTTCTCTACCTGTTCACTACCTGTTCAGGTACTCTGTTCTTTACCTGCTCAGGTACTCTGTTCACTACCTGCTCAGGTACTCTGTTCACTACCTGCTCAGGTACTCTGTTCTCTACCTGTTCAGGTACTCTGTTATCTACCTGTTCACTACCTGTTCAGGTACTCTGTTCTCTACCTGTTCAGGTACTCTGTTCACCTCCTGTTCAGGTACTCTGTTCACTACCTGCTCAGGTACTCTGTTCTCTACCTGTTCAGGTACTCTATTCTCTACCTCTTCACTACCTGTTCAGGTACTCTGTTCTCAACCTGTTCAGGTACTCTGTTCTCTACCTGTTCAGGTACTCTGTTCACTACCTGCTCAGGTACTCTGTTCTCTACCTGGTCAGGTACTCTGTTCACTACCTGTTCACTACCTGTTCAGGTACTCTGTTCACTACCTGTTCATGTACTCTGTTCTTCTACCTGGTCAGGTACTCTGTTCACTACCTGTTCACTACCTGTTCAGGTACTCTGTTCTCTACCTGTTCAGGTACTCTGTTCTCTACCTGTTCACTACCTGTTCAGGTACTCTGTTCACTACCTGTTCAGGTACTCTGTTCTCTACCTGTTCACTACCTGTTCAGGTACTCTGTTCTCTACCTGTTCAGGTACTCTGTTCACTACCTGCTCAGGTACTCTGTTCTTCTACCTGGTCAGGTACTCTGTTCACTACCTGTTCACTACCTGTTCAGGTACTCTGTTCTCTACCTGTTCAGGTACTCTGTTCTCTACCTGTTCACTACCTGTTCAGGTACTCTGTTCACTACCTGTTCAGGTACTCTGTTCTTTACCTGCTCAGGTACTCTGTTCTCTATCTGTTCACTACCTGTTCAGGTACTCTGTTCACTACCTGTTCAGGTACTCTGTTCTTTACCTGCTCAGGTACTCTGTTCACTACCTGCTCAGGTACTCTGTTCTTACCTGTTCAGGTACTCTGTTCTCTACCTGTTCGGGTACTCTGTTCTTTACCTGCTCATGTACTCTGTTCTCTACCTGTTCAGGTACTCTGTTCACTACCTGTTCATTACCTGTTCAGGTACTCTGTTCTCTACCTGTTCAGGTACTCTGTTCTCTACCTGTTCACTACCTGTTCAGGTACTCTGTTCACTACCTGCTCAGGTACTCTGTTCTCTACCTGTTCAGGTACTCTGTTATCTACCTGTTCACTACCTGTTCAGGTACTCTGTTCTCTACCTGTTCAGGTACTCTGTTCACCTACTGTTCAGGTACTCTGTTCTCTACCTGTTCAGGTACTCTGTTCACTACCTGCTCAGATACTCTGTTCTCTACCTGTTCAGGTACTCTGTTCTCTACCTGTTCACCTACTGTTCAGGTACTCTGTTCTCTACCTGTTCAGGTACTCTGTTCACCTCCAGCTCAGGTACTCTGTACTCTACCTGTTCAGGTACGCTGTTCACCTACTGTTCAGGTACTCTGTTCTCTACCTGTTCAGGTACTCTGTTCTCTACCTGTCCACTACCTGTTCAGGTACTCTGTTCTCTACCTGTTCAGGTACTCTGTTCACCTACTGTTCAGGTACTCTGTTCTCTACCTGTTCATGTACTCTGTTCTCTACCTGTTCACCTACTGTTCAGGTACTCTGTTCACTACCTGTTCACTACCTGTTCAGGTACTCTGTTCACTACCTGTTCAGGTACTCTGTTCTCTACCTGTTCACTACCTGTTCAGGTACTCTGTTCTCTACCTGTTCAGGTACTCTGTTCACTACCTGCTCAGGTACTCTGTTCTTCTACCTGGTCAGGTACTCTGTTCACTACCTGTTCACTACCTGTTCAGGTACTCTGTTCTCTACCTGTTCAGGTACTCTGTTCTCTACCTGTTCACTACCTGTTCAGGTACTCTGTTCACTACCTGTTCAGGTACTCTGTTCTTTACCTGCTCAGGTACTCTGTTCTCTATCTGTTCACTACCTGTTCAGGTACTCTGTTCACTACCTGTTCAGGTACTCTGTTCTTTACCTGCTCAGGTACTCTGTTCACTACCTGCTCAGGTACTCTGTTCTTACCTGTTCAGGTACTCTGTTCTCTACCTGTTCGGGTACTCTGTTCTTTACCTGCTCAGGTACTCTGTTCACCTCCTGCTCAGGTACTCTGTTCTCTACCTGTTCATGTACTCTGTTCTCTACTTGTTCAGGTACTCTGTTCTCTACCTGTTCAGGTACTCTGTTCACTACCTGCTCAGGTACTCTGTTCTCTACCTGGACAGGTACTCTGTTCACTACCTGTTCACTACCTGTTCAGGTACTCTGTTCTCTATCTGTTCAGGTACTCTGTTCTCTACCTGTTCACTACCTGTTCAGGTACTCTGTTCACTACCTGCTCAGGTACTCTGTTCTCTACCTGTTCAGGTACTCTGTTCACCTCCTGTTCAGGTACTCTGTACTCTACCTGTTCACTACCTGTTCAGGTACTCTGTTCTTTACCTGCTCAGGTACTCTGTTCACTACCTGCTCAGGTACTCTGTTCTCTACCTGTTCAGGTACTCTGTTCACCTCCTGTTCAGGTACTCTGTTCTCTACCTGTTCAGGTACTCTGTTCTCTACCTGTTCACTACCTGTTCAGGTACTCTGTTCTTTACCTGCTCAGGTACTCTGTTCACTACCTGCTCAGGTACTCTGTTCACTACCTGCTCAGGTACTCTGTTCTCTACCTGTTCAGGTACTCTGTTATCTACCTGTTCACTACCTGTTCAGGTACTCTGTTCTCTACCTGTTCAGGTACTCTGTTCACCTCCTGTTCAGGTACTCTGTTCACTACCTGCTCAGGTACTCTGTTCTCTACCTGTTCAGGTACTCTATTCTCTACCTCTTCACTACCTGTTCAGGTACTCTGTTCTCAACCTGTTCAGGTACTCTATTCTCTACCTGTTCAGGTACTCTGTTCACTACCTGCTCAGGTACTCTGTTCTCTACCTGGTCAGGTACTCTGTTCACTACCTGTTCACTACCTGTTCAGGTACTCTGTTCACTACCTGCTCAGGTACTCTGTTCTCTACCTGTTCAGGTACTCTGTTATCTACCTGTTCACTACCTGTTCAGGTACTCTGTTCTTTACCTGCTCAGGTACTCTGTTCACTACCTGCTCAGGTACTCTGTTCACTACCTGCTCAGGTACTCTGTTCTTTACCTGCTCATGTACTCTGTTCTCTACCTGTTCAGGTACTCTGTTCACTACCTGTTCATTACCTGTTCAGGTACTCTGTTCTGTACCTGTTCAGGTACTCTGTTCTCTACCTGTTCACTACCTGTTCAGGTACTCTGTTCACTACCTGCTCAGGTACTCTGTTCTCTACCTGTTCAGGTACTCTGTTATCTACCTGTTCACTACCTGTTCAGGTACTCTGTTCTCTACCTGTTCAGGTACTCTGTTCACCTACTGTTCAGGTACTCTGTTCTCTACCTGTTCAGGTACTCTGTTCACTACCTGCTCAGATACTCTGTTCTCTACCTGTTCAGGTACTCTGTTCTCTACCTGTTCACCTACTGTTCAGGTACTCTGTTCTCTACCTGTTCAGGTACTCTGTTCACCTCCAGCTGAGGTACTCTGTACTCTACCTGTTCAGGTACGCTGTTCACCTACTGTTCAGGTACTCTGTTCTCTACCTGTTCAGGTACTCTGTTCTCTACCTGTCCACTACCTGTTCAGGTACTCTGTTCTCTACCTGTTCAGGTACTCTGTTCACCTACTGTTCAGGTACTCTGTTCTCTACCTGTTCATGTACTCTGTTCTCTACCTGGACAGGTACTCTGTTCACTACCTGTTCACTACCTGTTCAGGTACTCTGTTCTCTATCTGTTCAGGTACTCTGTTCTCTACCTGTTCACTACCTGTTCAGGTACTCTGTTCACTACCTGCTCAGGTACTCTGTTCTCTACCTGTTCAGGTACTCTGTTCACCTCCTGTTCAGGTACTCTGTACTCTACCTGTTCACTACCTGTTCAGGTACTCTGTTCTTTACCTGCTCAGGTACTCTGTTCACTACCTGCTCAGGTACTCTGTTCTCTACCTGTTCAGGTACTCTGTTCACCTCCTGTTCAGGTACTCTGTTCTCTACCTGTTCAGGTACTCTGTTCTCTACCTGTTCACTACCTGTTCAGGTACTCTGTTCTTTACCTGCTCAGGTACTCTGTTCACTACCTGCTCAGGTACTCTGTTCACTACCTGCTCAGGTACTCTGTTCTCTACCTGTTCAGGTACTCTGTTATCTACCTGTTCACTACCTGTTCAGGTACTCTGTTCTCTACCTGTTCAGGTACTCTGTTCACCTCCTGTTCAGGTACTCTGTTCACTACCTGCTCAGGTACTCTGTTCTCTACCTGTTCAGGTACTCTATTCTCTACCTCTTCACTACCTGTTCAGGTACTCTGTTCTCAACCTGTTCAGGTACTCTGTTCTCTACCTGTTCAGGTACTCTGTTCACTACCTGCTCAGGTACTCTGTTCTCTACCTGGTCAGGTACTCTGTTCACTACCTGTTCACTACCTGTTCAGGTACTCTGTTCACTACCTGTTCATGTACTCTGTTCTTCTACCTGGTCAGGTACTCTGTTCACTACCTGTTCACTACCTGTTCAGGTACTCTGTTCTCTACCTGTTCAGGTACTCTGTTCTCTACCTGTTCACTACCTGTTCAGGTACTCTGTTCACTACCTGTTCAGGTACTCTGTTCTCTACCTGTTCACTACCTGTTCAGGTACTCTGTTCTCTACCTGTTCAGGTACTCTGTTCACTACCTGCTCAGGTACTCTGTTCTTCTACCTGGTCAGGTACTCTGTTCACTACCTGTTCACTACCTGTTCAGGTACTCTGTTCTCTACCTGTTCAGGTACTCTGTTCTCTACCTGTTCACTACCTGTTCAGGTACTCTGTTCACTACCTGTTCAGGTACTCTGTTCTTTACCTGCTCAGGTACTCTGTTCTCTATCTGTTCACTACCTGTTCAGGTACTCTGTTCACTACCTGTTCAGGTACTCTGTTCTTTACCTGCTCAGGTACTCTGTTCACTACCTGCTCAGGTACTCTGTTCTTACCTGTTCAGGTACTCTGTTCTCTACCTGTTCGGGTACTCTGTTCTTTACCTGCTCAGGTACTCTGTTCACCTCCTGCTCAGGTACTCTGTTCTCTACCTGTTCATGTACTCTGTTCTCTACTTGTTCAGGTACTCTGTTCTCTACCTGTTCAGGTACTCTGTTCACTACCTGCTCAGGTACTCTGTTCTCTACCTGGACAGGTACTCTGTTCACTACCTGTTCACTACCTGTTCAGGTACTCTGTTCTCTATCTGTTCAGGTACTCTGTTCTCTACCTGTTCACTACCTGTTCAGGTACTCTGTTCACTACCTGCTCAGGTACTCTGTTCTCTACCTGTTCAGGTACTCTGTTCACCTCCTGTTCAGGTACTCTGTACTCTACCTGTTCACTACCTGTTCAGGTACTCTGTTCTTTACCTGCTCAGGTACTCTGTTCACTACCTGCTCAGGTACTCTGTTCTCTACCTGTTCAGGTACTCTGTTCACCTCCTGTTCAGGTACTCTGTTCTCTACCTGTTCAGGTACTCTGTTCTCTACCTGTTCACTACCTGTTCAGGTACTCTGTTCTTTACCTGCTCAGGTACTCTGTTCACTACCTGCTCAGGTACTCTGTTCACTACCTGCTCAGGTACTCTGTTCTCTACCTGTTCAGGTACTCTGTTATCTACCTGTTCACTACCTGTTCAGGTACTCTGTTCTCTACCTGTTCAGGTACTCTGTTCACCTCCTGTTCAGGTACTCTGTTCACTACCTGCTCAGGTACTCTGTTCTCTACCTGTTCAGGTACTCTATTCTCTACCTCTTCACTACCTGTTCAGGTACTCTGTTCTCAACCTGTTCAGGTACTCTGTTCTCTACCTGTTCAGGTACTCTGTTCACTACCTGCTCAGGTACTCTGTTCTCTACCTGGTCAGGTACTCTGTTCACTACCTGTTCACTACCTGTTCAGGTACTCTGTTCACTACCTGCTCAGGTACTCTGTTCTCTACCTGTTCAGGTACTCTGTTATCTACCTGTTCACTACCTGTTCAGGTACTCTGTTCTTTACCTGCTCAGGTACTCTGTTCACTACCTGCTCAGGTACTCTGTTCACTACCTGCTCAGGTACTCTGTTCTTTACCTGCTCATGTACTCTGTTCTCTACCTGTTCAGGTACTCTGTTCACTACCTGTTCATTACCTGTTCAGGTACTCTGTTCTGTACCTGTTCAGGTACTCTGTTCTCTACCTGTTCACTACCTGTTCAGGTACTCTGTTCACTACCTGCTCAGGTACTCTGTTCTCTACCTGTTCAGGTACTCTGTTATCTACCTGTTCACTACCTGTTCAGGTACTCTGTTCTCTACCTGTTCAGGTACTCTGTTCACCTACTGTTCAGGTACTCTGTTCTCTACCTGTTCAGGTACTCTGTTCACTACCTGCTCAGATACTCTGTTCTCTACCTGTTCAGGTACTCTGTTCTCTACCTGTTCACCTACTGTTCAGGTACTCTGTTCTCTACCTGTTCAGGTACTCTGTTCACCTCCAGCTGAGGTACTCTGTACTCTACCTGTTCAGGTACGCTGTTCACCTACTGTTCAGGTACTCTGTTCTCTACCTGTTCAGGTACTCTGTTCTCTACCTGTCCACTACCTGTTCAGGTACTCTGTTCTCTACCTGTTCAGGTACTCTGTTCACCTACTGTTCAGGTACTCTGTTCTCTACCTGTTCATGTACTCTGTTCTCTACCTGGACAGGTACTCTGTTCACTACCTGTTCACTACCTGTTCAGGTACTCTGTTCTCTATCTGTTCAGGTACTCTGTTCTCTACCTGTTCACTACCTGTTCAGGTACTCTGTTCACTACCTGCTCAGGTACTCTGTTCTCTACCTGTTCAGGTACTCTGTTCACCTCCTGTTCAGGTACTCTGTACTCTACCTGTTCACTACCTGTTCAGGTACTCTGTTCTTTACCTGCTCAGGTACTCTGTTCACTACCTGCTCAGGTACTCTGTTCTCTACCTGTTCAGGTACTCTGTTCACCTCCTGTTCAGGTACTCTGTTCTCTACCTGTTCAGGTACTCTGTTCTCTACCTGTTCACTACCTGTTCAGGTACTCTGTTCTTTACCTGCTCAGGTACTCTGTTCACTACCTGCTCAGGTACTCTGTTCACTACCTGCTCAGGTACTCTGTTCTCTACCTGTTCAGGTACTCTGTTATCTACCTGTTCACTACCTGTTCAGGTACTCTGTTCTCTACCTGTTCAGGTACTCTGTTCACCTCCTGTTCAGGTACTCTGTTCACTACCTGCTCAGGTACTCTGTTCTCTACCTGTTCAGGTACTCTATTCTCTACCTCTTCACTACCTGTTCAGGTACTCTGTTCTCAACCTGTTCAGGTACTCTGTTCTCTACCTGTTCAGGTACTCTGTTCACTACCTGCTCAGGTACTCTGTTCTCTACCTGGTCAGGTACTCTGTTCACTACCTGTTCACTACCTGTTCAGGTACTCTGTTCACTACCTGCTCAGGTACTCTGTTCTCTACCTGTTCAGGTACTCTGTTATCTACCTGTTCACTACCTGTTCAGGTACTCTGTTCTTTACCTGCTCAGGTACTCTGTTCACTACCTGCTCAGGTACTCTGTTCACTACCTGCTCAGGTACTCTGTTCTTTACCTGCTCATGTACTCTGTTCTCTACCTGTTCAGGTACTCTGTTCACTACCTGTTCATTACCTGTTCAGGTACTCTGTTCTGTACCTGTTCAGGTACTCTGTTCTCTACCTGTTCACTACCTGTTCAGGTACTCTGTTCACTACCTGCTCAGGTACTCTGTTCTCTACCTGTTCAGGTACTCTGTTATCTACCTGTTCACTACCTGTTCAGGTACTCTGTTCTCTACCTGTTCAGGTACTCTGTTCACCTACTGTTCAGGTACTCTGTTCTCTACCTGTTCAGGTACTCTGTTCACTACCTGCTCAGATACTCTGTTCTCTACCTGTTCAGGTACTCTGTTCTCTACCTGTTCACCTACTGTTCAGGTACTCTGTTCTCTACCTGTTCAGGTACTCTGTTCACCTCCAGCTGAGGTACTCTGTACTCTACCTGTTCAGGTACGCTGTTCACCTACTGTTCAGGTACTCTGTTCTCTACCTGTTCAGGTACTCTGTTCTCTACCTGTCCACTACCTGTTCAGGTACTCTGTTCTCTACCTGTTCAGGTACTCTGTTCACCTACTGTTCAGGTACTCTGTTCTCTACCTGTTCATGTACTCTGTTCTCTACCTGTTCACCTACTGTTCAGGTACTCTGTTCACTACCTGTTCACTACCTGTTCAGGTACTCTGTTCACTACCTGTTCAGGTACTCTGTTCTCTACCTGTTCACTACCTGTTCAGGTACTCTGTTCTCTACCTGTTCAGGTACTCTGTTCACTACCTGCTCAGGTACTCTGTTCTTCTACCTGGTCAGGTACTCTGTTCACTACCTGTTCACTACCTGTTCAGGTACTCTGTTCTCTACCTGTTCAGGTACTCTGTTCTCTACCTGTTCACTACCTGTTCAGGTACTCTGTTCACTACCTGTTCAGGTACTCTGTTCTTTACCTGCTCAGGTACTCTGTTCTCTATCTGTTCACTACCTGTTCAGGTACTCTGTTCACTACCTGTTCAGGTACTCTGTTCTTTACCTGCTCAGGTACTCTGTTCACTACCTGCTCAGGTACTCTGTTCTTACCTGTTCAGGTACTCTGTTCTCTACCTGTTCGGGTACTCTGTTCTTTACCTGCTCAGGTACTCTGTTCACCTCCTGCTCAGGTACTCTGTTCTCTACCTGTTCATGTACTCTGTTCTCTACTTGTTCAGGTACTCTGTTCTCTACCTGTTCAGGTACTCTGTTCACTACCTGCTCAGGTACTCTGTTCTCTACCTGGTCAGGTACTCTGTTCACTACCTGTTCACTACCTGTTCAGGTACTCTGTTCTCTATCTGTTCAGGTACTCTGTTCTCTACCTGTTCACTACCTGTTCAGGTACTCTGTTCACTACCTGCTCAGGTACTCTGTTCTCTACCTGTTCAGGTACTCTGTTCACCTCCTGTTCAGGTACTCTGTTCTCTACCTGTTCAGGTACTCTGTTCACCTCCTGTTCAGGTACTCTGTACTCTACCTGTTCACTACCTGTTCAGGTACTCTGTTCTTTACCTGCTCAGGTACTCTGTTCACTACCTGCTCAGGTACTCTGTTCTCTACCTGTTCAGGTACTCTGTTCACCTCCTGTTCAGGTACTCTGTTCTCTACCTGTTCAGGTACTCTGTTCTCTACCTGTTCACTACCTGTTCAGGTACTCTGTTCTTTACCTGCTCAGGTACTCTGTTCACTACCTGCTCAGGTACTCTGTTCACTACCTGCTCAGGTACTCTGTTCTCTACCTTTTCAGGTACTCTGTTATCTACCCGTTCACTACCTGTTCAGGTACTCTGTTCTCTACCTGTTCAGGTACTCTGTTCACCTCCTGTTCAGGTACTCTGTTCACTACCTGCTCAGGTACTCTGTTCTCTACCTGTTCAGGTACTCTATTCTCTACCTCTTCACTACCTGTTCAGGTACTCTGTTCTCAACCTGTTCAGGTACTCTGTTCTCTACCTGTTCAGGTACTCTGTTCACTACCTGCTCAGGTACTCTGTTCTCTACCTGGTCAGGTACTCTGTTCACTACCTGTTCACTACCTGTTCAGGTACTCTGTTCACTACCTGCTCAGGTACTCTGTTCTCTACCTGTTCAGGTACTCTGTTATCTACCTGTTCACTACCTGTTCAGGTACTCTGTTCTTTACCTGCTCAGGTACTCTGTTCACTACCTGCTCAGGTACTCTGTTCACTACCTGCTCAGGTACTCTGTTCTTTACCTGCTCATGTACTCTGTTCTCTACCTGTTCAGGTACTCTGTTCACTACCTGTTCATTACCTGTTCAGGTACTCTGTTCTCTACCTGTTCAGGTACTCTGTTCTCTACCTGTTCACTACCTGTTCAGGTACTCTGTTCACTACCTGCTCAGGTACTCTGTTCTCTACCTGTTCAGGTACTCTGTTATCTACCTGTTCACTACCTGTTCAGGTACTCTGTTCTCTACCTGTTCAGGTACTCTGTTCACCTACTGTTCAGGTACTCTGTTCTCTACCTGTTCAGGTACTCTGTTCACTACCTGCTCAGATACTCTGTTCTCTACCTGTTCAGGTACTCTGTTCTCTACCTGTTCACCTACTGTTCAGGTACTCTGTTCTCTACCTGTTCAGGTACTCTGTTCACCTCCAGCTCAGGTACTCTGTACTCTACCTGTTCAGGTACGCTGTTCACCTACTGTTCAGGTACTCTGTTCTCTACCTGTTCAGGTACTCTGTTCTCTACCTGTCCACTACCTGTTCAGGTACTCTGTTCTCTACCTGTTCAGGTACTCTGTTCACCTACTGTTCAGGTACTCTGTTCTCTACCTGTTCATGTACTCTGTTCTCTACCTGTTCACCTACTGTTCAGGTACTCTGTTCTCTACCTGTTCGGGTACTCTGTTCTCTACCTGCTCAGGTACTCTGTTCACCTCCTGCTCAGGTACTCTGTACTCTACCTGTTCAGGTACGCTGTTCACCTACTGTTCAGGTACTCTGTTCTCTACCTGTTCATGTACTCTGTTCTCTACCTGTTCAGGTACTATGTTCACCTCCTGTTCAGGTACTCTGTTCTCTACCTGTTCATGTACTCTGTTCTCTATCTGTTCAGGTACTCTGTTCACCTACTGTTCAGGTACTCTGTTCTCGACCTGTTCAGGTACTCTGTTCACTACCTGCTCAGGTACTCTGTTCTCTACCTGCTCAGGTACTCTGTTCTCTACCTGTTCAGGTACTCTGTTCTCTACCTGTTCACCTACTGTTCAGGTACTCTGTTCACTACCTGTTCACTACCTGTTCAGGTACTCTGTTCACTACCTGTTCAGGTACTCTGTTCTCTACCTGTTCACTACCTGTTCAGGTACTCTGTTCTCTACCTGTTCAGGTACTCTGTTCACTACCTGCTCAGGTACTCTGTTCTTCTACCTGGTCAGGTACTCTGTTCACTACCTGTTCAGGTACTCTGTTCTCTACCTGTTCAGGTACTCTGTTCTCTACCTGTTCACTACCTGTTCAGGTACTCTGTTCACTACCTGTTCAGGTACTCTGTTCTTTACCTGCTCAGGTACTCTGTTCTCTATCTGTTCACTACCTGTTCAGGTACTCTGTTCACTACCTGTTCAGGTACTCTGTTCTTTACCTGCTCAGGTACTCTGTTCACTACCTGCTCAGGTACTCTGTTCTTACCTGTTCAGGTACTCTGTTCTCTACCTGTTCGGGTACTCTGTTCTTTACCTGCTCAGGTACTCTGTTCACCTCCTGCTCAGGTACTCTGTTCTCTACCTGTTCATGTACTCTGTTCTCTACTTGTTCAGGTACTCTGTTCTCTACCTGTTCAGGTACTCTGTTCACTACCTGCTCAGGTACTCTGTTCTCTACCTGGTCAGGTACTCTGTTCACTACCTGTTCACTACCTGTTCAGGTACTCTGTTCTCTATCTGTTCAGGTACTCTGTTCTCTACCTGTTCACTACCTGTTCAGGTACTCTGTTCACTACCTGCTCAGGTACTCTGTTCTCTACCTGTTCAGGTACTCTGTTCACTACCTGCTCAGATACTCCGTTCTCTACCTGTTCAGGTACTCTGTTCACCTCCTGTTCAGGTACTCTGTTCTCTACCTGTTCAGGTACTCTGTTCACCTCCTGTTCAGGTACTCTGTACTCTACCTGTTCACTACCTGTTCAGGTACTCTGTTCTTTACCTGCTCAGGTACTCTGTTCACTACCTGCTCAGGTACTCTGTTCTCTACCTGTTCAGGTACTCTGTTCACCTCCTGTTCAGGTACTCTGTTCTCTACCTGTTCAGGTACTCTGTTCTCTACCTGTTCACTACCTGTTCAGGTACTCTGTTCTTTACCTGCTCAGGTACTCTGTTCACTACCTGCTCAGGTACTCTGTTCACTACCTGCTCAGGTACTCTGTTCTCTACCTTTTCAGGTACTCTGTTATCTACCCGTTCACTACCTGTTCAGGTACTCTGTTCTCTACCTGTTCAGGTACTCTGTTCACCTCCTGTTCAGGTACTCTGTTCACTACCTGCTCAGGTACTCTGTTCTCTACCTGTTCAGGTACTCTATTCTCTACCTCTTCACTACCTGTTCAGGTACTCTGTTCTCAACCTGTTCAGGTACTCTGTTCTCTACCTGTTCAGGTACTCTGTTCACTACCTGCTCAGGTACTCTGTTCTCTACCTGGTCAGGTACTCTGTTCACTACCTGTTCACTACCTGTTCAGGTACTCTGTTCACTACCTGCTCAGGTACTCTGTTCTCTACCTGTTCAGGTACTCTGTTATCTACCTGTTCACTACCTGTTCAGGTACTCTGTTCTTTACCTGCTCAGGTACTCTGTTCACTACCTGCTCAGGTACTCTGTTCACTACCTGCTCAGGTACTCTGTTCTTTACCTGCTCATGTACTCTGTTCTCTACCTGTTCAGGTACTCTGTTCACTACCTGTTCATTACCTGTTCAGGTACTCTGTTCTCTACCTGTTCAGGTACTCTGTTCTCTACCTGTTCACTACCTGTTCAGGTACTCTGTTCACTACCTGCTCAGGTACTCTGTTCTCTACCTGTTCAGGTACTCTGTTATCTACCTGTTCACTACCTGTTCAGGTACTCTGTTCTCTACCTGTTCAGGTACTCTGTTCACCTACTGTTCAGGTACTCTGTTCTCTACCTGTTCAGGTACTCTGTTCACTACCTGCTCAGATACTCTGTTCTCTACCTGTTCAGGTACTCTGTTCTCTACCTGTTCACCTACTGTTCAGGTACTCTGTTCTCTACCTGTTCAGGTACTCTGTTCACCTCCAGCTCAGGTACTCTGTACTCTACCTGTTCAGGTACGCTGTTCACCTACTGTTCAGGTACTCTGTTCTCTACCTGTTCAGGTACTCTGTTCTCTACCTGTCCACTACCTGTTCAGGTACTCTGTTCTCTACCTGTTCAGGTACTCTGTTCACCTACTGTTCAGGTACTCTGTTCTCTACCTGTTCATGTACTCTGTTCTCTACCTGTTCACCTACTGTTCAGGTACTCTGTTCTCTACCTGTTCGGGTACTCTGTTCTCTACCTGCTCAGGTACTCTGTTCACCTCCTGCTCAGGTACTCTGTACTCTACCTGTTCAGGTACGCTGTTTACCTACTGTTCAGGTACTCTGTTCTCTACCTGTTCATGTACTCTGTTCTCTACCTGTTCAGGTACTATGTTCACCTCCTGTTCAGGTACTCTGTTCTCTACCTGTTCATGTACTCTGTTCTCTATCTGTTCAGGTACTCTGTTCACCTACTGTTCAGGTACTCTGTTCTCGACCTGTTCAGGTACTCTGTTCACTACCTGCTCAGGTACTCTGTTCTCTACCTGCTCAGGTACTCTGTTCTCTACCTGTTCAGGTACTCTGTCCCTACCTGTTCACTACCTGTTCAGGTACTCTGTTCACCTCCTGTTCAGGTACTCTGTTCTCTACCTGTTCAGGTACTCTGTTCTCTACCTGTCCACTACCTGTTCAGGTACTCTGTTCACTACCTGCTCAGGTACTCTGTTCTTACCTGTTCAGGTACTCTGTTCTCTACCTGTTCAGGTACTCTGTTCTTTACCTGCTCAGGTACTCTGTACTCTACCTGTTCATGTAGTCTGTTCTCTACCTGTTCAGGTACTCTGTTCACTACCTGCTCAGGTACTCTTTTCACTACCTGCTCAGGTACTCTGTTCTCTACCTGTTCAGGTACTCTGTTCTCTACCTGTTCAGGTACTCTGTTCACCTCCTGCTCAGGTACTCTGTACTCTACCTGTTCAGGTACTCTGTTCACCTACTGTTCAGGTACTCTGTTCACCTCCTGCTCAGGTACTCTGCTCTCTACCTTTTCAGGTACTCTGTGCTCTATCTGTTCTTAAATGTGGTCACTACGATGGCTTCAAACTGAATCGAGTCCTCGTGAAGATACAATACAAGTTAATGAGACATCTGAAGTCTCTGAACAGACACAAAGTTCACGCGATGAGTTGAGACATATTTGACTCAGGACTGTGATCATCTGTAGTGTGTGTACGTCACCAGCAGGAGGCAGCAGCACTCCGCTGCACGAGGAAGAAGAAAAAGAAGAAAACCGGAAGTAAGCGGTGCCGCAGCAGCAGCAGCGGATCAACAGCAGATTGTCGTCAGGTTTGACTTTAATGATGTTTATAGGATGTTTTCATGTTTACTCCTTCACGTTACAATCGTAAATCACCGTCTTTAACTCTCCTTGTTCTCTTCTGGTTCTGTGTCTCCGTCTCACCAGACTCACTAACTTGTGTTTTTAAGCCGCTTGTGTGTAAAGACACGGACAGCTTCCGGTGTGCGAGTTTAACTGGTTTTGAATTAACTGGTTTATGTGGGAGTGCCTGAGGCAGATGTGTGGTAGGAGTGGCATTTCAGGACCCACGTAGAATAAACAGGAAATAAATATTTCGATCGTTTCGCCTCTGTCTTTCACGTAGTTTCTACGGTTTCTTTTGATAGAATATAAACGGAACACTTTGCTGGAAAATGTACTACTCGTTCGCGAGGCTGTGGTTGAGATTCCGAGGACGCATAACGAGGACCAGAGTGAATGACAAAGTTGGTGGTAGGTGTCGATGCCTGTTCAAAATACTTACGTCAATACAAAATACTTACGTCAATAAATCCTTTAAGAAACGCTCTGTTGTCCGTCTTATATTTGTATCATATATCGTTATTAATCTCATGTCAAGTCGATTTGAGACCGATGTACCTGTCTGTGCATCCATACAGCCTGTGAGTTAAACATATGAGCTCAAACACCGCGTACAGATGACTGTCAACTGTGGGAAGCTGTGATCCACCCAGATTAACTTGTGATTCAACTTCTGTAGGCTCTCACATCGCTTATGTTTTATATTAAAGACTACGGACATGCATCTTATGTTAACGATATTCTACACTGTGCAGCACACATTCATCCAGATTAGACATGACTGGTAACTCTCGTTTTGTTACTAGAGGGTTTAATAACTACACGCAGGGGTTAGGGTGTCTGTTGAAACATTACGATGGAGAGGCTTGTTGGAGTATTAATTTAGGATTTCGACAGCATTACCACGACCAATTATCCATCTTCATTACGAAAATAAGATTTATTGTCTGGTGACATAAAAATAGTCGAAATATGCATCATACAAGAATCGAACCGTTGACCGACCCATGATGTCTAAGTGTCATCTGAACTACCACTGAGCCACGGAGCAAAGATAAATGTCGAAGTACTCATCGTGTAACATTCACATCATCACACAGTATCGCCATTCATGATGAACTGTGTTTCCTGTCACATTAACGTTAGTGCACGTAGCTCACCATAGGGAAATCTTAATTAAGTATTTGATTTGGGTCGGTCTAAATGATGATTTGGGTCGGTCTAAATGATACAAGAAGAAAAGACAGCGAGTAGACTATATTGTAGATATATTACTATTTCCAAAGGTTACTATATTATATACGTAATCTGCTCAAGTTACAATTTTGTTATTGTGAAGCATTTACTAACTTTACACGATGAATACTTTGTCACGTATCTTTGCTCCGCTATTTTTATGTCACCAGACAACAAATCTTATTTTCGTAATGAAGATGGATAATTGGTCGTGGTAATGCTGTCGAAATCCTAAATTAATACTCCAACAAGCCTCTCCATCGTAATGTTTCAACAGACACCCTAACCCCTGCGTGTAGTTATTAAACCCTCTAGTAACAAAACGAGAGTTACCAGTCATGTCTAATCTGGATGAATGTGTGCTGCACAGTGTAGAATATCGTTAACATAAGATGCATGTCCGTAGTCTTTAATATAAAACATAAGCGATGTGAGAGCCTACAGAAGTTGAATCACAAGTTAATCTGGGTGGATCACAGCTTCCCACAGTTGACAGTCATCTGTACGCGGTGTTTGAGCTCATATGTTTAACTCACAGGCTGTATGGATGCACAGACAGGTACATCGGTCTCAAATCGACTTGACATGAGATTAATAACGATATATGATACAAATATAAGACGGACAACAGAGCGTTTCTTAAAGGATTTATTGACATAAGTATTTTGTATTGACGTAAGTATTTTGAACAGGCATCGACACCTACCACCAACTTTGTCATTCACTCTGGTCCTCGTTATGCGTCCTCGGAATCTCAACCACAGCCTCGCGAACGAGTAGTACATTTTCCAGCAAAGTGTTCCGTTTATATTCTATCAAAAGAAACCGTAGAAACTACGTGAAAGACAGAGGCGAAACGATCGAAATATTTATTTCCTGTTTATTCTACGTGGGTCCTTAAATGCCACTCCTACCACACATCTGCCTCAGGCACTCCCACATAAACCAGTTAATTCAAAACCAGTTAAACTCGCACACCGGTGTTGCACCACAGCTTGTTATCTTAGAAAGTATATTATCATGCTTTTCAAATGTATAATGTCCACGCCCACGTTTTCTAAATTATGTTCGGATTATATTAATGAAAATAATAATAATGACGATAAACTTGTAAAATTAGTTTAAGAAAGTGCTTCAAAGGCTAAAAACAGAAAATACAAAAAGGTACCTGAACAGAGCCAGCGACTCAGGATAAATCAATCACGTAACGTTAACCAATAACATCAGGATCAATCAATCACGTAACGTTAACCAATAACATCAGGATCAATCAATCACGTAACGTTAACCAACAACATCAGGATTAATCAATCACGTAACGTTAACCAATAACATCAGGATCAATCAATCACATAACGTTAACCAATAACATCAGGATATTTAACAGGTTCTATTGGTTCTTTAAGGCCACCATGGAATATATAACAGGTTCTATTGGTTCTTTAAGGCCACCATGGAATACATAACAGGTTATATTGGTTCTTTAAGTTCACCATGGAATATTTAACAGGTTCTATTGGTTCTTTAAGGCCACCATGGAATATTTAACAGGTGATATTTGTTCTTTAAGTTCACCATGGAATATATAACAGGTTATATTGGTTCTTTAAGGCCACCATGGAATACATAACAGGTTATATTGGTTCTTTAAGGCCACCATGGAATATTTAACAGGTTATATTGGTTCTTTAAGGCCACCATGGAATACATAACAGGTTATATTGGTTCTTTAAGTTCACCATGGAATATTTACAGGTTCTATTGGTTCTTTAAGGCCACCATGGAATACATAACATGTTCTATTGGTTCTTTAAGGCCAACCATGATGATGATGCCATTTTTGTCCTTGAAGGAGTTCTTCCTCTAAGGAGTTCTTCTTCTAAGATGGCCGACCTCTGGCAGAACGCCATGGATCACGCTGTCGCCATCGCAAGAAGAGCCGGAGAGGTGTGTGTGTGTGTGTGTGTGTGTGTGTGTGTGTGTGTGTGTGTGTGTGTGTGTGTGTGTGTGTGTGTGTGTGTGTGTGTGTGTGTGTGTGTGTGTGTGTGTGTGTGTGTGTGTGTGTGTGTGTGTGTGTGTGTGTGTGTGTCATAGTCAGATAATTCAGTGTCATCCTCCTCCAAAGTAACAGATACAGGTCTGTATTGATCAGCTCTGTATTGATCAGCTCTGTGCTCTGTATTGATCAGCTCTGTACTCTGTATTGATCAGCTCTGTGCTCTGTATTGATCAGCTCTGTGCTCTGTATTGATCAGCTCTGTACTCTGTATTGATCAGCTCTGTGCTCTGTATTGATCAGCTCTGTATTGATCAGCTCTGTGCTCTGTATTGATCAGCTCTGTACTCTGTATTGATCAGCTCTGTGCTCTGTATTGATCAGCTCTGTGCTCTGTATTGATCAGCTCTGTGCTCTGTATTGATCAGCTCTGTGCTCTGCATTGATCAGCTCTGTATTGATCAGCTCTGTGCTCTGTATTGATCAGCTCTGTACTCTGTATTGATCAGCTCTGTGCTCTGTATTGATCAGCTCTGTGCTCTGTATTGATCAGCTCTGTGCACTGTATTGATCAGCTCTGTGCTCTGTATTGATCAGCTCTGTATTGATGTGCTCTGTATTGATCAGCTCTGTACTCTGTATTGATCAGCTCTGTACTCTGTATTGATCAGCTCTGTACTCTGTATTGATCAGCTCTGTACTCTGTATTGATCAGCTCTGTATTGAACAGCTCTATGCTCTGTATTGATCAGCTCTGTACTCTGTATTGATCAGCTCTGTACTCTGTATTGATCAGCTCTGTACTCTGTATTGATCAGCTCTGTATTGAACAGCTCTATGCTCTGTATTGATCAGCTCTGTGCTCTGTATTGATCAGCTCTGTGCTCTATTGATCAGCTCTGTATTGATCAGCTCTGTTCTCTGTATTTATCAGCTCTATACTCTGTATTGATCAGCTCTGTACTCTGTATTGATCAGCTCTGTGCTCTGTATTGATCAGCTCTGTGCTCTGTATTGATCAGCTCTATGCTCTGTATTGATCAGCTCTGTGCTCTGTATTGATCAGCTCTGTGCTCTGTATTGATCAGCTCTATGCTCTGTATTGATCAGCTCTGTGCTCTGTATTGATCAGCTCTGTGCTCTGTATTGATCAGCTCTGTATTGATGTGCTCTGTATTGATCAGCTCTGTGCTCTGTATTGATCAGCTCTGTATTGATCAGCTCTGTGCTCTGTATTGATCAGCTCTGTACTCTGTATTGATCAGCTCTGTGCTCTGTATTGATCAGCTCTGTGCTCTGTATTGATCAGCTCTGTATTGATCAGCTCTGTATTGATGTGCTCTGTATTGATCAGCTCTGTGCTCTGTATTGATCAGCTCTGTACTCTGTATTGATCAGCTCTGTGCTCTGTATTGATCAGCTCTGTATTGATGTGCTCTGTATTGATCAGCTCTGTACTCTGTATTGATCAGCTCTGTACTCTGTATTGATCAGCTCTGTATTGAACAGCTCTATGCTCTGTATTGATCAGCTCTGTACTCTGTATTGATCAGCTCTGTACTCTGTATTGATCAGCTCTGTACTCTGTATTGATCAGCTCTGTATTGAACAGCTCTATGCTCTGTATTGATCAGCTCTGTGCTCTGTATTGATCAGCTCTGTGCTCTATTGATCAGCTCTGTATTGATCAGCTCTGTTCTCTGTATTTATCAGCTCTATACTCTGTATTGATCAGCTCTGTACTCTGTATTGATCAGCTCTGTGCTCTGTATTGATCAGCTCTGTGCTCTGTATTGATCAGCTCTATGCTCTGTATTGATCAGCTCTGTGCTCTGTATTGATCAGCTCTGTGCTCTGTATTGATCAGCTCTATGCTCTGTATTGATCAGCTCTGTGCTCTGTATTGATCAGCTCTGTGCTCTGTATTGATCAGCTCTGTATTGATGTGCTCTGTATTGATCAGCTCTGTGCTCTGTATTGATCAGCTCTGTATTGATCAGCTCTGTGCTCTGTATTGATCAGCTCTGTACTCTGTATTGATCAGCTCTGTGCTCTGTATTGATCAGCTCTGTGCTCTGTATTGATCAGCTCTGTATTGATCAGCTCTGTATTGATGTGCTCTGTATTGATCAGCTCTGTGCTCTGTATTGATCAGCTCTGTACTCTGTATTGATCAGCTCTGTACTCTGTATTGATCAGCTCTGTATTGATCAGCTCTATGCTCTGTATTGATCAGCTCTGTGCTCTGTATTGATCAGCTCTGTATTGATCAGCTCTGTTCTCTGTATTTATCAGCTCTATACTCTGTATTGATCAGCTCTGTACTCTGTATTGATCAGCTCTGTATTGATCAGCTCTGTGCTCTGTATTGATCAGCTCTGTGCTCTGTATTGATCAGCTCTGTGCTCTGTATTGATCAGCTCTATGCTCTGTATTGATCAGCTCTGTGCTCTGTATTGATCAGCTCTGTGCTCTGTATTGATCAGCTCTATGCTCTGTATTGATCAGCTCTGTGCTCTGTATTGATCGGCTCTGTGCTCTGTATTGATCGGCTCTGTTCTCTGTATTGATCGGCTCTGTGCTCTGTATTGATCGGCTCTGTGCTCTGCATTGATCGGCTCTGTGCTCTGTATTGATCGGCTCTGTTCTCTGCATTGATCGGCTCTGTGCTCTCTATTGATCGGCTCTGTTCTCTGCATTGATCGGCTCTGTGCTCTCTATTGATCGGCTCTGTGCTCTGTATTGATCGGCTCTGTGCTCTGTATTGATCAGGTGGTGCATGAGGCTCTGCAGGATGACAGGAAGGTGATGACAAAGAGTTCGTCGGTTGATCTGGTGACACAAACCGACCAGAAGGTGGAGCAACTCATCATCCAATCAGTGAAGTACAAATTCCCCACTCACAGGTAAGAACACCTGCTTGTGTTAATGATCAGATCCATCTTTCAATCACTGAAGGGATGTCGAGTTCCTGTTGAGACTTTCTTTATTCTCATAAACTAAACAGTTCAATCAAAACTCCAATCTCACACACACACACATATATACATATGCTTATATACAACATGCTTTATTTACAGTAACAATGAGAGAAAAAAATCTTAAGTTGAAAGTGTGTGTGTGTGTGTTTGTGTGTGTGTGTGTCAGCTTCATAGGGGAAGAGTCTGTAGCTGCAGGTGAACCTTGTGTCCTCACTGACCGTCCCACCTGGATCATCGACCCCATCGATGGGACGACCAACTTTGTTCACGCGTGAGTTTTATAAAAAAATCAAACATAGTCTAAAAGCATAACATGATGAAGTGATGACATTTTGAACATAGATGGATGTAATTTCTAACTTGACTGGTTGGTGGAGGCGTTTACTTTGATTTCTGGTTACTACTATTATTATTATTATTATTAATAATTTATTATCTCCAATAAATACATAATTGTCTCTTTAACAGATTTCCTTTTGTTGCTATTTCCATCGGATTTTCTGTCAACAAACAGGTGAGTTGAACTTCTAGTCCAAGTCGTGGCATACTATACTGTGGCCTACTATACTGTGGCCTACTATACTGTGACCTATACTGTGGCCTACTATGTTGTGGCCTACTATGCTGTGACTTACTATACTGTGACCTACTATACTGTGACCTACCTTACTGTGACCTACTATACTGTGACCTACTATATACTGTGACCTACTATACTGTGACCTACTATACTGTGACCTACTATATACAGACCTACTATACTGTGACCTACTATACTGTGACCTACTATACTGTGACTTACTATACTGTGACCTACTATACTGTGACCTACTATACCAGTAGGTCACAGTATAGTAGGTCACTAGTAAGGAAATTAGTGTTTGGTAGATTATTTTTTTGTTGTAACAATGCTTCTTGGCAATAAGTCTTATACCGTTGGAAAGCCTGTTTAATGTGGGTTGCGCCCATGAAAAATTAGACAAATCTTCTCCCTAGTGACTGACTTTATTATGACTTACTATGACCTATGTTTTAAAACCTAGTGTACTATAACCTACTATACTATAGCATACTATATTATCACCTACTATACTATGACTTACAATACTCTGACCTACTGTACTATGACCATCCATCCATCCATTTTCCATCGCTTATCCGGGGTCGGGTCGCGGTGGCAGCAGGCCAAGCAGGCCGACTCAGACCTCCCTCTCACCGGCAACATGTTCCAGCTCATTCTGGGGGATCCCGAGGCGTTCCCAGGCCAGCTGGGAGATGTAATCTCTCCTGGGACTTCCCCGGGGTCTCTTCCCAGTTGGATGTGCCTGGAAAACCTCCAGTGGGAGGCGTCCAGGAGGCATCCTAATTAGATGCCCGAACCACCTCAGCTGACTCCTTTCGACGCGAAGGAGTAGCGGCTCGACTCCAAGTTCCCTCCTGATGACCGAGCTCCTTACCCTATCTCTAAGGCTGAGCCCGGCCACCCTACGGAGGAAACTCATTTCGGCCGCTTGTAGCCGCGACCTTGTCCTTTCGGTCACGACCCAGAGTTCGTGACCATAGGCGAGGGTATGAACGTAGACCGAGTGGTAAATTGAGAGCTTTGCCTTCCGGCTCAGCTCCCTCTTCACCAAGACGGTCCGGTGCAGCGCCTGCTTTACTGCTGCAGCCGCACCGATCCGCCTGTCGATCTCCTGCTCCATCTTACCCTCACTCGTGAACAAGACCCTGAGATACTTAAACTCCTTCACTTGAGGTAGGCACTCCGTCCCCACCTGGAGGGAGCAAACCACCGGTTTCCGGCAGAGAACCATGGCCTCAGATTTGGAGGTGCTAACTCTCATCCCCGCCGCTTCACACTCTGCTGCAAACTCGGCTAACAGGACCACATCATCTGCAAATAGCAGAGAGGCGATCCCGAGACCCCCGAAACTAACGTTCTCCGCCCCCAGGCTGCGCCTAGATATCCTGTCCATGAAAATCACGAACAGGACCGGTGACAAAGGGCAGCCCTGGCGGAGGCCAACACCCACCGGGAACGTGTCTGACTTATTGCCGAGAATGCGGACACAGCTCCTACTGCAGTCATACAGAGACCGGATCGCCCGTTGTAACGGGACCGGCACCCCATACTCCCGCAGCACCCCCCACAAGACCCCCCCGAGGGACCCGGTCGAAAGCCTTCTCCAGGTCCACAAAGCACATGTAGACTGGTTGGGCAAACTCCCAGAGCCCCTCCAGTAGTCTTGCGAGGGTAAAGAGCTGGTCCACTGTTCCACGGCCGGGACGGAATCCGCACTGCTCCTCTTGAATGCGATTGGGGCGGTTGTGGCTAAGTGGATAGCAGGGCCGTCTTTCAATCAGAGGGTCGGCGGTTCGAACCCCGGCTCCGGCTCCGCTAGTTGCATGTTGATGTGTCCTTGAGCAAGACATTTAACCCCAAAATTGCTCCCGTAGCTGTGCCTACGGTGTAGAAATGTGGTAGACTCTGAATTGTAAGTCGCTTTGGATAAAAGCGTCTGCTAAATGACTGTAATGTAATGTAATGTAATGAATCTGAGGTTCGACAAGCGGTCGGAGCCTCCTTTCCAGCACCCTGGCATAAGCCTTCCTCGGGAGGCTGAGTAGTGTGATACCCCGGTAATTCGAGCACACTCTCCGGTCCCCCTTTTTGAAGATGGGAACCACCACCCCTGTCTGCCATTCCATGGGCACTGATCCCGACCCCCATGCGACATTGAAGAGGCGTGTCAACCAGGACAGCCTAACTATGTCCAGCGCCTTAAGCATCTCAGGGCGGATCTCATCCACCCCCGGCGCCTTGCCACCAAGGAGCTTTTTAACTACCTCAGCGACCTCTGCCAGGGATATGGGTGAGCCTCCCCCTAGGTCCTCAGGCGCTGCCTCCACAATAGAGGCTTTGAACATGGTCTACTCGGATTCCGTGTCCCCAACCTCCCTCGGGATGTGTGAGAAGTTCTTCCGGAGGTGGGAGTTAAAGACCTCCCGGACAGGGTCCTCCGCCAGACGTTCCCAGTTTACCCTCACTACACGTTTGGGTTTGCCGGGTCTTTCCAACCGGTTCCCCTGCCATCTGATCCAACTCACCACCAGGTGGTGATCAGTTGACAGCTCTGCTCCTCTCTTCACCCGAGTGTCCAAGACATACGGCCGCAAATCAAATGATACGATTACAAAGTCGATCATTGATCTCCGGCCTAAGGTGTTCTGGTACCAGGTACACTTATGAGCCACCTTATGTTCGAACATAGTGTTCGTTATGGCCAAACCGTGGCAAGCACAGAAGTCCAATAACGAAACACCATTCGGGTTCAGATCGGGCAAGCCGTTCCTCCCAATCACCCCCCGCCAGGTTTCTCCGTCATTGCCCACGTGAGCGTTGAAGTCCCCCAGGAGAACTATGGAGTCGGTAGGCGGCATCCTTTCCAGGACCCCTCCCACCGACTCCAAGAAGGCCGGATACTCCGAACTGCTGTTTGGTGCATAAGCACAAACCACAGTCAGAGCCTTGCTCCCCGCAACCCATAGGCGCATGGAGGCGACCCTCTCGCTCTCCGGGGAGAACTCCAACACAGCGGTGCTCAGCCGGGGCCTCGTGAGTATCCCCACTCCTGCCCGGCGCCTCTCACCCTGGGCAACTCCGGAAAAGGACAAAGTCCAACCCCTCTCCAGGAGCTTGGTTCCAGAGCCAACGCTGTGTGTGGAGGTGAGTCCAACTATTTCTAGCTGGTATCGCTCCACCTCCTGCACCAGCTCCGGCTCTTTCCCCGCTAGCGAGGTGACGTTCCATGTCCCTAGAGCTAGTCTATGCCGCCGGCGATCGGCATGCCCGGGCCTCCCGCCCGACCCGCCGCCCAGTCTGCATAGCACCCGACCCCGATGCTTGTCCCTGCGAGTGGTGGGTCCACAGGGTGGCTGCTCCATGGTGTTTATTCGGGCTGAGCCCGACCGGGCCCCATGGGCAAAGGCCCGGCCACCAGACGCTCGCCTACGAGCTCCCCTCCTGGGTCTGGCTCCGGGAGGGTACCCCGGTTTCCCTGGTCCGGGCGAGGTGGCTATAGTCCGTGGGCTAACTATCATAGGGGTCGTTTTGAACCGCTCTTAGTCTGGGCTCTCCCCTGAAACCTGTTTGCCTTGGGAGACCCTACCAGGGGCTAATGCCCAGGACAACATAGCTCCCAGGATCACTGAGCCACTCAAACTCCTCCACCACGATAAGGTGGCGATTCGCGGAGGAGTGTACTATGACCTACTTATTAAAACTTACAATACTATGACTTACATTACTATGACCTGTTTCACTCTGACTTACTCTAGTATGACCTGCAGCTCTACAGCTGTCCTTCCTCTTTCAGATGGAGTTCGGTGTGATCTACAGTTGTTTGGAAGATAAGATGTACACAGCGAGGAGGGGGAAGGGAGCGTTTTGTAACGGAGAGCCACTGCAGGTTTCTGATCGGGAAGGTCAGTAATCAATAACACACGTCTCTTCATCACTAGATGTATCTGAGGACAACCAAAAACGTACAGGAACAGGATGTGATGTCATGATGCTCTGATCTAGACTGAGGCCACAATCTGACCCGTTTCTTTTTTACTGTCAGACATTAAACAGTCGATCATTGCCACAGAGTTTGGATCCAGCAGAGACCCTGAAGCTGTAGAGAAAATCTTCTCGAGCCTGAGGAGTGTTCTCTGCATCCCTGTACACGGGTAATACTACCGATACTGCAGTAATTTACTGATATTGTAATTGGTGTGTATTTTTGACAGTATATGCATGTTTCCAGGGTGCGCGGTGCAGGAACTGCAGCAATCAACATGTGTCATGTGGCGTCCGGTTGTGTTGAAGCGTATTATGAGATCGGGATCCACGTTTGGGACGTCGCTGCAGGATCTCTGGTCGTCTCAGAGGCTGGAGGAGTCCTCATGGACGTGGAGGGTAAAGATACTCAAAGAGAACTTCAGTGTTTCTGTTGATTTCAATGGAGGAGATAGGCATTAAAACATTGTGTGTTCAGGAGGAGCAGTGGACCTGATGTCCAGAAGAATTGTTGCTGCCAACAGCAGAAACATCGCTGAGAGGATTGTCAAACAGATTGACAGCTTCAGTCCACTCAGGGACGACGCTCCACCACCACAAACACTGTGAAGAAACGCAGCGAGTTGTGGATTCAACAGATTTCTTGTGTGAGACAGATGTTCAGTTTGTTAAGATGAATAAAGTTTGTCATGAGAACAAATACAATATCACTTTTTTTGATATGCTATACTATGACTTCTTTGGGGAGAGAGAGTCCGGTTTAAGGACCTCAGAATTGCGTCTCGTTTTTTTGCAGATGATGTGGTTCTGTGGATCCTTCAGAACGTGACCTTCAGCAGTGCTGAGGCGGTTTGTAGAAGAGTGTGAAGCGGTTCGGATGAGAGTCAGAACCTCCAAGTCTGAGGTCCTGGTTTGGGATTGAGTCTCAGCTCAAAGAGAGGGAGGAAGTTCAAGGATCTCGGTCTGGTTCACCTGTGAGGGTCAAAGGGAGCGTGAGATGGAGGTTCGGTTCGGCGTCAGCAGTGATGAATACGTTGTATTGGACTGTTGTGAAGACGGAGCTGAGCCAGAAGACAAAGTTCTAGAAATAGCAGTCCGTCTCCGTTCAGATCCTCACCTGTGGTCATGAGCTTTGGTTCGAGACAGAAAGAATAAGATCGGCGATACAAGCGGCCTCCAGGACGCCTCCCTATAGAGGCCCAGTAGACCCAGACCACGTTGGGGAGATTCTATATCTGGCCTAGGAACACATGGGGGGTAGTGGGTCCAACCCCAGATAAGCAGAGAAGATAATGAACGGATAATATGTTGATATGTTAAACTTATTTAGGAGTCTTTGTGTCACCATATCCTCTCTTTTGGGTTTATCTATCGCCTCATTATCCACAAATTTGAGGTGAACCCCTGAATTTGTGCTTCAATCAAAAATATATATTTTTTAACATTACAAGTTAGAGGGTACCTGTAATATAAGTTGAACATTTGACCCATAAATAAAATAATTAGGGCCCGAGCAACCGACGTCGGGCCTGCGAAGGCCCTATTGAAACTGTAAGGATTATATATATTATTCTTATTTTTGTGGGGATGGAGCTTGTAGGAGTACTTGCCATGCATGAAAACTCACCAATTTTGCACCCTTGTTAGGTCTGGTGTAGAAACTCTGCTGCCAAAATTTGCATATTTGTGTGTAACAAAATGGCTCTCTAGCGCCCCCTACAGGTTGGACCTGCGGCAACCCTCGGCCAGTTTGTCCGATTGACTTGAAATTTGACACACATGTCCACTTGAGTTAGATCTACATAAAAACGAATCAGACCCCTAAGCTCCGCCTTCTTAGATTTTCCGCCATATTGAATTTAGTGTAAAACATATTTTTGCAAGCTGCTCCTACATGCTGCGTCCATTTGCTACCAAATTTCCTGTGGATAATTACTGGATCTACATCATCAAAGAGTATCAAAAGCTTTATGATAGCTCTTAGCGTTTACAAGATATGGACCAATAAACTTCTTAGGGGCGTGGCTTAATATCAATACACATAACTTCTCAACCGTTTGTCCTAAAATTCTAAACTTTGTAGCATATGTGCACATCGCATGCTGTAACATAAACTGTGATTTGTTTTACATTCAACTGCTAGGGGGCGCTACAGTAAACCCACGAAGTTGTGCTTTTTGTCACTTTTTGCAGCTTTCAGCCTTCGTATTTTAACGAACTCCTCCTAGAGAATTAATGCGATCAACTTCTACTTTGGTCAGGATGCTCTTAAGACCTTTGTGATTAAAAGTGATCAAAATCGAGAGTTTTCATCGAAGAACCTTGACGTGGCGTGGCGGCCATTTTGCCTCATTGTTTATCAAAAAATAAGTTGTTATAAGTTGTTATAACTCCAACGTACATTATCCAATCCGCACAAAACGTCTTATGCATGATGATACTTCAAGCTTGAACATACTTCAATTGAAAAAAATTAAATATCTCATAGCGCCGCCTACTGGCTAAAGGAAATGTCATATTTTATACTTTTATTTATACCTCCTAGCCAGGTGACCTGATGAGTCTCAAATTTGGTAAGGAGAGCCTTAAGACATTGATGATGCATGATCATGAATATTGTGCGTTTTCATTGAACGCTGTTGCCGTGGCGACGCATCGTTCGCCATGAAAAAGGAAGCTGATGGTTTAGTGGGTTGGGATGCTCAAAAACTCATGGAACTTTGTACATGCGTCATAGGTCATAGGCAGACATAGTGTATATGGGTTTTGGGCTTGGCCGTTTTAAATTGCCTCTATAGCGCCCCCTACAATATTTCAGAACAGCAGCCCCAGTGCTACGTTTGAGCTACATGTATAAAACCTAGTAGGCACATGTATCCTATAGAGACTTAAATATAAGTCTCTTGGGACCATGCTCTAAACCCTACCGGAAGTTGTCCAGTTTCATTTATGTCATTTTTCAATAGATTTTGGCCTATTTCTAGTCGCTATACTTTAACGAACTCCTCCTAGGGACTTCATCAGATCCACTTTAAATTTTGTCAGTACCATGTCAAGACCGTTGTGATTAAAAGTTATCAAAAGCTTTATGTTTGACGGAATCGTTTAACCGTAGCGGGCGGCTACTTTACGTGATTCCCCATGAAAAAAGCTGATGTAACTCTGCTGGACATGTTCCAAACAGTCTCAAACTTCACATGCTTGATAACACTCATGGCCTGAGGATGTCTACAAGCTTATTTTCACTAGTACTCACAGCGCCACCTGCTGGCCAAAGGAAATCTGCGTTTTGTGACAAACTCCTCCAATTTACATTACTTTTACACCATGTGGTTTACACTTGACACAGACAGAGCAACATTATGCATGTTTGCACGTGTTCTGTAGCGCCAGGCAGCGGATACAGGAAGCATCGGCCTATTTGCAAAGCATCATTTCCAGCATCAGGCGGTCCACGCGGGATTAAAAACGTCTCGCTCGCGGACGCGCCCTCCGACGGTCGCGGACGTTCTCTGACGCGCAGGCCGGAGTCTCGCCGGCACCCCCGACCCGCTGCAGATTGCGAGGGCCCGTTCATCGCTGCTCGCAGCTTTAATTATTTTTATCTCCCGACAGCAAAAAATGCTCTGACAAAAACAAATAAGAAATCAGGTATCTGTGGCTGTCGTAGTCCGTAATGATTGTAAAGTAATTTCATTTGGGAAGAATAAACATGTAAAGTGACTTTTTACAGCTTTTCTTCTGAAAACGAAGCTTTGAGAGTGAAAATGTCCCTGAAACCATTTAAAGTCATCTGTGAACTAAACATTCGAAGTGGTGAAGTGGTGACCAGGTGTTAAGGAAACAGAAGAGGGGAATGTAAAGTAGATTAAGATTTATTTATTTAATCGGTTAAAGTGCAGAAATGATTAAAGTAGAAGAAGACGTTTCTAACTGGTCTAACTGATCTCACTGGTCTAACTGATCTCACTGGTCTAACTGATCTCACTGGTCTAACTGATCTCACTGGTCTCACTGGTCTAACTGATCTCACTGGTCTAACTGGTCTAACTGATCTAACTGGTCTAACTGATCTCACTGGTCTAACTGGTCTAACTGATCTAACTGATCTCACTGGTCTAACTGATCTCACTGGTCTAACTGGTGTAACTGATCTCACTGGTCTAACTGGTCTCACTGGTCTAACTGATCTCACTGGTCTCACTGGTCTAACTGGTCTCACTGGTCTAACTGATCTCACTGGTCTAACTGGTCGAACTGATCTCACTGGTCGAACTGATCTCACTGGTCTAACTGGTCGTACTGATCTCACTGGTCTAACTGATCTCACCGGTCTAACTGGTCTCACCGGTCTAACTGGTCTAACTGATCTCACTGGTCTCACTGGTCTCACTGGTCTAACTGATCTCACTGGTCTAACTGATCTCACTGGTCTAACTGATCTAACTGGTCTAACTGATCTCACTGGTCTAACTGATCTCACTGGTCTAACTGGTGTAACTGATCTCACTGGTCTAACTGATCTCACTGGTCTAACTGATCTCACTGGTCTAACTGGTCTCACTGGTCTAACTGATCTCACTGGTCTAACTGGTCTAACTGATCTCACTGGTCTAACTGGTCGAACTGATCTCACTGGTCTAACTGATCTCACCGGTCTAACTGATCTCACTGGTCTAACTGATCTCACTGGTCTCACTGGTCTAACTGATCTCACTGGTCTAACTGGTCTAACTGATGTTGGGATCTGGCCCTAGTCTAGAAGCACCCATGCTCCTTCCTGTCATACAACGTCTGATGGAAAACTCCAAGATGAATGACTACACCTCCCAGCACAGCAGAAACCTGATGCTGGTCCCTCATTGGCCAAGAAAGGGCCCCCCACTGGTTGTGCCACCTGGTTTATAAGCCTGAGCACAGCTAGAATTCTTTCTCTTCCGTCCAGACACCGCTGGTGTAAGGAGATCCACAAGGCTCTCTTCACCCCGGACTCGTCCAGGGGACAAGAAGATCCACGAGGAACCGCGGCCTCCTCAAATCCTATCAGGTCACATGCAACATTCGCTGGTCGAACAGACTGTTTTATTTTGAGTTTTGGATCCTGTAGTGCGAGAACGGATAACTTCTATGCCCCGTTCTCCCACCCTTTTTGTGTACACACCGCCGGCAGAAGGTAACAATCGTTCCTCGCCGAAGATTTCCGGGAAGGACGACCCAAACCTCGTCCCTCAGCCGAAGTTAAAAAGCCCCTCTCTGCAGCGAGGAGGCCGAGTCTGCGCCAGCCAGCCCCGAGGCCGCGCCACCGAGAGCCAGCAGCTACTCGAGGACCGAGTGATCCCCACCACGGGAAACGTACCCCACCGAACAAAGCTTCTACAAGTAAGAGTTACTGGTATCTGGGCCTAGCTTAGCTTAGCTTAGCATTAGCTTAATTTAGCCTATTCGTTATGTCGTTGTTATTCCTGTATCTTGTTACGTTAAGTTACTGTCGTGTTATAACGTGTTATTGCGCAAGCATCGCGGACCACGGAGTCCCGTTATATTGTGTATTTCCTGATGTAACTGTTTGCATTAGATCCGTCGCTGCTAGTGGATGTGGAGGTTGTGATTTTATCACTTCAAAGACCAAAACCACGGTGGCGGGGCCTCGTCTCGCCGACCGAGTTTCGGGGTGATAAGAGAGCAATACTCGCATCTCACCGCAGTGATAAAGATCTGTTTGTTTTGGGGATTATTTTATTTTGTTTTTGGTTTTATTCTCTCTTCTTTAAATCGGCTCTGTGAGTGAGATCTAGAACCGCTATCACCGTACAAGCGTGACCGGTCGGTTCAGAATCCGACCGCAGAGTTTACGAGTGATCAGCTGTTCCTCACATTCTCACTGCAGCGCCGACCACCGCACTCGGAGCTCTAGCTCTCTCTCCCTCTCTCTCTCTCTCTTCCTACTAACCCGCACACACATAGTTAGATTCACTGATTTTGGGTGAACCTCTCAGACACGTGGTCGCGTAATCTATTGTCTCAACCCACATTGTGCGCCGTCCCACGTGGTTACACGTAGCCACCTCTCAGCTATCTTGTCGCGGGTCAATAGACTCCGCCATCTTTGCTTGTAGGCTCACACGCCCCTTTTTAGGTTACGTACCATCACTGTTTGAGTAGGCCCCCCCCCCCTTTTGTTTCCACACACACACACTCACACCTGTACATATATCTATATACATATCCTCACCCCACTTTATTCATTTGACTTTAGGTATTAGACATATAATTGTATGATAGTGTTTGTTGATTTTGATATTACTTGATTTGATCATTTATTATTTTATTTAATAAACTCTGTTATATTTTAAAGAGCAGTCGTCTGTGATTACTTGTGTATATGTGTGTAATAATAACTGGATGTAGTGGCCTGTGCTCGAACTTAAACCTTCACTTTTACTCTGAACGTGTAATAGTACTCAGACTATTGACATTATGAGTGAACGCTAATTATGAGACTTAGTTTTATTGTTTGGTTATTGGTCCCTGTTCGCAGGGTGGTGCCCCGTTATTATTAATAATCATTAATAATTGTTACTGACATTAATATTTCTATTGATGTCAAGAATTAAATTTCTTAGATGCTGATAAACCAAACACGCTCCTCTACGTTCCCAACATATTGGTGCCCCGTGTGAGGGTACGTTATTCCAGTTTTATTGCAGTATGTATGCACACTAATCCATAGTATACCTTCGAATCATTTTGAATCATTTTTGAATAATTAATTTTCCTTAGAAAGTTTAATTATTAATTTTTTTTTTGAATAATCCAAATTTCTGAAAATTATTTTCCAAAATAGTTTGATTTTTGATATTCAAAACATTTTCCTATTTTCATTTAGTTTTAATTTTGATTTTAATCTTAATTTTAATTCAATTTTCAATTTTAATTTCCTTTCGGAAATTTGTTACTTCTTTTCATTTCCAGGTTAGATCATTCGTTACATTTCCTAAACTAACAGTCAGCTGTGTTTAGTAGATTTGATCGTTTATTTGTAAAACCAACACTTTGTTTTGTTTTTCTTAATCCCTCAAAGAAAAGTTACACACAGCTGTCACAGGCCAGAAGTGCTGAAACCACATTAGCATTTTCTACCTTTGAGTTGAAAAGCAGTAGTTAATACCTCAGAGCAACAGTAGAAATTGTAAGTCATAGAACTAGGCATTTCACTGTGCGCCTGCATTAACCGTAAACACTAACCGTTTTTCTTACTAACAGTAGGGAATTCTAACCACTGTTGCCATTTACAAAGAAGTAAAATGGGCAGTCAAAAACCGTACAGGTTAGGAGCAGAAGCTCACCAGGAGCCAGACAACCCTGCACCACAAGATGCAGCTGCTGGTCTCCTCAAACTCGCCCTCTCTGATGACAGGAGAAGGGGGGAGTACTCCCAGGTCCTGAGTGACCTAAGTGGGTCCGAGCCCACTTCCACAGGCGAGCGAGACATTCCGCATATGTCAAGTGTACGCCTAGAACGAACGCCCTCTCCCACGCGGGGAGAGGTAGATCACCCTCCCCTTGATTTGAATAATTATGGCGATTCAGACGGCTTAGGCCCTCTCCGCGCGCAGGGCCTGCGCACCTATCACATAGAGTCCCGCACGAAGGACGGAGAGCGCTTCGATCCAAATATTCGCTACTCAAGTATTGATGACTGTCTCAGGGTCCAAATCAGGTAATGCCACCGCACTCGCCAGAAAACCCGACACCGACTCGCAGCCCACCCGACTAAGCCAAGTGACCTTCCCCTCTGCTGCTCAAGTCTACTTAGTAGGGTGGGGAAGAGAACTCAGCACACTCCCTGAAACGACCACTCCCAATTGCGCGCCCCCCCTGTTCTTTAACCTCCTTGGGCGACCTTGCTCACAAAGACAATGCCCGTTGTGTATATATATATTTCAGTCATACTGGGGGGCCATAACACACTTGCTCTACTCGATTCCAGGTCAGAAACGAACCTAATGTGTCCCCCCCACCTTTCGCATACACCTCTAGGGTACCACAACCTTAGAGGCCCTTCCAGCACCCTAGTTCGGAAAATCCTTTGTCAGCTAAGCCTTGTTTATCCTGCTCTGTCAGCGTGATCCACCTCCAGTTTGTTCAACGAAGCCACCGCCTTCTTTCGGCCGAGTCATCGCCCGGGCGTGTCAAGTCGCCAGTGCTGCAGGGGACAGAAGATGCCTAGTGCACGAGGTTTTTCTTCCAGCTCCTGCCCCGCTTTAGGGAACTGAACTTGATTTGCGCGGGGGACCTGTCTCCATCTCTAATTAGGGGGGAGGGGCGGGGGAAATGTCACCATTGCCCGCCACGACACACCACAGAATGAAGCCGTTCGCGACGCTTCCCTGAGTGCTGGCGGTGACGTGGTGATATGAGCCCTCGCCACTTGAACAGCTCGAGGGGTGAAGGCTCTGACAACAGAAACTTAGAGAGATGCACTTCGCAGGGAGTGCAACTCGCCAATCTAGCCAGTGTTGAAACCAACCAGAAAATCCGGCTTACCATTGACTACTAACGTTTAACTGCATGCTGCAACTCGCCCTGTAGGCATGCACCAACCGCTAACAAATCCAACTTCAACCAGAACATTTACAAGACCTGAAAAACTTTCATTGTGACTGTAAACTTACGCTTCACTCTCATAAATAACCCTTTGCATGCTTTAGAGACTCTACCAGAAGTGACCAAGGAAGACATAACCTATGCCGTAGCAGTCAGATTTAATGCAGGACCTTATCAAAGAACAGCTCATCTGTCAACAGCTTGAGCCACTCTAAACCCCAGCCTAGCTGGTCACCCTAGACTGTGTTAACAAAATCCGTAAATCTGCTACCACTACTGTTATGCAACCCTCACAGGTACCTCTGGCCCATAGTCTTGGCAGCGCAATTCCAATAGCGATAGATCCTAAAACTTAGACATAGAACTCGCTCTAATTGTACCGACCAGAGAGAGATAAACGCACATATTATGTACAAATACATCCAGAAGCTACAGACCAGACTGGATTCCCTCCTATTCGTAACACCACGTTTTAACCAAACTGCGACGGCTCCGCCGACGGACTCCAGTCCCGACTAGGAGTAGAACCAGTAACCACTGTTTCCCCCCTCACCTGCTTCTATTCTTTCTACTCTTCTCTCTTTTGTGTTTTGTTTTGTTTTATTTGGGTTGTTACTTTCTTTGACACTATACCGCAATGCTAGGATTATCACAAAATCATGATTAGCGATTGAATTATTTGGGAATAATGTTTTTGCTCACCTATGATTTGAATTGTGTATGATAGTAGAGGTAGTTAAAGTCATCTGCCCAGATGCCACCCTAGTCATCAGCCCAGATACCAATGAACTCTGAATTCCAATGAACTCTGAACTCCAATGAACTCTGAACTCTATGAACACTGAACACTGACTGTTTTAACCACTGCTTTTGGTTCCCGGAATACTTGGACTGTCTAACCTCTTCAGGTTCTCAGGAATACCTGGACAGTGTTTCCCACCACATGGATGCACGTGCCAGCCCTTGGTTTGCTCTAAAGACCGTGGTCATCACCCCGCTCTTCAGACCAAAGGGGGGATGTTGGGATCTGGCCCTAGTCTAGAAGCACCCATGCTCCTTCCTGTCATACAACGTCTGATGGAAAACTCCAAGATGAATGACTACACCTCCCAGCACAGCAGAAACCTGATGCTGGTCCCTCATTGGCCAAGAAAGGGCCCCCCACTGGTTGTGCCACCTGGTTTATAAGCCTGAGCACAGCTAGAATTCTTTCTCTTCCGTCCAGACACCGCTGGTGTAAGGAGATCCACAAGGCTCTCTTCACCCCGGACTCGTCCAGGGGACAAGAAGATCCACGAGGAACCGCGGCCTCCTCAAATCCTATCAGGTCACATGCAACATTCGCTGGTCGAACAGACTGTTTTATTTTGAGTTTTGGATCCTGTAGTGCGAGAACGGATAACTTCTATGCCCCGTTCTCCCACCCTTTTTGTGTACACACCGCCGGCAGAAGGTAACAATCGTTCCTCGCCGAAGATTTCCGGGAAGGACGACCCAAACCTCGTCCCTCAGCCGAAGTTAAAAAGCCCCTCTCTGCAGCGAGGAGGCCGAGTCTGCGCCAGCCAGCCCCGAGGCCGCGCCACCGAGAGCCAGCAGCTACTCGAGGACCGAGTGATCCCCACCACGGGAAACGTACCCCACCGAACAAAGCTTCTACAAGTAAGAGTTACTGGTATCTGGGCCTAGCTTAGCTTAGCTTAGCATTAGCTTAATTTAGCCTATTCGTTATGTCGTTGTTATTCCTGTATCTTGTTACGTTAAGTTACTGTCGTGTTATAACGTGTTATTGCGCAAGCATCGCGGACCACGGAGTCCCGTTATATTGTGTATTTCCTGATGTAACTGTTTGCATTAGATCCGTCGCTGCTAGTGGATGTGGAGGTTGTGATTTTATCACTTCAAAGACCAAAACCACGGTGGCGGGGCCTCGTCTCGCCGACCGAGTTTCGGGGTGATAAGAGAGCAATACTCGCATCTCACCGCAGTGATAAAGATCTGTTTGTTTTGGGGATTATTTTATTTTGTTTTTGGTTTTATTCTCTCTTCTTTAAATCGGCTCTGTGAGTGAGATCTAGAACCGCTATCACCGTACAAGCGTGACCGGTCGGTTCAGAATCCGACCGCAGAGTTTACGAGTGATCAGCTGTTCCTCACATTCTCACTGCAGCGCCGACCACCGCACTCGGAGCTCTAGCTCTCTCTCCCTCTCTCTCTCTCTCTTCCTACTAACCCGCACACACATAGTTAGATTCACTGATTTTGGGTGAACCTCTCAGACACGTGGTCGCGTAATCTATTGTCTCAACCCACATTGTGCGCCGTCCCACGTGGTTACACGTAGCCACCTCTCAGCTATCTTGTCGCGGGTCAATAGACTCCGCCATCTTTGCTTGTAGGCTCACACGCCCCTTTTTAGGTTACGTACCATCACTGTTTGAGTAGGCCCCCCCCCCCTTTTGTTTCCACACACACACACTCACACCTGTACATATATCTATATACATATCCTCACCCCACTTTATTCATTTGACTTTAGGTATTAGACATATAATTGTATGATAGTGTTTGTTGATTTTGATATTACTTGATTTGATCATTTATTATTTTATTTAATAAACTGTTATATTTTAAAGAGCAGTCGTCTGTGATTACTTGTGTATATGTGTGTAATAATAACTGGATGTAGTGGCCTGTGCTCGAACTTAAACCTTCACTTTTACTCTGAACGTGTAATAGTACTCAGACTATTGACATTATGAGTGAACGCTAATTATGAGACTTAGTTTTATTGTTTGGTTATTGGTCCCTGTTCGCAGGGTGGTGCCCCGTTATTATTAATAATCATTAATAATTGTTACTGACATTAATATTTCTATTGATGTCAAGAATTAAATTTCTTAGATGCTGATAAACCAAACACGCTCCTCTACGTTCCCAACACTGATCTAACTGGTCTAACTGATCTCACTGGTCTAACTGGTCTA